>NC_083319.1:14781723-15113228 GCF_963455315.2 Globicephala melas | reverse complement strand
TCTACCTTAACTGCTTTGAGATTCAGTAACGTCATCTGTGAAATGGAGATAAAATGCCCACCTCACGTGATCACTACAGCAATTAAGTGCAATCACGCATGGGAAGTGCTGAGTAACTTACCTCTAGCAATTATTTTTCTGTGAATTTTGTTTTCTTACCTGTACTCTAAAGATAGTAACGCTTTTCCTGCTTCGGGGAGTTGCTGTAAGGGTCTCAAAAGTGAATGCATGTAAAATGTTGTATAATTTTTAAAAGACATTATGAGAAAGTCATCCTTATTAGTATTGTTATGCTATTATTGTGTGTGTGTGTGTGTGTGAATAGACTCTAGAATGTTGTGGTCCCTTTAGTTTATCACATAGCACCACTGTACTGTAGAGGTGGCTACGGAAGGTATGTGGAATTGAGTTAAATGCATGCTGACCCCAGGGCATATCATGAAATCTATGTTCTCAAGGCAAATCCAGGTTATCAGCTTGTTGACTTGTAACTTTTTTTTTGTTTTCATTTTTCTATAAAAGCAGAATGTAGACAACGGCAAATGCATTCTTGCCAGGTAATAAGGGGTTTGGGTTATGGAACAGCAGGTGAGCTGGCTTTCACTGTACTGTCCATGTGCAATTACGGTCTATAAAATATCACTACTTAATATGTACCTCTGGATATGGACTTGTCTCCTTTATGATTCAGTCTATTCAAAGATTTGTGGAAGGATCTTTCTTGACAGTTAGGCAGGGTTGGGGGTCATCTTGTGAATTGATTTGAAAGGCACTGACCATGTTCCCCAATTATCCCTCCCACGGCTTTACGGTCCCTAGAATTTAATCATGAAAATTGATTCCTTTGGGTCTTGACAGGATTTCAGTGATAGAAATAAAATGCAAGAGCTAGAAGTACCTTAGATATCATTTGATGCAACTTCCTTATTCTATAGGTGAGAAAACTGAGGCCTTACAGGAAGATTCTTCCTTCCCTCCAAGGTCAAACATTAAATTACAGACTGAGTCCAATCTAAATGTCCAGTCTCTCGGCGTCCTGTCTGGCAAGCATCCTCCTGACCAAACAACTTTCCTGATGCTCGGAGGTCCCAGGAACCCAAGAGGAGCCTCCGTCTGCATTCATCCCTGAGAAAGTAAGAACTTCAGCTTATTCTTTGACTATTTTTGGCGCCGACTGTCCTCAGGATGAAGTAGAGATGCTGATGTTTTATGTTTCTTTTAAAGAGAGAGCCCGACTTGCTGAAACATAAAAATTAAAAAATCACGAATATAACAGCTTTTTATAAAGGAGATTATCTAGCAGAAAATTCATTCCCCTGCAGGGGAAATGGGATTAAACAAGTGATGAGGCAAAGGCATGAATCAGCAGTGATCGTTTTTAAACTGAGAAGTGGACGGGTTTGTGCTCTGCAGAACGAAATTGCAGGTGAACTGTTATCAAATGCAAAAATACATTTCCTCTGCAAGTACAGAAGCACAGTCTTGCCTGCACATTGAAGATGAAATGGAGAAATGCAGAGAATCTGTCAGTAAGGGAGTGGGGAGATTGTACCAAATAATAATGGTTGAGATGTTGCACACCTACTGTGTGCTAAGAACTCCGTATGTGAGACCTTAATTATTGCAATAACTGTATTGAAGCCTATGTCCTTATTATCCCCATTTCACAGATGAGAACACTGAGGCTCTGAAACTTGACCAAAGTCACAAAGCTAATGGTTGCCAAAAGAGGATATGAAACCAGATCAATCTGATTTCCAAAACCCCAGTAATCTGAAAAGCTTCCAAATCAGCTTTCTTCATCTCTTAAACGGGTATCGTGAAGATAAAAATGAGTCTATGAGGATGAAAACATTGATAAGAGCATGACACAAACCACTGCTATCATACTACAATATTTGTGGGCACGTCTCACTAAGAACAAGATTGACATAGAAAATCATGTTTGTGTGTACATTTGGAGGAAAGATTAGAAAATCCTTTGAAAGGCTTTCTGTAATGGTCATTAAGTAATATGAGTAATGGCTTCTGCAGGAAGAGAAGTTGCATTTAGGTATTATTAAATACATTTTAATCACATTTAACTCACAGGAAAAATATCCAATTTGTGAGATAGAACTGCATTAAGGGAAGGAATTTTTGCTTTCTTTGGTTATACAGATTGACCAACAAGGTTCAAAGGAGAGAGACATTGGCCAAAAAAAAGAGCCCTGGGCTAGGGGGCACCTTGGTTCCGCTCCCAACCAACTGTGTGACTTGGAGCAAATCCCTTTGCCTCTCTAAACCTCAGTCTTTTCATCTTTCATCAGGTTAAATGCTTGCTCAGGTCCATGCAAGTCAAAGTTCTACAAAATGTACCAGCTCATTCTGCTGATCTCTACTTAGCCTGAAAGAGGTAGCCAGCAAGTGGTCTCATACATTTGTGAAAAAGGCACCACGCCAAGCTCTGAAGGGGTCCTTGAGATAAAGGAGGCAGCATCCAGCTGTGTTGATTGCTGGAGCAGAGGGAGTACAAAGCCCCACAAGAGACCCGTTGACTTGGAAAAGTTTCTTGTCCGTGGTCATTTTCAGTAAAAATATAAAAGAATCTCAATTCGTCTTCTCCCTTATTATTTTCTTTCTTCCCAAGGAATTGAAAGGCAAGACCAAGGAGCAGCGTTTCCAGGAGTGAGTTGTTACGCAAGAAGAAAGAAGTATTAATACTTCTCACCTGTTCCGACCTGCAGAGAGCATCGCTGTCTTCCCAGCAGGTACAGGGGAAGCAGGCAGGGGAGCAGAGTACAGCTGGACCCCCTTGCTTTGAAAAATCATTTCTGAAGTTATAAATCAAGGTGGACCAGACAAACCGCAGACCCAGTTATTGCAGGAGCCAATCTGGCAACAAGTCCTGATCTCCTTCCCTCCTCTTTTCTTTCTCTACCCTTTCTTCTGTTCAACTCCCTCCTTTAATTCCCTGCTCGGCTGCGTTCTTACTGTGTTTCCATCTCACTCTCCCTGATAGGACCCTCCTCTCTCTTCCTGCTTCCCTCTTCCTCTCTTCTGTTTTCTCTCTCTCCCCCACCTTCCTCTTTTTCTCCCTATTTCTCTTCTCTCCCTGAACTCTGCGTCTCCATTTGTCTCCTTTTTTATTCCTCCTATCTCGGTCCCCTCATGCTCAAATTTGCCTTTCTTCTTTTCTCCCTCTCTCCACCCCTTCAATGCAATTAACACTATTACCTTGCTGCATCTCTTTAAGTGATGCTTAACCTAAGACGTGTATCACTGATGGCAATCAGTGAGTCAATATGGTAATTTGTTAGAAAGTCTTTCCTTTATTAGTAATACTTTAACCAGCACCCTTTGTATTCCCTGAGTTACTTTCATCCCTTAAAATTTCACAAAGCTAAAGCATCTTCACTCTCCTTTACTTACAAACATCACACATTGTGAATATCACACATTGTGAATGCAGACATTTCATAAAATATGGCCACATTGAGTCTCCTAAGGCAGTAGGGAAATCCAGGGGTTCTCAAGTTAGGAAATATTCACCTGGTCTACACTTAACTACTTTAATTGTGGGCAGTGGTGTGCAAATGCATGTGTGGATTTGCTATTTCCTTTCTGGAAAGTAAGTTTGGGGACATCTTCTCTTCGGAATTTGCCAGCAGAAAAGGAAAGTGATGATCAAGAGGTTTCATATGACACCTATTCATTACTACGCTCTGGGTTAGACATTATTAAGTAAGCCCCTACAGATTATTTTATTTAACCCTCACAATTACCCCATGCATAGATATACTTACTATTTCCATTTTACAGATGAGTAAGACTTGGGGAGATTAGAAACTTGCCCAAGGTTAGACAGTTGGGGGATGACAGAACAAAAGACGGTCACTTGTGCAACTGAGACCAAGCATACCTGAAGCAGTATTTAAATTGAGTCTAACAGCCCTTTCTGTGAAACCTATACCTAAGGGGCGACACAGCTTAACTGTGTCCTCTTAGGTGGAGCCAATTAGTCTTTCCAGGGTTTAGTTTTTCATCGGCAGCATGGAGTAAAGAGAGCTTACGTTACCCCACGATAACATGGACTGTTGGCTCTTAGCTCGTGGCCTGCAATTTCTAGAAGTTCCTTCCTTTGGTCACAGAAGACCCACAGGTGGATTCAGACACACAAATCTTAGCTGACTTGGCCAACAACCAAAGAAATCTTGGAAATAGCACAACCCAAAAATGTTGACGCAGAGATTGAATCTCTCCTCTCTCTCTCTCTCTCTCTCTCTCTCTCTCTCGTGTGTGTGTGTGTGTGTGTTGTGTGTAGAGATGGATACAGAGAGAGAGAAAACAAATCATCTGTCATTTACTGAATGATATGTACTAAGAACTCTGCTAGAGATTTTTAAATCCATTATCACATTTTATCATTTTGATGACCCTGCAAAGTAATCATTATTCTCCCCATTTTATAAATAATAAAATTGAGGTTTAGAGAGGTGAAGGAACTCTCCATAGGTCAAAGAGATAACCATGGGGTCCCAGGGTTCTCCCCCTCTTCTTCCTGCCTCAAAGGCCCCCGGCAGGAAGCTCTTCCTCAGGTTGGAAATCCACCCTTATAACCCTTTGTGTTCTCATCCTTATTTCAGTCTACAGGCTTGGGATTCAGAGAAGTTAACTGAGTTGCTGAAGTTCATGTGGCAGGTGAGGGCGAGCTCACATCCCTACACACACACACACACACACACACACACACACACACACACACACACACACACACACACACACACACACACAATTTTGATTCCTATGGATTGAGGAGAAACTGGAGAGAGATTGAAAACAAACTTTGGTCATTTTTAATTTATCATCTTTGAGAATTTTTACAACATTATATAGTATTTTCCCCTCTTTCTTAGAGGGGAAAATACTAGAATTGCAACAAGTCAAGATCAGGGGAATGGGAGAAAAATCTATTAAAAACAAGATCCTTGCTACTTTATGGTACTTAAAAGCAATAAATATTCTTGCCCACTATGCTAAAAATCTCAAATAGCCAGTGGGTCAATACTGTTTCCCTGTTTAGGATGGTAATAAATCTTTATTCCTTCTGAGTCAAAATAGGGAAGGGGTTTTATTCATGAATTCCATGACCTGGGACTGCGACATTTTCAAAACAAACACGGCTGGAATGAAGAGTTTCTCCACCAAGAATGTTTATGTGCCCTCCTCCAGCCTGCTTGCCTCCCCAGCAGATCGTCTGTGCTTGCGTGGTCTTTTTATTAATGCGACAGTGACCTCCTCTTCCTGCGCCACAGTGACAGGAGGTGTCGGGAGTCACTCTTCTCTTCACCATCCCTGCAGCCGATACATTCTCTCTTCTGGTGGAAAACAGAAGGATTTCACTCCAGGCCTCTCAAACTCATCTTCTTTCTCAAAAGCTGTTGCTTGACGTGAAAGACATTGTTATCACCCATCATGACTGGTTTTTTTTTTTTTCCTTTTTAATCCAGTCTAACGTCTTCATTATTATCCTTTTGAAAATGGGTGTTTTTCCAAATTCAGATCTAGCATTGACTTTGTGTTCATCTGTAATCAACACTGCTTCTTTCGGAAGCTGGATTGCCTCTGGCCCCTTTGCAAGTAGGGATATAGAGTCAGACTTTCACACAAACCCAGGTGAAGGCAGAGCTCACATGTTGAGCCTTTCCCTTTGGGGGCTCGTTCAAGGGAAGCTGTGTGACCTTCATGAAGTTATTTCATTCTCTGGGCCTCAGTTTTCTCATTTCTACAAATGAGTGGATTTTCAGAGCTCTGCTATTTTTCAGAGCTCCACTGTCCCTGTACACTTTGTATCAACTCCTTTTTGGTTAATCAGTCCTGGGGGAAAGTGAAGATATGGTAAAAGCAGCAGCTTCTTGAAAGTTGAGCCGCTCTGATAAACCCACTCTCCTCCCTGTGGCAAGAAGCATGATCTTCCTCTGCCTCTTTAGAATTGATTTGATATGTAAAGCTTATGCTAAGTTCCATTTGCCTCAAAAACACCACTCTTGTTGGGGTGACTCCGGGGTGACTTTAACATTTAGCTAACACAGCGCAATGTGTATCAGGCTAGCTTAGAGATAAACACATGAATGTTCATAAGACAGACACAAAAACAGCAACATTCTGAAAGATTTCTAGTCCAAGTTTCTTCTATGCAACAATGCACATTTTATTTTCTATGGGGGAAAAACACCTCAGAGAATAGGCTTGCTGAATAAGATAGACCCTTTTCATGCTTATTTATTGAATCACAGGTAGGCTGTGGGATGCTTTATGCTAAAAAGGGCTCAGGGTAAAGAGTGAGGAATGTCAAGAGTAGCTGCATACCTGTGAATAACACTAGAGAAAAATTGCTGGTTAAAATGAAGACTATATAGCAAACCTCATTGCTTGTATGTCACTATATTCCCAATTCATTATTCAGTGCCACTCTTGTAAATTTGTACTACACTGCATTATTTTTCTTTGGGAAACCTAGGCTGGATGAGACGGGGTAGGGGTATACTGAATTTAGAATTCATGAACAATGGTGGGTCTTTACAATGGATAGAAGGCCAAGCTAGGACTCAGAGGCAGTGCAAAGCTCCTGCCCTGGCTTCAGTGGACAGACTGAACCTGGGTGAGAGAATTCAGGATCAGTTGCGAACATTCACAGTGGATCCCAGGACTTGTGAAAAGTGATGGGTCTCAGCAACTGTCAATAGGTCGAAGGCACAGATCTGACTACCCAAAGCAAAATCTCAGTACTTCTATTTAGCGGAGGAGGGAAAAAAGAAACAGGTGATGGAGAGGTGGATGGGACAAGTGAGCACAGTGACGCAAGCCCACATCACACTGCTTTTGTTTCTGAAATTACATCCTGATGGAGAGGGATCCTAACTCATCATCTGGCCTCAATTCCAATGAGCTTCTACCTTGTTCTAAAGAGTCAAGAACGGCATTCATGGTTATATACATAAATATTGTATCAACAGGCTAAAGAAGAAATATGATCAGGTGCAGAAAAACATTTGACAAAAATCTAACCCCCATTCTTGATAAAAGCTCTCGAAAAGCTAGAAATAGAGGGAAATGCCCTCAACTTGGTAAAGAACGTCTGCAAAATCTTACAGCAAATATCATACTTAATTGTGAAAAACAATGCTTTCCCCCTAAGACGGGAACAAGGAAGTAGTGTCCACTTTCACCATCCTTATTCACAATAGTACTGAAAGTTCTAACCAGTGCAATGAGGCAAGAAAAAAAATCAAAGCCATACAGATGGGAAAGGAAGATAAAACTACCCTTATTTACAAATGACATGATGGTCTGTCTACATAGAAAATCCCACAAGAAAACTAGAACTAATAAATTAATTCAATACCATCACAAGAGACAATGTCAGTGCACAAAAATCATTCCCATTTCTATGTATTAACAATGAACATGTGGAAACAGAAATTAAAAACACAATACTTCTTACCATTTGCTCCAAAGAAAATGAAATAATTAAATATGAATCTAACAAAAAATGTGCAGAATCTGTATGTTGAAAATTACAAAATGTTGCTGAAATAAAGAAGATCTAAATGAATGGAGAGATACTCTGCTGTGAATGATCCAGCATAGAGAATCAAATGACAAGGTATAGACTGGGAGAAAATATTTGCAAACAATGTATCCTACAAGAATATTTTGTCTAGAATATATAAGGAACTCTCAAAATACAATGGTTAAAACAAAACAAAACAACCCAATTAGAAAATGGGCAAAAGACACAGACACTTCACTGCAGGGTGCAAATAAGCACATGAAAAGACATTCAGCATCACTATTAAGGAAATGCAAACTAAAACCACAATGAGATGTCTCTACACACTTACCAGAATAGCTAAACTTAAAAATAGTGATAACACCAAATGCTGTCAAGGATGTGGAGAAACTAGATCACATGTACCTTGCTAGTGGGAATGAAAATTTTACAGCCTCTCTGGAAATGAGTATGGCATTTTCCTGTAAAGTTAATCATGCACTTACCAAGAAACCTACCAGTCGAACTTGAACATTTATCTCAGAGAAATGAAAACAATTGTACACAAAAAGTTGTACATAAATGTTCATGGCTGTCTTATTCTTAATATTATTATATATTCAAAATAATCCAAACCTGGAAACAATCCAAATGTCCTTCAGCAGATGAGTGATTAAACAAAATAGAACAAAACAAAACTCTGTTATAGCCATACCATGGCTATACCATAGCAATGAAAAAGAAAAACTATTTGTTCACAAAACAGCTTAGATAGATCTCGGGGGAATTGTGCTGTGCAAAAGAAGCCAACCTCTCAAGATTACATACTGCATGATTCTATTTATATAACACAAATTGACAAAATTATAGCACTGGAGAACAGATTAAGGGTTGCCAGGATTTAGAGAGAAGGGAGGGAAGGTGGGAGGAGGGGAGAGACAGAGGAGGCTGGTTTTTTGGAGAGTTTTCCTTGGAGATTGGTATGTTCCACTGGTGATGGCAGGATTTCAGCTTGGGAGAAAAACAGTTCTGAATGCTACAGCCTTTAGGGACTATGGATCATGCCCTAGAGGAAGGACAGATGGCATCCTGGAGAGTGAAGGAAGGTCATGTAACCAGATGGTGTGAACTTTAGAGGTTAAGGAAGGTACCTTAGAGCAAAACAGAATTCCAGTCCTGTCTCCCATGTGATAAGAGGCAGACCATGTCAGATAGAGCAGTGTTTCCCAAATGACAGTGATCCCTACACAGTCATCAAGATATTTGTCCAATCTACATTCTACCTCTACTACTTTTTAAAATTTATTTATATTATTTATTTATTTTTGACTGCATTGGGTCTTCGTTGCTGCACGCGGGCTTTCTCTGGTTGCGGTGAGTGGGGGCTATCTTCGTTGTAGTGCACGGGCTTCTCATTGCGGTGGTTTCTCTTGTTGCAGAGCATGGGCTCTAGGCACACGGGCTTCAGTAGGGCTCTAGAGCACGGGCTCAGTAGTTGTGGTGCACGGGCTTCATTGCTCCGCAATATGTGGGATCTTCCCAGACCAGGGCTCGAACCCGTGTCCCCTGCACTGGCTGGCGGATTCTTAACCACTGCACCACCAGAGAAGCCCACTCTGCCTCTACTATTATATCTTCAGTGTCTTTGTTCACATTGGCTCAGATCTAAGATAATAAATATTTGCATAAAATAAGAATTCTGCCTGTGTACTACCTAAAGCCATCTGCTGCCCCATCAGTTGTACATATAACACACTTTGTGATAAAAAAGAGAGAGAGAGAGAGAGATTCAGAGAAAGGGCAAAGGGCATTCTGAGCAGAGGAAACAGCCTGAGCTAGAGCACAAAAGCATGAAGGAGCTTTTGTACTCAGAGCCAAGAGTGACTGGAGCGCGCTTACAGGCGGGGGAAGGTAAAAGATGTGGTGGGCGGTGGGGCTGGAAAAGAAAGGTCAGGGCGCATTGGGGAGGAAGGGGTCGAAAGAGTCAAAGTCCACTCCACTCCTTTTGTTATATCTCGCTCAGGCAGAAGGACTGGGCAAGGGTCCTGGGGACTGTGTGTTCTCCTTCTCTCCCTGGACTGCAGGAGTGTGGGCAGTCATGTGTAGCTGTGTTAACACTACATGAGTAAAACCAATCCCCCAGTCCTTGCTGGCTGCACACTTCGCCGCCTCCACCGCTTCCATATGCTGATTTGCATCCAGGCAGGTTGTGTAAACAAGGCTGTTAGGGGACTATAAATAACCACAGTCTGGACTGTGGTTCAATAGTCTGGTCTGGGGAAATCAGAATTTCCAGTTATCTCCCATGCCAGGATGGAGCCTCTTAAGTGCTCATGGGGTTCGTACCCTCTGGCTCCCAGGATGCTGATGCTGATCCTTAGGGCTGGATGGCTTCCTCCTAATCAGCTCCTCCTCCACTCCTGCCTGCACAACCAGATGCTAACTTGCTGAGCTGTCAAACAGAAACAAGCTCTGTGCTTACTTTGCCTGGGAGGGCTGGGCAGGCAAAAAATAGGCTGTGCTCCCTGAAAAGAGATTCCTCATCTACACGTTGACCTTCTCAAGGTCATGAACTGAATCTTGTTCCCTCGTGTGTACCCCTGTGGCTGACCCAGTCTCTGCTTCGTGTAGGTGACTATCAAAGTTGTTCAGAGTCTATTTAGCCTTGAGTCTGAGTTCAATTCCAGCTTCACTGCTTTGTGACCTTGGGTAAGTTACTTAAACTTTCTGGGCCGTCATTTTATTTTTATCTGTAAAGTAGAGATGATAATTACACCTACCTCTTAGAATTATTGGGAGAAGGAAATTTAGTGGTGTATGCTAAGTGCTTAGCATGTTTCAGTAAGTGCTAGATAAATTGTAACTATTTTAAGAACTGTTCTAATGATGTTGAGGAGGAGGCGGATGCCAGGGCCGACTCACTGAGTTGATTCAGTGTGTTCATTCCTACACCCGTTGTCCCTGTAGACCCATTTATAAGGCCAGTCTAAAATGATAGGAGGAGAGTAGGGCACAGAAGAATTGAGAGGCATCTTCAGTGTAGTGGTAGAAACTCAGGGCCTGGATTGGCAGGTTCAACTCCTAACACAACCACTTAAAGTTACAAGATTTCTATCAAGTGCTCCAAATGGTAGATCTGTCAGCCATAAAGCAGAAATCCCAATAACCTGCCTCCTGAGGTTAATGTGAGGACCAAGTTAGATGTAGTTTTTGAAATCTCTGCAGTAGGAGTTATACCATTCAGGACTTTAATGGTAGCAGACTTGTAGGGAACTCTGGATATAAGAGGTGTAGGAAGCACCTTGAAATTTGAACTTCACTCTGCAAAGTGGAGGGACCTGTAGCCACGCAATCTCTTTTTGATGTTTGTAGGGTCCTCTTCATAGTCGGCTCCGAATTTGGCCTCTGCTCATCACACTCCTTCTCTCCCTAGCCACACACCAGTTACATGAGCCTTCTCTCTACTCTTTGAATACTTCAAGCTCATTCTACCTCAGGGCCTTTGCCCTTGCTCTCGTCTCCCTGTCTGGAACACCCTCCCCCAGATCATGGCACAGCTGGCTCCTTTACCATTTATATCTTGGTCCAGTTATTACCTCCTTGAGCGTCCTCTCTTGATCCCCAAGCCAATAGGCTTCCAGTCATTTCTTTCACCTTGCCCCTTTTGATTCTCTGCATGACTTGTCATCTGAGATTCTCTGCATGACTCTTGTCATCTGAACCTGTCGTGTTTATTCATTTTGTTACTCCTTTTATCTGGCTTTCCCACTGAAAGTTAAGCTTCACGAGGGCAGGAACTTTATTTGCTGCCTAGATCATACCAGGCTGCTCCAGATATGGGTGTTGAAGGGATTGAGCTTGGAAGTAGAGGGAACAAAAGAGAAGGCATTGTCCTTTCCCTGGAGAAACTTGCAGGGTAGATGAAGTCCTAAGATTTACTCAAATTAAATGAGGCGTGATACCATGCAATGAGAAATGGGTGAAATTATATGTGTCTGAGCTTTATTGTCATGCGTCACTTCTGCAGTCACACAATCTTTTTGCATTTGGAGAAGGGCACTCAAGAGGGAAAAAAAAAGGGACCTTCATTACCAGTGGTGCTATTCATATTTAACAGGACATGAAAAGAGGAAGGAAGGGAGATGGTGTCAGTGAAAAAGGGCTCTTTGAAAACAATGCTACTTTGTCACGGGAGTGCAGTCAGAATCCCTCCAATTTGGAGATTTCACTTGTGAGACAGTTGTTCTGTGGCAGCTGCTATGCTAAGCACATTTTTGTTCATCATCTCATTTAATCTTCACAGTATCCCTGTGATGTAGATATTATCATCATCATCACCATCATCACTACCATTGTCATCATCATCACCATCTCATCATCATCATAAGGACCATCATTATCATCATCATTGCCACCATCATCATCATCACCATCACCATCATCTCCACTCTACAGGTAAAGAAGTGATTCCTTCACTTCTAAAACCCATTATATTAACCACCAGTCTACACTGCTTCTTCTGCCTACTGAGTCCTTCTACCCTAACTTGATCATTCTGTATCCCTGCTTTGACCACATCCCAAATTTTAGGCACACAAATACAAAAATGTATCAATCAAAGAAATTTGTTTTAAGAGGAAGCACAAGGAGGAGGAATTAACATTATTTACCTCAAGATGTCTTATGTAAAGTTCTAAGAAAACAAATTCCTCATTGAATTTCTTGCCATGCCAAAACCTTATTCCTTCAGATAAATATATCTTTTCTTTAGTAACATGATATGAACTATATTGTATGTTGTATTTCCCTTTTCCCCCTAGCTACCAGGGAACTCAGAATTAAATTCAATATCTGATCCTAGAAAGTATATTCAATCATTTTTTCATTCATATATTCATCCATTTAATACCAGCAAAACAAAAGCAACAGCTGTAAATCAATGTATAGATATAGATATATAGCATAAACAACTTGGTAAGCACTGTATTAACAAAATAGGTCAACTAGAAGTCTGGCAAAAATTTATCTTCTGCTCATTTTAATGTGTTTAACTCTGTCTTTACATTTATTTCACCTGTTCTTCTATTTCTTATATTTGTCACTGAAATACTTAAAAGTTGGTAGAACATCAACCCTAAATGAACAAAGTCATAATATTATGTTATAATGACATACAAGTAAAAATAGTTTAACCTCATAAGTCCTAGTGTGACAGAAGCACATGTGTAGCATCCTATGTATGTGATTTTATTTTTTAACATTAACAGCCATTTCTTAACAGCAGTCTCATTAGTCATAGAAGCCTAGAAGTTCGTGCTTCTTCAGAGATGGAGCCAATTCACATTTCTTAGTAAAGTGAGGATGTTGGTTGTTGAGTAAATACTGACCAATCATTAGAAGTGTATTTGCTGAGAGGCAGTGTGTAGCTGGATGTATGGGAATGTGTATTTCATCACTAAATAACAACAGGCAGCTCTTTCCGTACCAGTTGGTTGCCAAGTCCTATCAACTCTATTCTGAAATGAGTCTTCTGTCTGTCTTCACCACCACAACTTTGGTTCACACCTGCTGAGCTATTCCTGTGGCTTCCTGTGCTTAGTCAGTACCACCCCCAGCCCCCAGTTGTCACACTCTGACCTTTGATCTCTTGCATGCCATTTCCTTATTCAAACAATATCTTTCGTTCCCAAGAATAAAATCTGGGTTTCTTAGCTTAGCATCTAAAATCCTGCGCAACCAGTCCTACCGTGTACACCACCCTCAACTCACCCACCCTTTGTGGACCAGCCAGTGGTCCTTAGCTCTAGAGAGAGGAAGAGATGTCTGGGATCCCAAGCCCAGAATCTTTGATCTTTGAGCAACTACCTAAGGTGGTTGCAGATTCCAGATGCAGAGGAGGCTAAGCACACAGGCTGTACAGTCCAATGGTTTCACTAGCCTCAGATGCCTATATTTTCTCCTCATAAAATGAGGATAATAATAGGGCCTAACTCACAGGATGTTATTGCGAGAATTAAATTAGAAAATGCATATAAAGCACTAGCACAGTGCCTGACATATGGTTAGAACTCAGTATATATCAGTACAATTATCCTTCTCTTATAAGAATTTGCTCCCAGATTCTATGGGCCTTCTACTTCTGGTGAGCTATGCTGGACTTGATACAAAGCATGAAGGTTGAAGTCTACTAAGATATTCACTCAAAGTGAACTCAAGTCCATCCTTGAGCCCTTTCCCCAGTCTGTACCCTAATCCTGACCCTTGACATCCTACAGTTCTGATGGTACTGGGAGGCATGGAAAGCTAAACCTGAGAAAAATCATCCCTGGTAGGTAAAGGGGAAAAGCGTTGTTTCTAAGATATAGAGCCACCACTCCAGAAAAAAGGTGCCTCTCTATAAGAAGACAGACCAAATCTGGCTTCCCACTGTATGAACCCAAAGAGGGTGTTTCCAATAACCAAATATGCATTCAAGAGCCACGAATTTACTACCTCTGTTCACCCCAAACAGTGCTTCACTTTTTTATATGTGACCAAATAATGCCTTGTCTTTACCCACATTTGAGCTTCTCCTCTTTCTGTGTGGAGAGAGAGCTGTAGCCCACCTTCTCCCCTCCCCCCCCCCACAGTTTAGAAGCTTCCATTAACATACACACCCTTCAGGTTGATGTCAACGAGCTTTCACTGGAGTTTCTCATTCACCTGAAGATGCCCCATTCGTTCGCTTGACAAATGATTATTGAGCCCTTCTTGGGTGCGAGGCACTGAAAGAGGTATGGAGATACGGGCATATCCCGGAGATATTGTACGTCAGGCTCCAGACCATTGCAGTAAAGCAAATATCATGATAAAGCAAGTCACACGAATTTTTTTGTTTCCCAATGCATATTAAAAGTTATGCTTACACTATAGTGTAGTCTAATATTAAGTGTGCAATGACATTGTCTAAAAAAAGTATGTACCTTAATTTTAAAGTACTTTATTGCTAAAAAATACTAACCATCATCTGACAGCACAAGGTTGCCACAATTCTACAATTTGTAAAAAAACACAGTATCTGTGAAGCACAGTAAAATGAGATGTGCCCGTGAAGTAAGTCAGACAGAGAAAGACAAATATCGTATGATATCACTCATATGTAGAATCTAATTTTAAAAAGTGATACAGGTGAACTTATTTACAAAACAGAAACAGACTCACAGATTTCAAAAACAAACCTATGGTTACCAAAGGGGAAACGTGGAGTGGGGGGAGGGGTAAATCAGGAGCTTGGGATGAACATACACACACTGCTGTATATAAAATAGATAACCAACAAGGACCGACTGTATAGCACAGGGAACTCTACTCAATATTCTGCAATAACCTATATGGGTAAAGAATTTGAAAAAGAATGAATATATATTTGTGTATAACTCACTTTGCTGTGCACCTGAAACTAACACAGCATTATAAATCAACTATAATCCAATAAAATTTAGCAAAACAAAACAGAAAAAGAGATGTGCCTGTACAGTACTAAACAAAATAGACCCAGCTACTGATCTCATGGAGGTACAAAACAATGTAGAAGAGAAACAAACAAACATATAAAAAATACAGAAGTCAAAAGCATGAGATTTGTGGGCTTCCCTGGTGGTGCAGTGGTTGAGAGTCTGCCTGCCGATGCAGGGGACACGGGTTTGTGCCCTGGTCCGGGAAGATCCCACATGCCGCGGAGCAGCTGCGCCCGTGAGCCATGGCTGCTGAGCCTGCACGTCCAGAGCCTGTGCTCCGCAACGGGAGAGGCCACAACAGTGAGAGACCCGCGTACCATAAAAAAAAAAAAAAAAAAAAAAGTATGAGATTTGCTATAAAAGAACTTATCAAAATGTCATGAGAAGAACAGTGTGGGAGATTGAGCCTATATTGGGTGGAGGTTATCAGGTTAGGCCTCCCTGAGGAGAGACTTGAAAGTCAAGTAAAGTTAGAGAGATCAAAGAAGGCAAGGGTTTCAAGCAGAGGAAACAGCACATGCAAAGGTCCTGACTGTGAAGCCAGAGAGAGAAGGCCACTGAGGGCAGAGAGCAGTGGGGCAGAAGAGGACCCTGGGGAGAGAGGCTGGGAGAGATTTCCTATTCACATGCAAGTTGCAGTTTGAACGTAACTTCTTCTGTGGAACTTTCCCAGACTACAACCCTGTCAGAAATTACTTTGCCTCTTCTGTGGTTCATATCTCAGTTTTATTTGTTTTCTAGAGTGTATGGGCAGTGTTTTGCATGTCTACCTCCTAGTTACTAGAGTGCAAAAGACTGCCTTCTCCAGTCCCTCTTACCTAACGCCTAGGACAGAATGTTCAATGAATGTCTGCTGCATTTCTTTTTTTTTTTTTTTTTGTGCGGTACGCGGGCCTCTCACTGTTGTGGCCTCTCCCACTGCGGAGCACAGGCTCCAGACACGCTGGCTCAGCGGCCATGGCTTACGGGCCTAGCCGCTCCACGGAATGTGGGATCTTCCCAGACCGGGGCACAAACCCATGTCCCCTGCATCAGCAGGCGGACTCTCAACCACTGCGCCACCAGGGAAGCCCTACTGAATTTCTTTTTGAGATACAATGTCAAAGTACAAGTGACTGAGAACATAGAGAGATTTTTAAAAATAGTGTAGATCAGAGTTTTTGCCACTCTTACGGGGTGAAATGTGTCCCATGTTTCCTTATAATTGCCCATCACTCACTGTTCTTCTGTTTTCTTTCCAGCTGTGTTGCCTAATTAATTTCTTATTAACATTTTTCATTCTGAGTAGCTACTAATCACCACCACACCACAAATTACTTGTTTCCAAGATGGCCATTTTATAGGAGGGATCCACTGAGTACACTGAAGGTTAATAAATAATGAATGACCACAGGGCATTTAGAAGCTAGTAATTTAAAAACAAAATACGGGCCATAAGATAGATGGAATCACCTTGAATCATCAGCACTGATATCTTTCTACAATGAAATTCTTGTGAATATTAAAATCCTTTTTGCCAGTCACTGAGTCTGGTGAGAGGATAGCTACGGTGTGGCAACCTGTAGCCAATATTGAAAAATTCCTCTAACTAGCCATCAGCCTTGCCTGAATACTTCCACTGGCTGTGTGACAGTCTATGGAGAGGATAAATTTTGATTCTGAAAGGTCAAGGGTCAGAATATGGGATGAGGCCATATTTCCCCAGTGTTTCATGCAACACCGGTATAACATTTGATAAAAATGGATGCTCATATCAATGAATGACCTGTGGTCTAACATGAGAAAATTCTAATTTAAACAAAAAGTAGAGTTTCTTTTCCTGTAAGGCTTTTAAGAGTTTTTGATATCCCACTATGTATTATGAATTATGTAGATGGGGATACAGTATTCAGTGTTTCACAAATATATCTGAACCATAGTTTATTTTTCCAATGTATGTAGATCTATCATAGTGACTCATAATATTGATTGGAACAGTCGCAAGGTCTGAGTATTTTAATCTCTAAAGTAACGACATAAAGTAGAAACATCACAGGCTTTGGATTAGAAGGCCTGGGTTCAAGTCCCTGATGAGCCATTAAAAAATATGTCCTTCAGCATGTCACTTAACCTTGAAGCCTCAATTTCCTTACCTGTAAAGGAAAGTGAAATCATCAGTTCCAATTTCATTGGCTTAATGGGATGATTAAATATGTTAATAGACATTAAAGGCCTTTTAAGAGGTGTGAGCACCATATATTTTTTGTTTTCATTATTAATAAAGTTTGATATAAAGACCAGGCATCCAGAGGAGGATAATAGCAAGCTTACCAGAGTAGGAAGATTTAAGGGAGAACCTAGGAAATGAGCAAGGCAGTGTTAGGGCTATGAGCACACATGGGCTCCTGTGTACTATTCATGTCAGAGCCATGAAGAGCTCCAACTGGTGCTACTGCTCTCCCAGACACCTGAATTCCTCTGCTGGGTTCTGTCCTAAGGGAGCCCACCCCTACCTTCTTGGTTTACTCTTCTGGCCTTAATAGAAGATGAGATTTATCCAACAAGGAACTACCATGGCTCACATGGAAGGTCAAGTCTACCTAAAAGAGCACAAAGTTTAGAAGGCCTGTCAGTAACCTTTAAGGATCTGGTGAGTCTGGTGATTGACTTTTCCATACCTGGTATTTGGACCTCTAGCCACATCTATCATGAGTATATCTGCTCTCCTTGAAGTCTTTGGCATGAGGATTGCAAGAAAGTTTGTTCTTTGGCCTCGTCTTGAATCTCCAAATGCTTTGCTCCTTCTCTCTTTCTTACTCAGAAAATTTACTCTCCCACGTTCATCTTGGCCTCATGGATACTTGAACTACTGCCTGTATTTCAATCTCAACACTCATATCTTTGGTTAAGCCAACCAGAATGGTGACAAGGCCTCCCCATTCCTAAGTCCCATTAGATCATGTAAGTAGTAATCCTTGTCCTGACATGGATCCTTAAAAAACCATCAGGGAGATGTCTGGAATATGCATAGGATTTTAGTTCAGTTAAGTCTGGATGTGTGTGAAATAGCAGGATCACTGATATACAATTTCAAGTATATTGAATAGTTCCTTCCAAACAGATAAGGGAATTCCTATTATGTTCTCTTTATAGACAGCACTAAAAGGCATAGTATGGAAATTATTTACCAAATCTACCTTTATATACTCTCTTCTGTGATGTCAGATCTAGGGACTCTACAAACTACATTTCCTGGACTCCTTTGTCAACTCCCTGGCTTTTTGCTAGGATCTGACAATGGGAGGTACTGGAAGGAGATTGGAAGAAATAAGGAGAAGGAAAGGAACCACTTTCCTATTTGTGCTGTGGCCAAAGTCATCTCAGTGGTATTTGCTCCAGCATCAAGCTTCTTTCTTCACTTCTTGGGGCAGTCTTATCATGCTTCTTCAGAGGTTGTATGGTACTTCTATTTTCAGAGGTCTGACTGCCAGCTCTGTGGAGCCCCTCCAGAGAGCTCCAAGATCCTGGTTATGCTAGCCTCTTTCCTTCAGTTCCCCATCCCTAAACTTAGTAGCTTATCTCAACATTTACTGTCTATGAAATATTCTTGGTGTTCCCTTGTTTCCTTGTACAGCTCTCTAAAACTGGTAGAACTAATTCCCCATGTTAGATAGCCTTTGTTGAAATACATAGTGTGGTTTCTGCTTTCCTGACTGGATCTTGACTGATAAAGTGTATGAAATTATCAATCCCTTCAAACCGTAGCTCAGTATCCAAGGCTATAGGATTATACAATTTAGACCCTCGGTGCTTTTTAAACTTTTTTATAGTCATGCACTCATTTTGGAAATACAGTGAGTGTTATGGACCCTCCCCCCAGAAACCAAATATAAACAAAATTTTGAATGTAGTACCAAGGGGTTTATGGATTCTTTAAAGTGCCCCCTGTTAATTTCCAGATAACACCCAATCTAAAGAAAAATAAAGGTTTCCAAGAAGGTCATGAAAATTTAAAAAAGAATCATCCTTAATTTTCAATGTAACATTTCTTTAGGCATATACCAAAATTTCCCTACTTAAGAAACTATATAAAGCCCTTTACAATTGAGTCACAGTAGTAATTTCATATTTTGACTGATCACTTTGCTTGATCTTATTTGCTCTTCATGACAATTATATAGGTAAGTCACAGAAAATGTTATATTATTTTATAGTTTATAAAATTCTAAGAAATGTTATGTGAGCTACCCATACTCATAAAACTAGAAACAATGGCCAAGCCAGTGTTAGAATTTTTTTTAAAAAAAAGACAATAGTTCTGCTTTTCTAGAAAACTGTATTACCATAAATACATAGATAGGTAGATAGATAGATATAGATAGATAGATAGATAGATAGATAAAACTGTTTATTTTAGATTTCCAAGTCTTACTTCATATATTCTGGTGTCTGTAGAAAGTATTAAAGATACTGGTCTACAATCCTGAAACTAGACCTAAACTAGGTCCCCCGTAGGAAGACCTGAACTTAGAAGAATGGGTGGATTTTCAGGAAAGGAGATTCCATCATGCAATTTTTTTTTTAAACATGGGCTTTGGGATTAAATAGATCTGGATTCAAATCAAGGTACTGATATTTATCAGCTGTGCTTCCTTATGCAATGTTTCTAAAGCTGTGTTTCTAAGTCATTGCAATGATAATTCGGGGATGGGGCTGGGATTCAGTATATCCTCACGTTAATAATAGTCTCTGCAACTCCAAACTGTGCCCTGTTGTTCCTTTGTAAAATCAGATGGGCAGTTCTCTCAGTGTGGTAGTCATTATAATGCAGACTTTAATCTTGTTATTTTAGTTTCTTTCTTTTTTCTGCTGGTAGCACTGGAGCCTCTTCCAGGGGAATGACTAATGCAACTCAATTCAATATGGAAACACTTCCAAAATGTTTTTCATTTCCCTGATGAGACTCTTACTCAGCTTTTCGTTCCCACCTTCTTTTACAAGACCCTCCAAGGGGCCATCCTTAATGGAGTCACTGCAGATATGGTGTTCTGTCAGGGGATTCTTTCAAGTGCTTCACAAATAACACAGGAATGGGTGAACAGCTCAGCTTTTCCAGTCATTAAACATTGCTTAACTATTTTTCAGAGGTTTTGGCATCACTGAAAACAATCTCAAATGCTTTTGGGGCCAAGGACTGGTTCCATTAATATTTTACACCCTGAATGTTTTAAGGGATTCATTTATTCTGAAGTCATCTGTCAACTTTTCTCTAAGAGCTTTTTGATGCCCCACAAGCTCCCCCAAGCTCTCTGTGGAAACTTCTAAATTTCTTCATCCATCCCCACCTATCCACTAGCTTCAGACACTATAGATGATGCCAGGAGCTGGGTGTCTAGACTTAAGAATAAAAAAAGACCCTCACAGCAGGACTAGCTCATGGCAAAATTGGTTTTTTTTTTTTTTTTTTACATCTTTATTGGAGTATAATTGCTTTACAATGCTGTGTTTGTTTCTGCTTTATAACAAAATGAATCAGTTATACATATACATATGTTCCCATATCTCCTCCCTCTTGCGTCTCCCTCCCTCGCACCCTCCCTATCCCACCCCTCCAGGTGGTCACAAAGCACTGAGCTGATCTCCCTGTGCTATGCCGCTGCTTCCCACTAGCTATCTATTTTACGTTTGGTAGTGTATGTATGTCCATGCCTCTCTCTCGCTTTGTCACAGCTTACCCTTCCCCCTCCCCACATCCTCAAGTCCATTCTCTAGTAGGTCTGTGTCTTTATTCCCGTCTTACCCCTAGGTTCTTCATGACATTTTTTTTTCTTATATTCCATATATATGTGTTAGCATACGGTATTTGTCTATCTCTTTCTGACTTACTTCACTCTGTATGACAGACTCTAGGTCCATCCACCTCACTACAGATAACTCAATTTCGTTTCTTTTTATGGCTGAGTAATATTCCATTGTATATATGTGCCACATCTTCTTTATCCATTCATCCGATGATGGACACTTAGGTTGTTTCCATCTCCTGGCTATTGTAAATAGAGCTGCAGTGAACATTTTTGTACATGACTCTTTTTGAATTTTGGTTTTCTCGGTATATGCCCAGTATTGGGATTGCTGAGTCATATGGTAGTTCTATTTGTAGTTTTTTAAGGAACCTCCATACTGTTCTCCATAGTGGCTGTACCAATTCACATTCCCACCAGCAGTGCAAGAGTGTTCCCTTTTCTCCACACCCTCTCCAGCATTTATTGTTTCTAGATTTTTTGATGATGGCCATTCTGACCGGTGTGAGATGATATCTCATTGTAGTTTTGATTTGCATTTCTCTAATGATTAATGATGTTGAGCATTCTTTCATGTGTTTGTTGGCAATCTGTATATCTTCTTTGGAGAAATGGCAAAATTGTTAAGAATATTGTTGAGATCTTTATAAATGAAGAGATGTGAATTCTGTTTGATTTTCCAGGATGAAAGGATGGGATAAATGGACTGTTTCCCTAATAAGATTGTTATCTTTATGTAGGAATGTGCCTTTTTAATACCAGAAGGACTTTGGATCCTAGCCCAGAAGATCCTACTTCTGAGAGCTCCCTGGAGCAAGCAAGTCTAATAGATGAAACCGTGGGGTTCTGGCCAAGGTGAAAATTGCAAGGGTCTCTGGGCGGAAGGCTTCTTTGTTCCCATTGAGGATGTAATCTGTACTCTTATTGCATGTGGGCTATCTGTGTGTAGGCTAATTTTTGGCTCATGTATCAGATATAAGGACTGCTCAGAAAATCATGTCCAGGTAAAAGTGCCCAATTACACATGGAATATTTCGCCATCATTTTGTTCATCCTCAGTGAGTAATTACCTTGAGGAAAACTGAAGGGGGGACCCAAACCTTCCAATTTCTCTTGTACCTTCTCCTTAAAGGATAAAATATTTTTACACGCACACACATACATGTGCACACACAGCTTTCTAGGGGGCCTCACTAAGCCAGCATCCAACTTTCATCATCTCTCAAATGCCTTAACCCAGTAAGAAAGCACATGTCTCCAGAAAGCTGATCAAGATTTACTGCTAATATAAACAATGGCAGGATGATAAGAAAACACTTTTGAAGACAGCAATGTCATTCCTCAAATTATGTAGCATGGCAGCCCTGTACCAAGAAAAGCACTGTACTAGAAACTAGAAGACCTGGATTCTAATTTCAGCTCCCTTGTTTGCTAGCTGTGTGATCTTGAGTATGTCACTAAACCTCACTGAGCCTTGGAATTTTCATGAGGGAGTTGAGAAAATAATTTCTGAACCAAAATTGATGGTGGATCTTTGGAAAAGCTTTGGAATTTAGAATGTAAACTACAGTAATAATAATCTTGTGACACCAGTCAGGCAGATCGTTTTATTCCCATTTTACAGATTGAAGAAATCAAAGCTCAGAAAGATAAAATTATTTTTTAATAATTCAGAACTACCAAGAAGCAGAACTGAGACTTGTAACCACACATCCTGAGTTTCTTTTGAATCTTTGCATCGTAGCATGCTACCTTTCTCCCACAAAAGAAACAAATTAACTGCGATGTGACTTCCTTATTTTTGTTTGTTACTTGTTTTTATTGTCATAAGAACACATAATATGAGATCTACTGTCAACAAAATTATAAGAGTACAATACAGTATTATTAACTGTAGGAATAGCATTGTACAGCAGATCTCTAGAATTTATTTAACTTGCATAATTCAAACTTTATACCTGTTGAATAGCAACTCCTCATTTCCCCCTCAACCCCGACCCCTGGCAACCACCATTCTACTCTCCGCTTCTATGAATTTGACTATTTAAGATACCTCATATGAGTGGGATCATGCAGTATTTGTCCTTCTGTGACTGGCTTTTTTCACTTAGCACAATGTCCTCAAGGTTCATCCATGTTGTCACATATGGTAAGGTTTCCTTCTTAATTTTTAACCACCTCTTTGTTTCATTGATTTTTCTACTATTTTTCTACTCTCTATTTCATTTATCTCTGCTCTAGTTTTTATTATTTCCTTCCTTCTACTAACTTTGAGCTTAGTTTGTTCTTCTTTTTCTAATGCCTTGAAGTATAAAGTGAGGTGGTTTATCTTCTTTTTCAATGTTGGCATTTATTGCTATAATCTTCTCTCTTGGTACTGCTTTTGCTTCATCCTGTAGATTTTGGTGTGTTGTGTTTTCATTTTTGTTTGTCTCAAGATGTTAGAATTTCCCTTTTGATTTATTTTTTGATGTATTGGCTGTTCAGAAATGTGTTGTTTAATTTCCACATATTTGTGAATTTTCCAGTTTTTCTTCTGCTGGTGATTTCTAATTTCATCCCACTGTAGTCAAAAATGATACTTGGTATGATTTCAACATTCTTAAATTTGTTAGGACTCGTTTTATTACTTAACATGTCATCTGTCCTGGAGAATGTTCTTTGTGCACTTAAGAAGAATGTATAATCTCTTGCCATTGGGTGGAATGTTCTATATATGTCTGTTAGGTCTGTTTGGTCTATAGTGTTGTTCAAGTCCACTGTTCCCTTATTTTCTGTCTGGGTGTTCCATCCATTATTGAAAGTGGGTCAATTAAAGTCTCCTACTATTATTGTATTGCTGTCTATTTCTCCTTTCAGTTTTGTCAGTGTTTGCCTTATATGTTTAGGTGCTCTGATGTTGGGTGCATATATATTTATAATTGTTATATCTTCCTGGTGAATTGACCCCTTTATTATTATACAGTGTCCTTTTTTGTCTCTTGTGAAGTTTTTATCAACTTAAAAATAGGCCATTATAACTGCAAGATGTTTTATGTAATCCCCATGGTAACCACAAAGAAAATACCTGTAGAAGATACACAAAAGAAAAAGAGAAAAGAATTAAAGCATATCAATACAAAAAAATCAATAAAACACAAATAAAGACACAAGAGAGGAAAGAAGAACAAAAGGACTACAGGGAATATAGAAAACGATTAACAAAATGGCAATAGTAAGTTATTCTCTATCAATAATTACTTTAAGTGTAAATGGACTAAACTCACAGATCAAAAGATATAGAGGGGCTGAACGGATTCTTTTAAAAAGATTCAACTAAATACTGTTTATAAGAGACTTACTTTAGATTTAAGAACACACATAGGCTGAAAGTAGAAGGATAGAAGAAGGTATTCCTTGGAAATGGTAACCAAAAGAGAGCAAAGATAACTATATTTATGTCAGGCAAAGTAGACTTTGAGGCAAAAATTGTCACAGCTTCCTTACTGATGCCTCCCTTGCAAGATTCACATATGCTAAGAAATACAGAGTAACTCAGTTGCTTCAGGTAGATAAAAGCTTTGGGAAATGTTTATTTGCCTTATTCATCTCAGCATGGCTATAAAGGAATCTCTGTTCATGCAGGTGTTGCTCTTTAAGCAGCAGGCCTTTTCGGCACAGCCAGTTGGAGGTTTGGCAGCTACAGGCTTAGGGATGAACCATGACATGGGGATGTGGGGAGACCTAAAGACATGATGAAAAAGGGGGTCGATCTTATGCATGAATCATGGTTTAAGGAGAGGATCAGAAACGGGCTGAGGATGATTTCTTTTCACATTACTGTGCAATTGAAATAAAAGCGGAAGGTTTAAAGGTTTCTATTTTAGACCACATCAAATTGTTTGCAAACTTATAACATCAAAACAGTCACATCAAAGTGTCCTATTCTCATTTTTCAATACTCTTCTACAGCATGTGAGATTTTATAAACCTCCATAGATGTTACTTCTCCACCAGCCCGTCCCCTTCCACATGCCCACACTTTCACAGAACCACCCCACACTTCTGGAAACCTACGAACATGGCCTGGACATTCTGTGCAGCTGCTCCCTTTGTTTTTTCCAGAATGCATTGCAAAATCCATCCCATTTATCTCTATTTTCTTCATCCCCTGATCTCTTCACCTATTCCCAAGTATCCTTATTACTTCTGGTATGAAGAGAGCTACACAATATTTATGCTTTAAAAAATTTCAGTATAGTCTAAGCACACAGTAAGCAGTCAACTGGTACTGAGTTAAAACAAAATTGAAGTGAATTACAAGATGCCCTCTCTATGAAAACACCTCTGCTGTTGGAACATCTGCCTGGGTCTCTCCCGGAGTCTGCAGTCCTTTTTGTACCAGAATCGCATACAAACGCACACCACGTACTCCATTAGGAGGACACAAGGTGTGTGTGAGTGTGTGAGGGATAGTTTATTTCCAAAACAAGCAGAACCTCAAAATTGCCTCAGAGCCTATTGCAGCAGGAGCTTCAGCTGCAAGATAAAGGACAAGCAAGCAGGGATGTGAGTGAGAAAAGAGAAGAACAAATCCAAAGAAGTGAGAACACAAGTGAAAGAAGAAGGGACCCCGGGCTGGGCAGGAGAATGGAAGGAGAAGGACACAGATGAGGCTCCCCGCATTTCCACGTCGGAGCAAGCCACAGACGTTGCTGAAGAAAGAAGGCAGCTCAAATCCATAAATCAAAATCATAACTGGAGAATGTGTGTTCAAAAAAGATTAAGGCAAATTTGTTAAAAAGGTGATGAACCTGTTTCTTCCTCCAAAGTGGAAAATCCAGGGAGGAAGAAATTCAGGACTGGGACTGGCACCACGCTGCCCATCACGTGTGAATGGCAGAGAGGCTGGTACGTGTGTTAGAAGCTTAGGAGGTATTTATCAGCTTGGACTATCCCATCGGACAAATCCAGGTCCAAATCTCAGCTGTGTGACCTGGGGCACGTTACTGGCCTTTCACTTCACCTGTCTGAGTGCCCCCAGCCCTAAAACAAAGATAAAATGTCTTCCTTGTGGGATTGATGCCATAATCAAAGGCTATCTTGCAGAGCCTGACACTTAGAAAATAAATACCCAGTAAAACTAAGGCAAACCTTAAAACAAATGGGAAAACGTTTCAGAGCCTTCTGAAGAGATGAAGAAAAAAATAGTAAGATAATAATCTCCATTCATGAAGCTTTCTGGGTTTTAAAAAGCCCTTTGATAGCTAATGCTTACAACCGCCTTGTAAGGTGAGGGACATAGGGATTATTGTTCGTGGTGATTATGAGCAAAGAGTACAGAGCTGGGCTCTACCTGAGCTCAAAGCCTGCACCTGAGACCTGTGGGCTGCAGGGCCTTGAGCACCTCCCCACCTGTTCAGATTCTCATCCATGAAGTGTGGTTAACAATAGTTCTCACCTCATAGTGTTGTTGAAGGGATGAACTGAATCAATACTAACATGCTTAGAATAGTGCATGGAATATATTAAGAGCTCAATAAATATTAACTCTTATTATTATCTTTCACATTTTATAGAACAGGAAAAACAACTCTTGAGTCCCACAGAGAGTTAGTTACATGCCCAAGGATTCCCAGGGAAGAAGTGGGGATCTGGGCTTAAACCCAGGGCACTCAAGGGCCTATCTGTCTGCACAAGGGTCTCCCTGGACTCCCCTCTGATTCTGTTGTGGACAGGACATTCAATACCTGGAGGGCCGGGAGTTGCATCAAGGTAGCTGCAAGAAAGGTAAATAGGCAGATTTTCTGAGGAATTCGAAAAGCAGAACCAGGGGCCGTTGGAGGCATTAAAGACAGAAGTGTGAAATGGTAAACAGGACTTTCACAAGGTCATTCCCTCTGCCTGGAACTCCTCCCTCAACTTCTCTTCACTCTTCACCTACCTAAATCCTACACATCTTTAGACGTATCAGTTGGGATCTCCAAAAAAAACCCAAAACCAATTGGCAATTGTGTGCATGTGTGTTTGTATTTTTTCTATCTATCTATCTTTCATGGAATTGCCTCCTGCAATTGTAATCTGGCAATTCCAAAATCCATAGGGCAGGCTGACAGACTGGAAACACAGGCAGGGGTTGATGCTGTAGTCTTAAAGCAGCATATCTCCCTTTCTGGAAACCTCAGTTTTTGTTCTTAAGGCCTTCAACTGATTGGGTGTGGCCCACCCACATTATTCGGGGATACCTCCTTTACATAAAGTCAACTGATGATAGATGTAACCACACCTACCAAATGCCTTCACAGAAACACCCAGAGTAACGTGTGTTTCAGTAACTGGATACTTGAGCCTAGTGACGTTGGCACATTCAGTTAACCACAGATGTCAACTCAGACGTTCCTTCCTTGTGCGCACCTTACCTGGCCCCTCAGACTAGGTCAGGTCCTCCTATTGTACTTTGATGGAAGCCTGTGGTTCTCCTCCAAGATATGCATTAAAATAATCATAGTCATTTATATGATTATTTGCTTATGGTATAAGTACCACTATGGCAGGGACTGTCTCTGTCTTCAGAATTCATGGAGCCTAGTGCACTGTCTGGCTCTCAGTGCTGATTCACATTTAGCTGAATGCATGAAAGTTCACCTTTTTGGAGAATTGCTCTATAGAGGTCATGATGGCAACTTACAAATGGATGCATGGGTCTCTCTCATTCTAAAATCTCCATTTATTCTCTTTAAACCTGCTCATCACCTTCCAAAAATTTTGTAAAACAGATAGGGAGAAATGTTGTTTCCTTCTTAGAAAAAAAGAAATCTGGCCAATCGTTTTCTTCCTTGCATGGATGGGAAGCTTGGCCTTTGAGGAGTTATCAGAGCATGGAAAGAGGGGTGGTGTCAGAGTCTGGACAGAAATGTTCCTACCAGTTTTTTTCCTTCCTTTTTTCCTCTGCACTTGGATAACTCCTCTTCATGTATTTATTGCCTGATTGGTTCCTTTGTTCCTTGAACATTTTTAGATCCTCAGTTCAGAGTAAGTTCCTGTGTTATCAGTGTCAGCCGGGCCTGAGTCAGGGTTTAGTGCAAGTTTGGATGACTTTAATCCTGGCTTCCTGTGGGAAATGGCTGAACGGTGCTCTGTTTTCAGTGTTCAGGATGATATTTCTCCATTCTTCAGGGAGCAGAATTCATAGATGTGATGGCATCTTACCAGGCAAAAGGAAGAGACCAGGAGTGAGGGTTATTTTACTGAACACGAATGTGGGTGAAGTAACATTTATAGAAAACCTAGTCAAATTTTATAGACTTACAAGTTACCTTGGGGGACAATCGAAAGGGGGCTTTCTTTATGTGGAAAAGTCTCTTAGTAAATGCATAGGGTGGAAGATGGGATCACACGCTTGAACATCAGCTGGCACCAAAACAGCAATTGAGGAAGAGAGCAATTGCTCTTTATAAAAAAGAGAGTAATTTGAGATTTCCTTGACAATCTCGGTGTGAGGAAGGCCATATACATGGTGGGAGGCTGAAAGCTCTGGATGTGGCTTTCCCCATCCCCAACACACACACACACACACACACACACACACACACACACTCCTTCAAGTCATTAGCAGTGTCTACCTAATTCACAAGTACCCAGAGTGAGGACTAGTTGTGATTATTTTAAAAATCAAAGAAGCTGAGCCTCACCTCAGGGTAGACATGATGCCAAAGAAAGTCAGTTCTCAACAGAGCCTCACCTCAGGGTAGACATGATGCCAAAGAAAGTCAGTTCTCAACAGTGCAGGAGCTCTGAGTCCCAGGTGGTGCTAGGGACATAAGCGCTCCAGGAATTCCCAGGTATCTTGGTAAAGGCTTGGGTATCCACAAGATGAAGAATGAGCGGGGTTCTAATGACCTTATCTGAATCTCAGAGCAGTTGACAACTAGCTAATGAACAGGATAATGTATTTACCTCATTTAATCACCATAGCCATTCCATGCAGTGCATCGTCATCCCCGCATTATGGATGACTTGGGACAAGCACTCATGGAGATCAACTCACACAGCTAGTTAGAGACAGACGCAGGGCTAGAATCCAGGCTGCCTGACCACCAGTCCCATCACAGACATAACTTACATGCCATGCGCTGATGTCTTAGGTGCTTTTTATGCATTAACTCATTTAATCTCTAGTTTCTATATAGGAAACTGGATGGTAGAGAAAGTAAGTGGCTTTTCCAGGGCCAGGCAGCTGGTAAGTAGTAGAGCTGAAATCACAGTGCAGACTGTGCCAGCCTGCAGGAGCTTAACTGCTAGGATGTCCCCCCCTGCCTTCCTACCATGTCCTGCCACCTCCAACTAATCATTCTGTTGTTTGCTGCTTTCCAGTACGAAGCAACATCCCTGTCTTCCCCCTGACTTAGCTGTTATCTCCCTGCAGCCAGTTATCAGTTTATATCTCCCTGCTGCTGGCTGCTCCTATATTATTACACTTTCGTATCTCGCATCTCCTTGCACTCAGTTTTGATATGCATCCAGTTTATGAGAGGCCAGACCCATGGCTTGTGCTTTGTATTTCAAAAATATTTGCATTAGAAATTCCAAAACCCCAGCCAGAGGAAAATAAATTAGCAGCTAAAAACACCTTAGGTGTCAGGTCAATAGCTTCTAAAAGATACTAGACAGAACTGTTTGAAGCTTTTATTAGAAATTCAGCCAACCGTTCATCTACTGATTTATTCATTCAACAAACTTTTATTCAGCTTCTGCTACAATGGGAGGAAGTAGATGAGATACAGGAATGATATGGACACCCAGCCTTGTCTGTAAAGAGTTCATATTCTCCCAGGGAGACAGAAATTGATCTAAAATGGAGAATTTTGTAAGAGGGCTGTTTAAGGAAACAGGCTATCTGGAGAGGTAGTGAGATCCCTGTGAACGGAAGTATTCAAGGAGCCCGGCCGGCTCCTTGCAAAGGATAATATAGATAGAATTCAAACATCAGATGTCTGTTTGGACCAGACCAACTTTAAGTTCTTTAGGAGTGTTGAGATTCTTTAAGAACAAAGCAGAACCAGTCACATAGTAGCAGGATCTGTCAGATGTACTATAACACAGATCATGGAAGAGTTAATTCCAACTAATGGAAATAGGGAAGGTTCACAGGGTATGGGGGGCAGTGAACAAAGGGTTGGTTAATTTGAAGCCAGCAGACTCATAGCTTTCAAGGCCCCTTGGCTTCCTTTCTGAAATTTAGTCTCCTAATCTCCAAGATAGGGTTAAGTATGCCTGCCCCTACCAATTTCTTCCTGCTGCTGTGAGGATCAAATGAAACAATGTATAAAGTAGTTTGTAAACTAAAAAACATTATGCAGATGTAATGTCAAATTAAAAACTTAATACAGGACCAAATGTTAATGGTGAAATTTCAGGTATTAATAGACAGGATGCATCTTTTAATTGAGAACTTTCCTTGGAGAGTTCACACCCCAAACCATACCACATAACACTGACAATAGAACATCCTTCTTCAATTAACTACAATTCTGGTATTGGCCTACTGTGTTCTTGGTGGCCATGGGCAAGATCATTCACTTCCTTCCTTCAGTTTGCCCGATCAGCATTAATGGGTGGTAATTTTCGGTCTTTCCAAAACCTATTTGCCATCCTGCCACATAAAAATAAATATTTTCCTATTCACTGATTCCCCCATTGCTTTGACTTTCTACGTTACTGAGGCAGTTGCAATGAAAAGAACAGGTGTGGGAAATAGATGTATTTTCATCTGTGCAAAAATACACTAAGGTTAAAATAGGCACAGAATCTCAAATACCAAGGACACCTATGTGACGTTTCTAAGTGCAGTTAAGCCAATGTCCACTGAGCACTTACTATGGTCGGCCATCCTTGGGGACATAGAGGTGAATAGGACGCAGCTTCTGTTCTCGAGGAGCCCGTATATTGATGAACACTCTTTGAAAGTGATCAAGAGAGTAGAATAGATTAAATGGATTGTAAATCAAGATAACTATCACAGTCCTGAAGTTGATGCTGATTTGCTAGTTGACCTCTGTTAAGACATCTTATTGCTTTGTGTCCATCCTTTGTCAGCACTAAATGAAAACCCATAAAACACTGTTTTAGAACTCGTTGGAAATGTTTGCCCCCTACCAACCAACCACTGCAAAGTCCTAATGAAAAATGAACATTCAACCTCTCTGATGAGTCATTTATGTTCTAATTATACTGCAACTTACATAATGAAAAGGAAATACTTGAATAAATTATACATATACATTTTTAATCCCAAATCAACTAATCCTTGCTTTTGACCTTGCTTGGATTTGGAATAATTGTCTGACGGGAATTACAAAATGGAAAGATACAGAGATTCGTGACTAATGGCTTTCTGGTGGGATTTTAATTTTATTTACAATAAGAAGAAAAAAAGATACTCTTGACACTGTAGGGTAATGGATGTTCCAACTACTATTCCTAGCAGTTGTTGTTCTCATCTCTCTCTCCTTGCTGTCTTTCTCACAGGCACACACACACGTGTGCTAACGAGAGTGAAAGGTTCCAGTTGGCTGCTAATTGACTCCTGTGCTGATTCAGACAGGGATGCAGTGGTCTAGGGCAAGGGGAAGTGAGCCGTCAGTAGGAACCTACTTGTGTACTTCCTGTTTGTAGCCTACTCATTATCCAAACTACCACTTCCCACATCTTTTTTTTTTTTTTTTCGCGGTACGCGGGCCTCTCACTGCTGTGGTCTCTCCCGTTGCGGAGCACAGGCTCCAGACGTGCAGGCTTAGCAGCCATGGCTCACGGGTCCAGCCGCTCCGCTGCATGTGGGATCCTCCCGGTCCAGGGCACGAACCCGTGTCCCCTGCATTGGCAGGCGGACTCTCAACCACTGCGCCACCAGGGAAGCCCCACTTCCCACATCTTACCAGAACCCACCATACAATTAAGTACATGCTTCATGGGAAGTTGGCACCATCTCAGCCCTAGTCATAGTATCCTGAGTAGCATAAGTCAATCAGGAGAATCCTATGCCTCTTGCCCATGCTTAGTTAACCAAAAGACATGTGACTCAATATTGGTCATTGATACATGAAAAGGATGCTCTGCCCTGGGGCTTTTAGACAAGGCTATCTTATTCCTAAGAAGGAAAGAGCAGAAGATGATACTTTTGTGCCTCTGACTGTGTCTGAAAGTGACACCTGGAACATCTGTAGCCAATAGATGGAGCCAAGAGCATCATAGAGAAGTGGACCAGGAGCACCTGCAACCCACCCTACCTGTGGGCTTCTCATTATAAGATGGGCTAAGACGTGCCCTTTGGCCTCAAGCCATCCTTACTTATGCTCTCTGTCACTGGCAGCCCAAATGCCTGTCATATACTCATAATGAGATGGCTCCTTGCTGTCATTTTGAACCCTGGCTATCAATAGTAACGTAGGCAGAAGCATCCCACTAATTGCACAGCAAAGCCTTCCAAAGGCCCACCCGAGGGGGTTATTTCAGATGTTTGAAATCTACTATACCCTGTTTGTGGTAGTGTTTACAAGAATCTATGCATGTGTTAACACTCACAGAACTGTATACCCCCAAAAAGTGAATACTATGCATTTAAAAACAAAAAGATCGCACAAGGGTAGAGCATGGATTCAAGCCTACATTTGTCTGACCCCAAAGACAACTGCTTCTAAGTGCTTGTCAAGTCCAATATAAATAGCTCCATACTTAAAGCCAGGAGGCTGAAGTTTAAAGCCTAGCTCTGCTACTTGTTAGCTACGTGACCGTATGCATTTCCCCCAGTTGAATTTATTTTCTCAACTACCAAATGCAGGTTATAATCACCTCTGCCTATTCCATCTTTTGCGGGAGTGGATTAAATAAGAAAATGATTTGGAAAACATTTTTCAAGTTGTAGTGAACAGCACAAATATTTGCCATCGTGACTGTGTGAAAATACCTACCCTTCCAATAGTACTCAGGCTGAAATCCTGTCACTCCTCTGGGTTAAGCCGAGGAGAGCAAACCCATGGTATGACTACTGTCACCATCTTCAGCCTTCACCCAGGGGGCCACCAGACATGGCCCTGTTCCACAGGGTCCTTATTTATGGCTCTGGTAGCCCACTCACCCCTCTGCTCCAGCTGGAGTTGGTCCCTGGGTTAAAACCTCTTAACAACTGCTGGGCTATACTTCCAGTTTCCTCCAGTCTTACTCACCATCTTCCCTTAACATGTCTTTTCTTATTTCTTTTCAGTTAATAGAAACCCAACTTTTTAATTTGGCACATTGAAACCCATAAATAAAAGCCTACATTTCTTAGACTCCCTTGCAGCTAGTTGCAGCCATATGACCAAGTTCTAGATGCGCGTGCCATGTGAAAGTTCCAGAAAGGGCCACTTAAGGAGAGCTGATTCATCTTACAAGCTTTCAGCCTTTGCAGTTTTTACAACTTGCGTTACGAATGTAATGGTCAAAGACCTAGACACTATATATAACTGTGGACTTGCCTGGGGATGAAATTAATATTCCAGGATGGTAAAGGAGAAGGGTAGAAGCCTGTATACCTGATCATACCTTGGCAGCATTATACCAGCCATAAAAACCATCTATCTTCAGATTTCTTTTACATGAAAGAGAATAAGTAATCTAATTTAATTTAAATCACTACTTTGTGGGTCTCTGCTACTCATGGTTAAATCCAATAAATGGTGATATGTAAAGGAGTGTATATATTGGTATTCATATTGAAGCACTCAGCACACAGAATATTGTTCTGAAATATTTTGAAGATGTTATGAGCAAAACTCTGCATGATTGTTTATAGCATAAGCCTTATAATATTTAGCTGTTTCAGCATTCCACTCTCTAAACAGGAGAAGAGAATAATATATCTATGGATATCTATAGATATTGATAGACATATATCCTAGTATCACTATTCATTGAATACCTACCATGTGCAAGTCACTTTGTGCTAATTATGTCCAATTATTACATAAATATAGCAAGATACGTGTCATTACCCCCATTTTGTGGGTAGTGACACTGAGGCTCAGGGAGGTATAGTAAATGGCTCATTTTCAGATACGTAATAAGGGTTGAATCCAGGATTCCATGCCACTCTGTCTTATGCCAAAGGCCATGCCTTTTCCGTGACACCATGGAAACTGAGTTAATTACAACTTTGGTTGGACAGCTAGCAAAACATCCCAATAAGTGTTGAGAGAATACATAACAAATGACAGCGCTGGATACAATTAGTCGGTAGGGATTTTTTAAGCACTAGATTGGAAGAGCATGAAATGCATGAGTTATGGCTTTGAGGGAACAGATGGTTAGTGGTCCGTGTTATTTCAGTGACAAAGTTTTAAGCCGACTAAGGATAACAGTAACACTTGGTCTCATGATGTTTTTCGTCTTCAGTGCCTGACTCCTCCTCGTAACTGCTGCTTCAGCATCTCTGCTCCAGGATCACACCCTGATGGTCATTCAATCTAAATTGTCTTTTCATCAGATCGTTTTTATGAAAGGCATTCCCGGTGATTTTAGTAATCCCTAACATTCCACGGATTTCTTATAGCCTGTATCCTAAAACTGTTTCATCAGAACTGTGGGGGAATCATTTAAGGCCATTTCTCAGAATTGTTGACTCTGAGTTTTGAAAATCATCAGTTATGGAGTCTCAGAGTTGGAATAATTTTGGAGATCATAATGAAAGCTAGCATTTATGCTGTATTCACTTTTGTCCAGATATTTTGCATGGGTTATCTCACTTAATCTTCAGTCAACACCATAAACTGAAGGGTATCGTTACCACCAATTGGCAAATTACAGAGGGGCTGAAGGACTTGCCACAGAAGGGAAAACGTTAGATCGGAGATTGGTACCCAAACAAGGATCCTTGGAAGAGATCTTGAAAGCTGAGGAGGTATAATTGTTGAAGGCAATTTAAAGGCTGTACAAATCACCCTCAAATATCTCTGGCTTAATGTAATAAAGGTTTACTGCTTATTCCTCTTACAGTTCATTGAATGTTGACCAGGATCTGGGCTCCGTATAAACATTCAAGTATCCAAGCCTATTCCGTTGAATGACTCCACCATCTTCTAATGCCTTAGTGTCCTCCTCTGGATCACCTGCACTGGGCCCAGAGACAAGGGAAAAGAGAAAGTTAGCGAAGGTTTGCACAGAAGGTTTTAGCATCCTATATAGCAAACATTACTTGCACTTACATTCTATTGGCTAGAATTCAAACACATGACACCCCCTAAATGCTGGAAGGCTGGGAAATGTAGTCTCCCAGGGGTAGAATTAAATTGGTGTATTGAAACATCATATATTCTCTGTCACAGTAGATATTTGATGTTGTTGTGAGGGTGGAAAAGGGAAGGGATAAGGAAATGCCAAATAAAGGGAAAATTTGAGAAAAAGCACAGTGGTCTGAAAAATACAGTCAAGTTTGGGGAACCACCAATAATTTGATATGGCAGAAACCCAAGCTGGTGATTTGAGTGACGAGTTGAGGGTCCTGATAATTCAGGGACTTGGAACATATACTAAGAAGTTTGGACTTTATAGCTAAAGGGAGCTTTTTGGAGGAGTTTTAACCAGTGGAAAACATGATCATGTGTTTAGAAAGACCCTGTGATTTAGAACAATCATTCTGTGAAAAGCACAGTTGGTGGTTGGAGAGAACAAGACAAGAGGCCAAGAGTTCAGTTAGGGTAGGATTAAGTCAGAGATGTGAGATGTCTTAAGGATGTTTGCAATGATGTCTGAAAGAAGAAGATAAGTGACATGAATTAGCTTAAGGAGGTAGAGGTATAAAATTATAGGAGTTGACAAGTGATCACATTCTCTTTATTACTCAATTCAGCTTTGCAATGGAGATAATTATTATCTCCATTTAATAGATGAAGAAACTGGTCTCAGGAGAGTTGAAGGACTTGCCAAGGTCACACACTTCATGTCTGAGCCAGGAGCCCATCCGTATCCAACTCTACAGCTCCTGTCTCTCACTTTACCATCTAGAAACCTCAACCACACCCTCCCTACAAGAGCCATTTATTTGTACGTTTATGAACACCCACTCCTTCTCTCTTTGCATCTTCAACTTCTCAGGAGAAAATATCCCAGATTTCCCCAATAGTGCCTTATATCACCTACCCTAAGTTTCTTCAGCCTTCTGGTCGCATGCATCTAGATGAATTTCAAACAGCCCAGTCACACTTGGGTTAAAGAATTCCTCCCTGAAACCAACACGTTAGTTGTGAGGTAAAATACTGAAGCAGAAGTTACACTATTTTTCCAACTCATCAAAAATACATAAAACCCAAATGGCTCACAAGTACTCTCTAAATTATGTTTATTATTTTGTTTATTCTACTACCCAAAGGTACAAGTGACCTCACGTACAAAACTTGATGAGCCATTAATTGTTTCAAAATATGGCTAATGCTTTGTTTGTATTGGGCTAGCGCCACCAACCCATTTGTAGATAGATACGCAGTTGTATAAATAGGCTCTTTTCTACGTATGGAATCCAAATTCCTTTTTATATATTGTGCTTTATATACTGACTGGTAAATTCTTTAAACAAGTAAGTAGTAACAGCCCCTGACAAATGGTTTTGAAGAGGAAGAGAATATATGACTTAGACCCCAGCTCATGAAATCCCCAATACTAAAAAACTGTTCCTCCTCTGGTTTTGCCATTATCAATGAATGGTGTCTATCAATTCTCACCCAGTTGTCAGACCACAAAGCTGGGACTCATATTTAATTCATCTCTCTCACTCATCTCTCACATTTAATTAATCATCAAATTGATTCAGCTTCCTTAAAAAACTCAAAGCCAAACAGTTTTTTATTCCCACTATCATTGCCCTAGCCCATGACACAGTGGTTTCTTCAGTGACTATAGCAAGCTCCTAATTAGGCTCCTTGAATTTTGTCTTGCCTTAATCTGGCATCCCCTCTGCAGCCAGAACGTAGATCTGGTCAACCTGTTCTAAAGTGCCAGTCCGTTCTCATCATATACCTGCTTGAAACTCTCCAGGGCCCTCCCTACCAGTGCCCACAAATACACCCAAATGAGGCATGCAGTTCACTCTGTTATCAGCTCAGGGCTTATGGCTCCAGCCTTCTCACCTCCTCCTTCACTCTCTCTACTCCAGCCATATCGAACACCTTTGAGTTCCCCAAATGTAACTTGTTTTTCTCACATTCAGGATTTTCTGCCTGCTTTTCCTTCTGTCTGTAACACTTCCAGTTACCTTTTTTTCTGGTTAACTCCTATTTATTCTTCAGATCTCAGTGTAGCCCTCATTTCTTCCATAAATCCTTCCCTGACCTCCAAGACTGAGTTTGAATTCAAGCACCTTTTCTTCCTCTATTTACTTCACTAATCATCATGTCCTCGGTACCTAGTATTATTTTCTGACACAATGTCATCCCACCAGATATATTTTTTTGGATGGCTTCAATTTCGTAGAAACACAAACAAACAAATCCTTCCTTAGAAAAGGAGACACAGCCAAGAAAGACCTTGCCTGTCCTTAGGATCGAGGTGTTACTGGAAAATATCTCCAAGGTAAAATATGGCCCCAGGAAAAGTTAAAAACAAAACTGAAAAATAGCAGAAGACTGTGGGATCCAGAGAGGACAACTGAGTTAAAAGCTGGCTGGGGCTCAGATAATCTGGCAAAGTTGCTTTGATCCCGTTCCATGTCCCAGGCAGGGACAATGGAGACATGGCTTTAACATGTTTAGAGTTCCAATTAGCATTTTATGTATTTGTTTATTTGTTCATTCATTCATTCACTCATCCAGTCTCAAAATGATGCTAAGTATCATCTATGCGCCAGACATTGTTCTAAGAACGCTGAATTCTAAAGGGATATCTAGAAAATGCATATATTTAAAATATATAATTTTAAAAGAACATGCAGAAGAGCCTCAAAAGAGATATATGTACAAAAACTGTACCTAACTCAACCTGGGAGAGACAGAAAACCCCACTCTGGACACACAAGGGCTGCATTCTATCCTAAGCCTAACTGTCATTCTTGCCCTGACCCTACCCTATATCCAAGATGGTCTTCCTCAATGAAGGCTCTTGAATGAATGAATGAAGGCTCAATGAAGGCTGCTCAATGAGGCAGCCTTGGACCTATTAGACACTGAAATACAGTTTTAAATGTAAATGTGGCCACATGGAATAGATAGCCCATGTGGTTCTCCATTGTTTGTAGGATAAAAACTGTCAAAGAAAGGAACTCCTATTAAGATTCTAAAACCGGGTTTAACTACCTGTTCGTGTGTGTCTTTGATCTGGTTATTTGTTCTCTCTGCGTCTCAGATTTTTCTTATCTGTAAAAGAGAGTCACCCCAAAACAATAAATATCAGAGTTGGACAAGCTCTTTGAGATGCTCTACCAAAGAAAGCTCCACAAAACATCTAAAGGATGTCAATGGGTTTTTCGCAGAAACAGAGTCCTTAGATCATATACATTTTGGTAACAGTCGCTACCAAACAGATTTCTTTGCTTCTGGCCTTTTCACAGTCTTTAACGTACTGGAGTGTGTTGTGCATCTCTTAGAGGTGGGTATGGTTCACATCTTTATCCAAACATCCCTAGCCACAGAGCCCTTTTATCAAGAAGTATCTCATGGGACCAGTGTTGGGTGGGACACGTTGAATCTAGTCTGACCCACTCCTCCAGATAAGGAAAATGGGGATCACAGCAAAGGAGAGACTTGTTCAAGGACACCCAGCTAGTGTGTGGCTAAGTCAGAACTAGACCTCTAATGTCCTGGTTCTGCTGCCAGGTATATTTTCCAGTAATTATGAAGAAGGCTGCCCCACAGGGCTCCTGGTTTTTGGGAGGTTAATGAGATGTAAGTGAGGGTGGGATTAGTAAAGTCTCAAATGTAAATTGTCTATGTGAATCTCTCTGCTATTAAAAAGTTCCCAGTTGGGCTTCCCTGGTGGCGCAGTGGTTGAGAGTCCGCCTGCCGATGCAGGGGACGTGGGTTCGTGCCCCGGTCTGGGAAGATCCCACATGCCACGGAGCGGCTGGGCCCGTGAGCCATGGCCGCTGAGCCTGCGCATCCGGAGCCTGTGCTCTGCGACCGGAGAGGCCACGGCAGTGAGAGACCCGTGTACCACCAAAAAAAAAAAAAAAAAAGTTCCCAGTAAAAGATGTTTCTATATCCTAATGCTGGCCGAACCTTTAACTTCATCAGTATTTATTACAAGGTCATGGTATAGATATGCTTGATGAGATACATGAGTGAGGGCCAATCTCCACCTTCCAGAAGCTGGACCAGCCTGGATAGACACATACCAGGAAATCGATCTGCTTTCATTTGTTTGTCATTGTTCTCAATTTGCTTAACCTCCCTCGGCTTCAGATTCTTTGCAGGTCATTTGTTGGCTAAACCTTCCATTTGACTTTCTCAAAGGAATTCACTAATAATTCAAAACACTTGCAAAAACAGAACCTACACAAATGCTAAACAGTAATCTCTGTGATCTACTGGTTAATATGGAATTAGAAGTGAGATGCAGCCCTTTCAAGCCCAGGAAACTCACTCTGAATCAGCACATCTAATAAACTGGGAGAAGAGAAGTCCCACAAATTAAAAAGCAACATTTGAAATCTAATCGGATATTCTCCCAATTTACTCACCACCCCTGCGGTGCTCTCCAACTTTATTAGGATTCTATTCTGTATTCTCTTTTAAAGTGACATTTACATTAATTTACAATACTAACACAAAATTCTATTAAAAAGGAAAGAACTTTTATAACTTTATTATTTTATCCTGGTTACTGTCCCTGGGTTTTCAACCCAATAATGAATCTTTTGTTTTACTTCATGTCTGAGAGAGGAATTGTGAAGTCTCTTCAAGGCTATTTCCTGCTGGGTTAAACACAGCGGAGACGCCTGACTTGTAGGATATGTGCTGTAATTGGCTGCAAGGGCCAGGAAGTTAAACTTTCTCATTTTTGCTCAGTCTCCTTTTATCCTGTATGTCTCACAAGTTTATAATCATTCTCTAGTCTGGCTGTGACTTCGAAAGAACAATGAGAACTCAGCTATGAGGAAGTGAAAATGCTGGGTCATCTCCACCTCCCAACTTGAATGACCTCATATTCTAATTCCCCAGAAATGAGCTGACATGTGTCCCATCCCTCAGAGCCAGCTGGTTGTCCAGAGGTAAGTCGTGCTCTATGTGGGACGGAAGGAGACATGGGTCATCACAACCCCCTTCATTTTACATGTGAGGAAACTGAGGTCCAGAGAGAGAAAGTCATCCACTCAAGATCACAGAGAAAGAAAGTACCTGGGTCAAAACTGAAATCCAAATCTTTCAGCTCTCAACCCAGTGTTGGTTCTTCTTCCCCACTGTGTAAAATCCTGGAGTTCTTTCAAGAGCAGAAATCAGCCCAGGTAATATCTCTGAGCCAAGGTGAGTACCAAATCGATCCATGGCGTCAGTGATCAGAAGCACTTTCTGCTTCTCCTGTAATTTTCTTTAAAATTTCTAATTAAACACCGACAGTGAATTACATACGGCCTCCACGTTTACTTCTCTGTGTGAGTTCCACAGCAGCTGCATTGTTTATCAGTTCAGTATGTTTAAGACAGGTGCTAGTTCTGTGAATAAATCAGCCAGTCCTTCTCTTCAATATTCTACCCCAGCTATCCCTAAAAGCCACCTATTCCGACACCAAGCCAACGTTGCCCCAATACTGAATTGTCATGTACCAAAAGGTGAAATTAGAAAATTTAAGAGAATTTCTTTCCCCTAAACATATGAAAACATATTTTTTTAATATACCAAGGGATATATTGGTATACTTATCCCATTGAGATCCATTTTGCACCTACTCTATGTCTGGTAGTATGCTGGGTACAGGGGTTACAAAGATGAACAGCCCAGACTCTGACCTTGAGTGGCTCCAACGCTCATGAGCAAAACCAGTCTCTGAGCATTTAATAACAGCCCCGTGAAAAACTCAAATTGAGGGACATTGTTCAAAATTCGTGACCTATAGTCTACAAAACTTCAAGGTCATAAAAGTCAAGAAACGGATTCAGACTGAAAAAGACTAGAGTGACCTGACAACTAGATACAACACATGATCCTGGACTGATCCTTTCTATTAAAAAGGAAGATATTGGGACAATTGGCAAAACTTAAATGGAATCGCTAGACAAACGGCATACGAGAGTTCTCCATACTATTCTTCCTGTTCTTCTGTGAGTGTGAAACTGTTTTAAAATAAAATAACTATTATTTTTAAAATAAAATTATGATGATGGTGATGATAATAACCCCATGACAAATGGCATTAGATGAATGGCAGAAAGAGAAGGTCCAATCCTACTTGAGAAATCGAAAAAGGCTTCCCAAGGAAAGTGACTATTCAGACTAGTCTAGCGGATATATTAGAACAAAACAGGACCCCATGAGAAAACACAATTGGAAAATATGATCCCATTTTGCAGACAAGAAACATGAAACTCAAGAAGACCGTGCAATTTGGACAAGGTCACTTTGCTAGTGATATAATTTCTTCCAGTTCACAGATTCTCTTGCTCTTCCTCACTCAAGAGACTCAGCACCCTCCAAATGTGTCAGTAAGGTAAATAACACCAAAGAAATCCTCCAGGACCCAAGATTTATTGAGATCATATGTAACCCTTGCTCAGTAAAAGAATCCACCTCCCCACTTGGCTGCGTTCCCATCAGCAACCAGAAATTGTTGCAATCTAATGCATTTACATGTTTTTGTTTCCTTAATTTATTTCAGGCACCTCATTTTCCTGGAACAAGTGCTGTTATTTATGATACAGCAGCAAACACTCTGCATTTATAGAGGTTATGAATTTTAGTAATGGTTTTGGTGGCAATTTAATCTGTCCTAACTATGAGGCATTTTACAATGACAATTAAATTATTAAAAAATAAACCTCAAATGACATCCTTATCACTTATCAACATATCAAAAGTTTTACTGAGTTGCGTTCTGGGTGGGTTGTAAATATCCCAATGTAGTCTTAGTGAATCCATGCCATAAACTTCAGTGAACTTAATTAACTTCTACAGTATATTTAAAAGAAAACTCCTCACACATTTTGATGTCGGGGAATGAAACATTATTTGAAAAGTGGGTTTATTACATTCCTTGGTGCACACTGATATTTAATATTTAAAGATTCTTAAATTTGATGTACTGTGCTGATTGCTGAAGGGTTTAGTCCCACAGTAGGGGAGGGTGAGATGGCAAATTTCTCTCTCCGTCTCGGAGATGGCCAAGCCCCCAGTACCCTCATCTATTAAAATCTATGCTCAGAGAACTGTCAAGGGTGCTAACGTATACTTTATCAAATTAATTTTAATGCAGGCTGGCTGAATAGCTCATTCCCAAGCTATGTTCCAAATTGTTGCAAAACAACTCCACTCCAAATTAGCCAGGGCGCTGCTGCATTGATTTCTGCAGATAATATGTCAGCAAAGTATCATTTGATACAAATTTAAAATGAGGGGTTTTACTTTTTTTTTCATCACAGAGAATCTAATAAAGAAAAAGAAAAAGTCAGTCTTCACCCACTTCCTGATCTGAACTTACAGGCTCTGGCTGAAATAAAATTACTTTGTTGGGATCCACATTTTGATAATTACCTCAGACAGCAATAGGTGTTTCCATTTCAAAAATCAGACTTGACATTTGACTTCAATATAATCTTCTAAGCCCACATTTCCATGTGCTTAAATGACAATGGCCAAACATTGATAGCAGATGATTCTCCCTTGGAAGGTAGAGTTAGAGACAATTTTATCAAAACAGTGGAAGGCAACCATCCAATAAGAAAATACAAGGTTTGCCTGTACTAAATCACTTTAACCAACATACTCAAACTCACTGCAAAAGAAAAAATGTGGAAGAGTCTGCTCTTATACTCTTCCCAGGACACCAGAGGGCACATTAGGGAATGCAGCGTCCTCTGCTTCCTGGATGATTTACTCAAAATTTCCTTCAATAACTCCCAAGTGTCCTTCATCCATGTTCTTAGGTAAAATGATCTGCATGGATGTGTACTTGTATTTCTGAATATTTATGTACCTACATAAATAGGTATTGTACACCTATTTTTACACTTGTAACTTCGTAACAAAGTAAATCGTAAGGCTTTTTTTAAGGTTCTGTTGTCTGCTTATTATAATCTGCTTTCAGCAATAACCCAACAAATATAGACCACAGTTTTCTCATTCATAAAATAAGAGGGTTAAATTGGTGATCTATAGTTCTTGGTTCCAGCTTTAAAAAAGGAAACAGCACTAGAGGGTTCTAAGTTCCAACCATTGTCTCTTGCAAAAAATACTTGATGAGCAGCTGCTACGTGTTGGGCTCTGTGCTAGCACTGGATGTAATTGTGGAAAAAGAGTAGCCAAAGCTGATGTGCTTGTAGACCCTGTAGACTGGTGTATTGGCTACTGTTATGAAAGTGATATTTATTTGTACTAAAATGGCTTGTTTGATACTCTTCAATTTCTGTGTCAGGGAAGTAGAAATCAAGGCAGTTTCCTTCTCCATTACTCCATCCCCCATCCCTTTAAATTCTAGCATGACATATTTCTTAAAGAATGTCTCCCATCTCCATCACCGAATTAAAAGGCAGGTCTGGGTCCCCTCGATTAAGTGGAAGAATGGTTTTTAGGTGGAGAATAGAGGAACACCTGGCAGATGTGGGGTAGAACATGACTCCAATACTGAGCTTACGATTCTGTCTCTCCTCATCCCAAGTTCATTTTGCTTTCCCAGATCTGAAATATTTTTTATAACTATGGTATATTCCTATAGTTTTAAGGGCTTAATACATTCCCTTACTTATACCAATCCTCATAAATTCTATTCTGGGGCCATAACTGCCCAATTCAGTGCGAAGATACATATTTCCATTTAAATGCAACCAGAGCCTCTGCAATAGAAAGTGACTGAGTGAAAGAAAGCTAAATAAAGATTTACCAAAAAGTGCTTAGGAAGGGAATTCTGCTTCTGGTTATGGAGGACCAGTTTGTTTCAGACCAACAATCCTATGGAGAACAACTAGAAAATTATATCAATTTGATCAGTTATAAAAACAATAATCATTTTTAAAGACATCTGAGAACTACCAAGACTTGAAAGGCTAAGATTCGAGAGAAGGAAAATCTAGAGAGGTGAGCCAACCATTTGGTACTGCTTTACTTCTGGAGGCATTTGATAAATCTAAAGAGGTATCTGAGTGGCTTAGAAGCTAATCACAAAGTGGCGATTTAGAGGCCAAGAAACTGGACAGAGTAACCTTACGGGGCTGGAGTAATTAAAAATGGAGTTCAGGACTTGCCAAGAAGGAGCTTTCTCTTGGAATTTTTGAAAGGCTCTATCCCAGGAGTAAGGATAAACAAGAACTAAAGAAGCCCTTAAAAACAATGAAACTTCTCTGTATAAAACTTTAATGGCGGATACATGTCATTATACATTTGTCCAAACCTGTAAAATGTATAGCACCAAGGGTAAACCCCCATGTAGACTACGGTCTTTGGGGGATAATATGTCAATACAGGGTCATCAATTGTAACCAATGTACCACTCTTCTGGGGGAGATTGATAGTGGGAGAAGATATACATGTGAGCAGGGAACGGGGTATACGGGAAATCTTTGCACCTTCCTCTTAGTTTTGTTCTGAACCTAACATTACTCTGAAAATAATGTCTATTTTTTTAAAAAAACAAGAAGCTCTTCGAATGACTCAGACCCAGCTTGACTCTAAAGTTTTGGTAGTTAAATTCCTCCTAACTTCAGGACACAGGTAATTTGAAATGAGCCATTTTGGAAGCACTAGATTGGCTTTGCCATCCTGCTAATTCCATGCCAGTTTTGCAAAAGGAGTATGGTGAGTGAGCACTGAAGTTGGAGACAGGAAGCCTGAGTTTGAAGTTCAGATGAGACACTGACCCCCCCTGAGTTATTGTGGACAGTATTCTCTAAGCCATGCCTGCTGCACCTATAAATGAAGCATGATGAACACCTTCCAAATTTTCCCCAAAGGGTGCTGGGAGGCTCCAAGGAAAGAAGAGATACAAGACTTTTTTTGTGAGGAGCTATGAAAATGCTTATAATTCAAGGAATGAATACTTCCTCCCAATAGGCAATCCTCAAATACGTCAGAGAAAACGAAAGTCAGTGGCATGCTGTTTGTATTAGTAAGAATAGTCTAGACCAGGCTGGAGTAAGTGATAAACCCTGATATCTCAGTGCTTCCACGCTGCAAATGTCTGTTCCTTCTTCAGCCTGTACTGATTGAGTAGCTCTCTTGGTGACTGTTCCTCCAGTAATGACTCAGGAATTTCCACCCAGGAGTGCCCCCATCTTCCACATGAGACCTCTGTTGTCACCAAGAAAAGGAAGAGAGAGGAAGAAATTGCATGAGATTTCAGAACCAAAACTAAAGTTGGGTACCATCACTCCTACCCACACCCTATTGGCCAAAACCAAATCACGTGGTCCCAAATAACTTCAAGGGAGGTTGGGAAATGTAGTCTTCCTTTGTGTCCAAGAAGTGGGATTGGTTAGCATCAAGCCTGTCTCTGCCAAACCATTGATGTCCAAGTTGCATCCATTGCAATGTACTTGGACTTAGAGAAGAAGATGGTGATTTTCCCATTATGCTTTTTCTTTCATAAAGAATTAAACTACACTTTGAATTCCTCCCATGGACTTTATTAAAACACAATTAAACAACATATTACTAAAAAAACAAAAATCAGACAAGTAGTTCATGCTCTGAAAGAAAAATTTGTTTAGACAAACTACAAATGCAGGAAGCAGATGAGACAGAAATAAAACCTTCAGTCCTCAAGACATTTTATAACAAGAGAGTCCCAGTGCAGATTGGTTACTTAGAGAGAGAAAAATTCTCCAGCGACTCATACAGTCATAACTAACAGATATCTGTGCTCTTGTGTGTCCTGACACTCTCCCAAATATATCTTTATAATGGAGACTCGGGCCAGGAGACTCAAACTTGGAATATTTTTACAAAAATGAGAATATCCAGGCATTGAACTTGGATTCTCATCAGAGCAGTAGCAGTAACTGCTTCCATAGCTCTAGCAAACTCACAGATCTCATCTGATCATTAGAAAAGTGTATTAATCAGAATGTCCCAAAATGGGAAATAAAAAAGGTATGTTGTTTCTTAAAAAAAGATGCTGTTTCTATGGTCAGTTAATTTTGGGAAACACTGTGTTCTGTTTTTGTTGTCTTTCCTGCAGAGCCTTTAACATTCTGATGTGAATTGTGACTGTCCAAAGTATAAAAGCCTGTGTATGTATGTATATGTGTATGCGTGTGCATAAGTGGTCACGTGCACATGCATTGGGGGTAGGACAGAGTTGGGAATTTAGGATAAAGCATTCCTCACACTTATTTGGCCAGATACTATTTTATAGTATAAGAGATGTTGAGATATATGGGCTCTGATGCTCTTCATGTATCTAACAGTAATCCATGGCTTTGATTTGTCCCCTGCATAGCCAGATGACTCGAAGACATGTCAGAGCTTCCAATTCACGTGTGTGCAGAGGCAGAAGTCTGGGGGAAATGTGTGAAGACTATTGCTACCCAAATTGTTCCATGAGAATCTGGAATTAAAGTTCTCTAAGGTCCCAGGCTAGCCTAAATTTCTATAAATTTGTGAATCTAAGCCTTTTGGTGATGGGAAGATTCTGTGTGCTTTCAAGTCTGCACTTGCAAACCTTACCCTTCAGGCTTAAAAATCAAACAGACCTTTAGAAAATACAGAGTAAATTTTTAAAGTAAAAAAAGAAAACATATTCTTCTTTAAAAGACATTTTAAGTCAGGAATATTGCTCCTATGATGGAAAAGATTCATCTTTGACCCTCCCATGCACTTGCAATCAGTGTAATCTTTCTGAAACATATATCAGATAAAATCATTTCCTCTCCTTAAAAAAATAGACAATTATCATTCATGTGATTTCCCATAAAAGTACAAACCTACTGTGAGGGATTGTAAGACCTTCATAATTTAACTCTTGCCATGCTGACTCATGTCATCACTGGAGTCTATCCATCTCCACGCCCACATTCCCACCACCGTTTCAGCCATGTCGGGGAGGAAGAGATTGTCCGCTATCCTTCTAGGTTCTTCCGGCTGGTCTAAATTGACATGAGACAGATTAACAGGAGGAAATCGAACAAAGTTTATTAATATGCATACATGGAAAACTGAGTAACTCACCAAAATGGTGGATGACCTCACTTTAAATACCATGTTCATCTAAAAACGAAACAGCATGTTGGGGGTAGTTGTTTGGGACTCCCAAGGGGAGGAAGACAATTCACGTGGAGACAGAAAAGCAAATGTTTGGTCAACAGATGTTTGCCAGGCCAGACAGAGACAATGGGACACAGAGTAGACTCTAATCTCTAGGCCCTAACTCACCACACCAAGCCCATAGTCTTTGCAGATATGTCTGCGGATAGCACTATTCCAGGGGTACAGTCTCTTTATCTAAATTCTTTATGCAGCTAAGGGGGAGGTAAAAAGAAAGACTTCCTGAGTCTTCTGTTTCTTAAAAATAATCAGCCTAAATTAATCCTCATGCCAAAGAGACACATTTGGGGCTGGCAAATTTTACTGCCCTATAACCACTAGGTATACCTTATGCCATCACTATACACACACTCCTACTATCATCTTAACCACTAGGTATACCTTATGCCATCACTATACACACACTCCTACTATCATCTTAACCACTAGGTATACCCTATGCCATCACTATACACACACTCCTGCTATCGTCTTAACCACTAGGTATACCCTATGCCATCACTATACACACACTCCTACTATCATCTTAACCACTAGGTATACCCTATGCCATCACTATACACACCTGCTATCATCTTAACCACTAGGTGTACCCTATGCCATCACTATACACACACTCTTACTATCATCTTAACCACTAGGTATACCCTATGCCATCACTATACACACACTCTTACTATCATCTTAACCACTAGGTATACCCTATGCCATCACTATACACACACTCTTACTATCATCTTAACCACTAGGTATACCCTATGCCATCACTATACACACACTCTTACTATCATCTTAACCACTAGGTATACCCTATGCCATCACTATACACATACTCTTACTATCATCTTAACCACTAGGTATACCCTATGCCATCACTATACACACACTCCTGCTATCGTCTTAACCACTAGGTATACCCTATGCCATCACTATACACACACTCCTACTATCATCTTAACCACTAGGTATACCCTATGCCATCACTATACACACCTGCTATCATCTTAACCACTAGGTGTACCCTATGCCATCACTATACACACACTCCTGCTATCGTCTTAACCACTAGGTATACCCTATGCCATCACTATACACACACTCTTACTATCATCTTAACCACTAGGTATACCCTATGCCATCACTATACACACACTCTTACTATCATCTTAACCACTAGGTATACCCTATGCCATCACTATACACACACTCTTACTATCATCTTAACCACTAGGTATACCCTATGCCATCACTATACACACACTCTTACTATCATCTTAACCACTAGGTATACCCTATGCCATCACTATACACACACTCTTACTATCATTTTAACCACTAGGTATCTCATGCTGTCTCTATGTCCAGCCCACAATCATTTTCTTCATCCCTAGGTACATTACGCTATCACTATGCCCATGAGCTAACAATCTTCACAACCACTAGATATCTTATGATACATCTAGTTCTACACACCCATCGTCACTTTCACCCCTACTTATCCTCCGCCAACAACTAACCTTGGTGTTGCTATCCTTTCCCTAAAGACAGCAAATAAGTTCACCCCACTGTGATTTGGACCATCAGTTTTGCTCCCTGGAATTTTCTTTCATCTTTCTCTGCCTGGAAAAATTTATGTTCACCTGTCAAGGTTCAACTGTGTCTCAGAAGACTTTCCCAGTTCTCTACCGCATAAAGTGGATCCAGTTCACTCCTGCTTCCTTCTCCCAAAACACTTTGCATGTGGTGCTTCCATAGTTATGTTTAGTAGAAATTTATCGTCAGTCTTTATAATAACAGCCTTACCACTGACCAAGTAGTTACAATGTGTGCTTTCTGTGTATTACCTTGGTTAATATTCATATTAGTCCTAATGAGGTTGATACTATTTTTAACTTTGTTTTACAGATGAGAAAACTAACAGTCCTAGTGGCTGAGTAACTTGATTAGGATCACACAGGTACTATAGATTGGAGCTAGCATTTAAATGAGGATCTGTAAGACTCCACAGTCCCTGCCCAAAATGAACGAAGAGCCGCGTTTGATCCCAGCTCTGCCACTGAACAAGTTGTCTGGGGCCGACCACTTAACCTCACAGAGCCTCAGTCTCCTTGTCTGAAAATCTGGCTAACCCCTGCCTTGTTCCTCACTGGGGTATTGTGATCATAAAATGAAATAATGAATCCGAAAGGGCTTTGGAAATGCTAAAGTACTATGCAAATGCAAGCTAATTAATTAATGAACTCATTAACATGTTCTCCTGCTGGGCTGCAGTTAGGGCCAAATTATAAATAATCCTCATCTTGCCGGGAATTTAACCAAGAAATTTAGGATGGTGGGAGGGAGAAAGAAGGCTGTGGACCCAAAAGCTAAAACTCTGCACATACTATGGAAGGCAGTTTAACGCAGAATCATTCCTTTTGCCAGCCACAGAGTTACTCTTTATTTTGAACAAAATGGAAAGGGATGAAAGATTTCAGAGGGATAAAAAATCCCTTTAATGTGCTCATTAATAAAGATGGTCCAGCATGTCATCATCTTGTTCTAAATCCCCACAAGGGAGTGGGGCGGCCCTATAGTAAACACCTAGGTCTTCATTACTTATTAATATTTAGCAAACATTTTTACTATGTGCCAGGAACCGCTCCAAGTGCTTTACAAATGTTAGCTTGTTTAACCCTCATAAAGGCCCTATGAGTAGTAATGCTCCTATCCCCAATTTACAGGTGGAGAAACTAAGATTCACAGAGGTTAAGTCATCCAAGGTCATGCCAACAGGAAGTAGTGGAGGCAGGATTCATATCCACATCGTCTGGTTTCAGCAGCCATGCTCTTGACCCTGTGCCACATTGCCTCTCTTTATGTGGTCTGGCAGTTCATCCACAGAGACATCCAGGACAGTTTACCTGGAGAAGGTAGTGGACAGACAGTAGCAGCCCTTGTTTACTGCACACTAATTGTATGCCAATTACTGTATAGAAACAATAGGTACAGCCCCATTGAATTTTCACTGGTATATTAGGAAGATGGAAATAGATCAGCAAGTCTTGTTTCCCTTGGTGTCTGCCACCTGTAGGGAGGCTGCATTCTGCCTTCCTTCTCTGTGACCTTGGACAAGTCTGTTCTTTCCTGAGTCAGGGGTTCCTGTGGTTGTGGGGTGCTGCACGCAGCCGAGAGGGGAAGATCCGGGTCAGGAAGCCCCTTGCTTCTCTGCGTCCTTGTCACGTTCTCCAAAGAGCTTTGCAGGACTAAAGGTAGTATGCTGATCTCAGTCTTTCTGACTCAGATGTCTATTTCTCCGTTGGTTCTGAACTCAGGCAAGAAAAATAGGAATGTTGCTTACTAACCAGGTCAAACCCCAGCAGATGAGAAAACTGGAGCTAGAAAGTTCCCCTGCCCAAGGTCACAGTGCTAGGACGTGGAGGAGCTAGGACTAACGAGAACTATGATGCTGTTGTGTTTCCTACTAATTCCAGAACAGGATAGCTTTCAAGTATAGCTGGTCAGGATGAGCAAAGGCCAAACTCTGTGGCTTATGATAATACTGCTTGTTTTTACAATAATATAGTAGCTTCATTTACTTTGATTTGATTTGATTTGATTTGAAGAGAAGAAAAGAAATCACTTTCCACATACCAGGCTCTGTAAGGATAAGAGATTTTACCCAAAATCCTACATAAAGAAGTAGCAAAAATCTGTACCTGAATATAGATGTGTCCAATTCTAAAGCCAATAGGTATTCCACTATATATAACATATGCTTTCCCATGTCTTAAATGTTGTATAAACAATGTTGCAACTAAAATAACAGAAACTTGATAGAATGTATGGACATATGGACACTAAGGGGGGTTGGCGGGGTGGGGCTGGGATGAATTGGGAGACTGGGATTGACATGTATACACTAATATGTATAAAATAGATAACTAATAAGAACCTGCTGTATAAAAAAAATAAAATTCAAAAAAATATATTCTGGAAAACCTAAGAAGGGAAAAAAATATGTGTTTCCCTTTTTTTGAGATGATACTATTGGTGGCTTTTTTGCAGCATTCCCATTGACATGTAAATATGTGTAAGGCCCTAATTAAAGTCAAATATCTTATTAAAAAAATGAATTAAAAATCATTTTTAAAAAGAGGAAAAATATAAATAAAAGAGCAACAGGGCGGAGTCAAGATGGCAGTGTGGGAAGATACCAAGTTAGCGTTTTCCCACAACTAGAGTGCCTGCTGGCCGCTGGTGCAGGGCCCTGATGCCCAAGGAGATGGAAGGACCCCCAAGTGAACCGGTAGGACATTGGGGGACTGAGGGGGGAGGAGAAGCAGAGACCAGGTAGGATCGGTGACCCTGAGGCCAGGGAGATCAGGAGAGGCAGGTGGGAGGGGCCCTCTGGGACAAGCAGGAGAAGAGCAGAGGGCGTTTGCCCCACCCACTCAGGGCCGGGGAGCCTTCTGAGCTCCCAGGCTGGTCCCCTGTCCTCCAAGGCCCCCCATCCCCCTGGCTGCATTGGTCCTGGGGGCATAGGAGGAAGGAGGGGAGAACAGGAGAGGCAAGCGGGAGGGTCCCTTCAGGACAGAGAAGCAGGAGAGGAGAGGAGGGCATTTTCCCCGCTCACTCAAGCCCAGGAGGCCTGCTGGGCTCCCAGGTGAGGTCCCCTGCCCTCTGAGACCAGGGGTGGGGGGCACGCCTGGGCCCCTTCTGTTCCTTGAGCCTAAGCCCCACTGCCTACAGCCCACAGGGCCTTTCCCAGCCCTGTGGGTCCTAAGCATAGGCCCCACCCACCACCCAAACCTCGCCCTTGCTTATGTCCCGCCCCACACAGCCAAGACCTTTTCCCCCTTCTTTTTTGTTTACTTTCCCTCCTCCTCTTTTTCACTGTTGTGGTACTGTTGTACTTTCCAGTTGTTGATTCATCTATATTTTTATATTCTTTCTAGCATATCTGTTAGTTTCCTAGTCTAATGTTATTTTTTTATTTGTTATTCTCTTTTATTTTTGGCCACCCCACGCGGCTTGTGGGATCTTGGTTCACAAGCTGCAGGTTGGGCCAAAGCTTCTGCAGTGGGAGCTCCAAGTCCAAACCATTTGACTAACAGAGAACCTCAGACCCCAGGGAATATTCATCTGAGTGAGGTCTCATGGAGGTCCTCATCTCAGCATCAAGACCCAGCTCTACCCAAGAGCCTACAAACTCCAGTGTTGGAAGCCTCAGGCCAAACAACCAGTAAGACAGGAACACAATCCCACTCATAAAAAAAAAAGAGAGATGGCAAAAAAATATGTCACAGATGAAGGAGCAAAGTAAAAACCTAGAAGACCAAATAAATGAAGAGGAAATAGACAATCTACCTGAAAAATAATTCATAGTAATGACAGTAAATATGATCCAGAATCTCAGAAATAGAATGGAGGCACGGTTTGAGAAAATACAAGAAATATTTAACAAAGATGTAGAAGAACTAAAGAACAAACAAACAGAGATGAACAACACAATAAATGAAATGAAAAACACACTAGAAGGAATCAATAACAGAATAACTGAGGCAGAAGAATGAATAAGTGAGCTGGAAGACAAAATGGTGGAAATAACTTCCGAGAAGCAGAATAAAGAAAAAAGAATGAAAAGAATTGAAGACAATCTCAGAGACATCTGGGACAATGCGAAATGCACCAACATTCAAATTATAGGGGTCCCAGAAGAAGAAAAAGAAAGGGTCTGAGAAAATATTTGAAGAGATTATAGTTGAAAACTCCCCTAACATGGAAAAGGAAATAGTCACCCAAGTCCAGGAAACACAGAGAGTCCCACAGAGGATAAACCCTAGGAAAAACAGACCAAGACACATATTAATGAAACTAACAAAAATTAAAATCAAAGAAAAAATATTAAAAGCAGCAAGGAAAAAACAAAAAATTACATACAAAGGAATCCCCATAAGGTTACCATGATTTTTCAGCAGAAACTCTGCAGGCCGAAGGGAGTGGCAGGATATACTTAGAGTAATGAAAGAGAAAAACCTACAACAAAGATTACTCTACCCAGCAAGCATCTCATTCAGATACGATGGAGAAATCAAAAGCTTTTCAGACAAGCAAAAGCTAAGAGAATTCAGTACCACCAAACCAGATTTATAACAAATACTAAAGAAATTTCTCTAGGTGGGAAGCACAAGAGATGAAAAAGACCCACAAAAACAAACCCAAAACAATTAAGAAAATCGTAATAGGAACATACATGTCAATAATAACCTTGAATGTAAATGGATTAAATGCCCCAGCCAAAAGACGCAGACTGGCTAAATGGATACAAAAACAAGACCCGTATATATGCTGTCTACAAGAAACCCACTTCAGGCCTAGGGACACATACAGACTGAAAGTGAAGGGATGGAAAAAGATATTCCATGCAAATGGAAATCAAAAGAAAGCTGGAGTAGCAATACTCGTATCAGATAAAATAGAGTTTAAAATAAAGACTGTTACAAGAGATAAGGAGGGACACTACATAATGATCAAGGGATCAATCCAAGAAGAAGATATAATAATTATAGATGTTTATGCACCCAACATAGGAGCACCTCAATACATAAGGCAAAAGTTAACACCCCTGAAAGGAGAAATAGACAGTAACACAATAATAGTAGGGGACTTTAACACCCCACTTACACCAATGGACAGAACATCCAAACAGAAAATAAATAAGGAAACACAAGTTTTAAATGACACAATAGACCAGATAGATTTAATTGGTATTTATAGAACATTCCACCCAAAAGTGGGAGAATACACTTTCTTCCCAAGTGCACATGGAACATTCTCCAGGATAGATCACATCATGGGTCACAAATCAAGCCTTGGAAAATTTAAGAAAACTGAAATCATATCAAGCCTTTTTCCTGACCACAATGCTATGAGACTGGAAATCAATTACAGGAAAAAAAACTGTAGAAAACACAAATACGTGGAAGCTAAATAGTGCACTACCAAAAAACCAAGAGATCACTGAAGAAATCAAAGAGGAAATCAAAAAATACATAGAAACAAATAACAATGAAAACACAACGACCCAAAACCTATGGGTCACAGCAAAAGCAGTGCTAAGAGGGAAGTTTATAGCAATTCAATCTCACTCAAAAAATAAGAAAAAACTCAAAACAATCTAACCCTACCCTTAAAACAACTAGAGAAAGAAGAACAAAGAAAACCCAAAGTCAGTAGAAGGAAAGAAATCATAAAGATCATAAATCTTTATGATTTCTGATAAATAAAATGAAATAGAAATGAAGAAAACAATAGCAAAGATCAATAAAACTAAAAGCTGTTTCTTTGAGAAGATAAACAAATTGATAAACCCTTACCCAGACTCGTCAAGAAAAAAAGGGAGAAGATGCAAATCAATAAAATTAGAAATGAAAAAGGAAAAATCACAACTGACACTGCAGAAATACAAAGGATTATAAGAGACTACTACAAACAACTATATTCCCATAAAATGGACAACCACGAAGAAATGGACAAATTCTTGGAAAGGTACAATTTTCCAAGACTGAACCAGGAAGAATTAGAAAATATAAACAGGCCTATCACAAGTAATGAAATTGAAACTGTGATTTAAAATCTTCCAACAAACAAAAGTCCAGGACCAGATGGCTTCAGAGGCAAATTCTATCAAACATTTAGAGAAGAGCTAACACCAATCCTTCTCAAACTCTTCCAAAAACTTCAGAGGGAGAAACGCTCTCAAATTCATTCTACGAAGCCACCATTACCCTGATACCAAAACCAGAAAAAGGTATCACAAAAAAAGAAAATTATAGACCAATATCACTGATGAAAATAGATGCAAAAATCCTGAACAAAATACTAGCAAACAGAATCCAACAACACATTAAAAGGATCATACACCATGATCAAGTGAGATTTATCCCAGGGATGCAAGGATTCTTCAATTTACGCATATCAATCAATGTGATAAACCATATTAACAAATTGAAGGAGAAAAACCATATGATCATCTCAACAGATGCAAAAAAAGCTTTCAACAAAATTCAACACCCATTTATGATAAAAAACCCTCCAGAAAGTGGGCATAAAGGGAACCTACCTCAACATAATAAAGGCCGTATATGATAAACCCACAGCCAGCATCATTCTCAATGGTGAAAAATTGGAAGCATTTCCTCTAAGATCAGGAACAAGACAAGGATGTTCACTCTCACCACTATTATTCAACATAGTTTTGGAAGTCCTAGCCATGGCAATCAGAGAAGAAAAAGAAAAAAAAGGAATACAAATTGAAAAAGAAGAAGTAAAACTGTCACTGTTTGCAGATGACATAATACTATACATAGAGAATCCTAAAGATGCCACCAGAAAACTACTAGAACTAATCAATGAATTTGGCAAGGTTGCAGGATACAAAATTAATGCACAGAAATCTCTGGTATTCCTATACACCAACAATGAAAAATCAGAATGAGAAATTAAAGAAACAATCCCATTTACCATCACAACAAAAAGAATAAAATACCTAGGAATAAACCTACCTACGGAGGCAAAAGACTTGTACTCAGAAAACTATAAAACACCGATGAAAGAAATCAAAAATGACACAAACAGATGGAGAAATATACCATGTTCTTGGATTGGAAGAATCAACATTGTGGAAATGACTATATGACCCAAAGCAATCTACAGATTCAATGCAATCCCTATCAAACTACCAATGGCATTTTTCACATAATTAGAACAAAAAATTTTACAATTCGTATGGAAACATAAAAGTCCCCAAATAGCCAAGGCAATCTTGAGAAAGAAAAATGGAGCTGGAGGAATCAGGCTCCCTCACTTCAAATTATACCACAGAGCTACAGTAATCAGGACAGTATGGTACTGGCACAAAAACAGAAATATAGATCAATGGTACAGGGTAGAATGCCCAGAGATAAACCCACACACATATGGTCACCTAATTTATAACAAAGGAGGCATGAACATACAATGGAGAAAAGACAGCCTCTTCAATAAGTGCTGGGAAAACTGGACAGCTACATGTAAAAGAATGAAATTAGAACACTACTTAACACCATACACAAAAACAAACTCCAAATGGATTAAAGACCTAAATATAAGACCAGACACTATAAAACTCTTAGAGGAAAACATAGGAAAAACACTCTTGGACATAAACCACAGCAAGATCTTTTTTGACCCACCTCCTAGAGGAGCAGAAATAAAAACAAAAATAAACAAATAGGACTTAATTAAACTTAAAAGCTTTTGCACAGCAAAGGAAACCATAAACAAGATGAAAAGACAACCCTCAGAATGGGAGAAAATATTTGCAAATGAAACAACGGACAAAGGATTAATCTCCAAAATATACAAACAGTTCATGGAGCTCAATATCAAATAAACAAACAATCCAAATTAAAAAATGGGCAGGGGCTTCCCTGGTAGCGCAGTGGTTGAGAGTCCGCCTGCCAATGCAGGGGACACGGGTTTGTGCCCTGGTCCGGGAGGATCCCACATGCCGCGGAGCGGCTGGGCCCGTGAGCCATGGCCGCTGAGCCTGCACGTCCAGAGCCTCTGCTCTGCAGCGGAAGAGGCCAGAATGGTGAAAGGCCCGTGTACCGCAAAAAAAAAAAAAATTAAATAATAATAATAATAAAATAAAAAATGGGCGGAAGACCTAAATAGACATTTCACAAAGGAAGACATACAGATGGCCAAGAGGCACATGAAAAGATGCTCTACATCACTAATTATTAGAGAAATGCAAATCAAAAGTACAATGAGGTGTCACCTCATGCCAGTCAGAATGGCTGTTATCAAAAAGTCTAGAAACAATAAATGCTGGAAAGGGTGTGGTGAAAAGGGAGCACTCCTGCACCCTTGGTGGGAATGTAAATTGATAAAACCACTATGGAAAACAGTATGGAGATTCCTTAAAAAACTAAAAATAGAACTACCACATGACCCAGCAACCCCACTACTGGACCCATACCCTGAGAAAACCATAATTCAAAAAGAGACATGTACCACAATGTTAATGCAGCACTATTTACAATAGCCAGGACATGGAACCAACCTAAATGTCCATTGACAGATGAATGGATAAAGAAGATGTGACACATATATACAATGGAATATTACTCAGCCATATAAAGAAACGAAATTGAGTTATTTGTAGTGAGGTCGATGGACCTAGAGTCTGTCATACAGAGTGAAGTAGAAAAAGTCAGAAAGAGAAAAACAAATACTGTATGCTAATGCATATATATGGAATCTAAAAAAAAAACCCAGAAAACAAATGGCACTGATGAACCTACTTGCAGGGCAGGAATAAAGATGTAGACATAGAGAATGGACTTGACACAGGGTGGGAGGGGGAAGCTGGGGTGAAATGAGAGTAGCATCAACATATATACACTACCGAATGTAAAATAGTTAGATAGTAGGAAGCAGCAGCATAGCACAGGGAGATCAGCTCGGTGCTTTGCAATGACCTAGAGGGGTGGGATAGGGAGAATGGGAGGGAGGCTCAAGAGGGAGGGGTTATGGAGACATATGTATGCATATGGCTGATTCATGTTGGTGTACAACAGAAACTAACACAGTATTGTGAAGCAATTATATTCCAATAAAGATCTATTAAAAAAAAGAGCAAACGTTGTGTTTAATTTGCTGAATTACATCATGTTCAATTTTACAGCAATACCTGAGAAGATAATTTATATTAGTTTAAATAATTCCACCACCTGCTATAGGACCTGTTCATTAATGAAGTCTCCTTATTGCTTTGATATTTGGGCATTTGCTGTTTGCTATGGTTCATCTAATATATTTATCAATGATAAAATTAATTCTAATAAAACAATGTCATCCACAATCCCATAATCCCATTACCCTAATCAATCAACCATGATTATTTGTCCACATTCCCCTTCAATCCTTTGTGTAGACAATTGTGGAGTTTATGTACGTACAGTCATAGAGTTTTCCCCAAAATCTCATATTCAGGACTAAAATTTCAATAACTGCATAAAATTAGCTTGTTAATATTGTTTACTAAAACACGTTCTTTGTGTTCTACAGTAAGTATATCTCCAATGTTGTACCCTTATAAATAACATGGTGATGAATATCTTCAAATAAATAGCTTTGATTTGGGGGGGGGATAATTTCCTGAGCATCGATCTCAGTGGTGGGTTTTCCAGGTTAGATGGCTTCAATTTGGACAAAGTAGAAATGGAATTGACATGAGCATTAAACGTCTGCCATGAGCATCATCCCTCATCTCCTGACTCACAGCAGAAGATGCAGAGAGAGTTGGGGAAGCACGTCAGCCCATGATGAGACCAGTCAAACATGTTTAAATAAAAAAGGAGTTTAGAATATTTAACAGGATCAAAGATAAAAGATTACAGAGATTTGGAGCCCTTTAATAACTATTAAAAATACATCCCCCCACTCTACTCCTGGTGGTGCGTCAAGCACGGAAGAGAATCAGACAGACATGGAATTCAAAAGTCAGGGGCCTTTATCTTTGTGACAGCGTCATCTGACAGGTAAGGAAAAAAGCACATACTGTGTTTACTTGAGAGGGGGAAGAAGTATAGTTACTAAAAATGGGAAGCAGCAAATCTAAGAGCCACCCGGATGATGGAGTTGTAAGATGTTAGAGCAGGAAGAGAACTTCATAACCTAGATCATCCCCTTCACTACCAAGACAGGCAACTGAGTGTCATCAAGGGTTACAAACTGGCCTCTAGTCACCGTGCATCCCAGGCAGAGCCCAGACCCTCTGGCTTCTGTCCAGTGTTCTTTCCAGTGACCTATGCTGCCTCCTCTCAAAATAAAATGAGGGCTAGCAGACAGCCACCACTGAGACACTTGAGGCATTCCAACTTCCGCTTACTTTTAGGTTAGAAGGGGTTACATCAGACACGCAGAAGTTCATTCCCAACCCAAGCATCCTGGACAGCCCCAACAAGCATTTCCAGAAAGGGAAATTTCCTTTTTTCCCTGGGACAGTTGGCCTGCTTCGTTGCTCCCCACTCCCTGAACTGCCAGGAGCCTCAACTGGTTAAGGTGAGCCCTGATGCCCTGCAGGTGGCATTCCCATCAGTACCCATCAGTGTGCCCACTCCAGTTGTTGGCTCGTGTTCTCTCTGGGCTGCTATCCAGTCTAATTGGCCAATGTCCAGGCTGTAACAGTCATCAGATATTTTGAACGTCATCCCTGGCATTTGCCAAAGTTTTCCTATGAAGTAGTGGATTCACCAGATTGTCTTAAAAAGAGGAAAAATAAGTTTGCGGACGGGATGAATAATCCAGCCTCTGAGAACAGCTACAAGGAAGATTCTGATTAACAGTGTTTAACTCAATGTTTCCAAACTTATTAGACCATATAGGAACAGTACTGCTCCTTCCTGAAATTTTTTTCAGTTTCAAGGAATACCTATTATGGTCCTGGCAACTAGGGTTCTGGGAAGCAGTCATGGAAAGGAAATGGATTTCCACTCTCTGATGGCACCTGTGTCTGAAAGTCCCATCTTCCTGTAGAAGAAGATGTGGATAAAGTCCAGCTTTGGGAAGGAAAAGCATGGGAAAATGGTAGAGATATTGACATATTGAAACTCTGATTCTTCCACTTGACCTTGAGGAAATGACTTAAATTGTCATATGCTTGGTTTCTTCATCTGTAAGACAGGTTTAGCATTACCACCTTATCAAGATTACTGTGAGAATGCTAAAGATAAAAGATGTAAAGTATTGGGTTTCCCTGGTGGCGCAGTGGTTGAGAGTCCGCCTGCCGATGCAGGGGACACGGGTTTGTGCCCCGGTCCAGGAAGATCCCACATGCCGCGGAGCGGCTGGGCCTGTGAGCCATGGCCGCTGAGCCTGCGCGTCTGGAGCCTGTGCTCCACAGCAGGAGAGGCCACAACAGTGAGAGGCCCACGTACGGCAAAAAAAAAAAAAAAAAAAGATGTAAAGTATTGATCACGATCACGGTGCCTGGCAGATAGTAAATACAGAGAAGTATTAGCTGCTGTCAACCAGCCCAGAGCACCGTAAAGAGTGCCCTTGAGGCTCCCTGCTCTCCTGAAGATCAGTCTAGTTGACAGACAAGATAGGACTCTAGAACTATAGCCGCATAAAAGACAGGACTGAACCTAGGCTGGAGGGACATGGTGTCATTGGAATGGTTTGAAGATGTTTCATAAAATTGGTGTGATCAGTTGAGCCCTGACAGAAAGAACGTTCTCCTCTTTCTACTCATTAAAAAAACAAGTGCCTTCTTTAGAATGGTGGTTGCCGGGGACAAGGGGGGATAGAGAATGAGGAATTATTGTTTAATGTGTGCGGAGTTTCAGTTTGGGAAGATGAAAAAAGTTCTGGAGGTGGATGGTGTGTTGGTTACATAACAATGTGAATGTACTTAATACCACTGAACTGTACACTTTAAAATGGTAAATTTTGTGTTATGTATACTATACCACACTTTTAAAAAAGTAAATAATTGTTCCCTTTTTGTCCAAGGGACACATTAGCTCACCCCTCTGCTTTGTACAAATTCACATCACTGGTTGAGACCACATCTCCCAGAGTGTGCTGGTCCTTTCTCGGCTTCCTCATCCCATTTCTTGTTCCTTCTAGGGTTTCTCTGCTTTTCCAGCCAAGCCTCCAGATGGTATTTCAGTAACTCAGCTAAACACCTTCCATCACAGTCTTTTTTCCCCCTTCTCCCCCAGTTCACTTAAAAATAAATTGTCTTTTTTCGTAATTCCAGACAGAACATGAAGCTCTCTCTCTTTTACACCGCAACTGAATTCTAAGTACACAATTATGCAGGGAATGTCTTTAGATTCACCAGCTTGAGAACTTTTAAACATTAAGCTCTGAATCAGATAACAGCTTTCATCTAAAGAAGAGCTTTACACTGTACCTAAGTAAAAGCTTAACTTGTAAAAAAAGTTGTTACCAGGGGTATAATAATGTCAGGGTGGGCTTCCCTGGTGGCACAGTGGTTGAGAATCAGCCTGCAAGTGCAGGGGACACAGGTTCGATCCCCAGTCTGGGAAGATCCCACATGCTGCAGAGCAACTGAGCCTGTGCACCACAACTACTGAGCCTGTGCTCTAGAGCCCGTGAGCCACAACTACTGAAGCCCACACGCCTAGAGCCCATGCTCCACAACGACAGAAGCCACCACAATGAGAAGCCCGCACACCGCAACGAAGAGTAGCCCCTGCTCGCCACAATTAGAGAAAGCCCGTGCGCAGCAACGAAGACCAAACACAGCCATAAATAAACAAACAAACAAACACATAAACAAATAAATGTATGTATGTCAAGGTAATAAAATAAGTGACTGCAAAACCCTCCCAAATAAAACAAGCATCCCCAAAATTAAGTAAGAATATTTCTAATGCAGCTGATGGCTTACTAGTTTCTGCTGTCCACCTTTGCATGTGCTGTTTCCAAAAAAAAAAAAATCCAAGTTACACAAGTATACTAGTGTCCCCCTCCCCATCTACCTATTAATAAGATTTCACCATGTAAAACAAGCTAGACAATCACTACGCCCTAGTTGGCTGTGGTTAAGACTTAATTGGACGGCTGTGTTCAATTTTGAGCATCATGTTTCCAGAAAGAAAAGAAAAAAAGTGATAAATTGGATGTAGTCCAAAGGAAAGCAAGACAACAGATGAAAGTGGCTTAGAAAATAAGACCCAGTTGGAATGTTAAGGTAATTCTGTGTGTTTTCAGCTCAGAGAAAAGATGGCTGAGAAATAATGGAAAGCATCTGATGAGTCAATTCTGACTGGGTCTCTGAGGGCATAACGATGGCAGGAAGAGGAGAAGGGAGGGAATCTTGTTCATTTCCTTCTCTGCAGCTCACAGCACAAGCTCTGGCATGTAGTGGGTGTTCAGTAAAAACGTTCTTGTTGAACACCCCCTAGAGAAATACACTGAAATGCGATTGTGAAATCTTCTCAGCTGATGCTCTACAAATCTCTTTTGCTAGAAAGGGTCTAATTGTTGGGCTTGATCCGCAACAAACATAATTTAGGAAAGGTAAGATCAATGTTCCCATTAAACCCGTCATGTATTCAATAACTTACCCCAAGGCTCCTGTCAACGCTGCTAACTCAATTATCTGTACTTGTGGCCACGTCCGTGGTGTCACTCCAAAATTTACAACTCCCTGCGGCCCCCAAGGTAAAGTTCAAAATCTGGAGGTACACTGGTGTCTACATTCAGGCTCAGAGATGCCTTTCTAATCTAGCTGCCTCTCCTTCCCTCTCCACGTCCACCTACTCAGACAGAACGTTCTCCACATGACGCCCACCCCAGCCCTTTTTCACCCTGCAATATCTCAGGCAAACCCGCGTTTCATTCTCAGTGGCACTGCTTCCTATCTATGTGACCTTGAGCTAATTGCTTGCCTTCCCTGAATCTTGTTCCGTCACATGTAAAGTAGGGACAGCAATAGCTCCTATGCGTCTTAAAGAAGGTCATGCATGTATGTAAAATTTTCAGCACCGCACCTGGCACATAGAGTCCTCCCCTATTTTCCTGTCTTTGATGATGCTATGTTCCTTCTCCAGAATGTCCTTCAGGGTTGCTTTTCACCAATTTGCTCAATTCTACCCATGCACTGAAGCCCAACTCAAGTCTAACCTTATTCACAGAGTTTTCCCCGAACGCCATAGTCTACAAGGATTTTACCCAAGTTCCGTGGACATGGAGCATTCATTCTCTGAACTGGCTCTTTGGACACTAGATCATCTCCCCCACTGAAACATCGGCTGCTTTAACTTGTCGCTTGGGCTCAGCTCCCTGCGCAACAGAAAGAGGTGTAATATAAAGTCCCAACCCTCAAGAGGATAGAGGAGAGGAAGCATTTATCTACATTTATAAAGCCCTACCCTGGACTAGCTACTTTCTTGGCACTTTCATGTACTGTCTTTCTATTCAGAAAAGTAACAGTGGTGGCTCTGAACCACGGCTGCATATCAGAATCACCACTGCATGTTAAATATATGCATTCCCAATGTCCTAGTCCATTCTAGTGTAAACAGAATTTCTGGTGGTGAGGCCTCAGTATTTTATATAAACTCCCCAGGGAATTTTCATGAGCACCCAAGGGTGAGAACCTCTGGCTTACACACACACACACACACACTCATGTGCATGCATGCGTACATGCATGAAAACATCCTCAGTAATTTAGCCTGGTGATACTAGGCAGTCTTAGAGCATTCACCTACCCACACTCTCATCTATTTTTTTCACTCATTTATTCAACCAATACACACATTTCAATGCCTCATATGCACAAATAAAGCACTTTGCTAGATGCCAAGAAAGACAAAATATAACTCAGAGATTCTGCCCCTTAAGGAGCTTACATATTAGTAGGAGAGAACAATTTTATATACTTATTATACTTATCTAATCACAGGTAGGGTATGATGAATGCCCCCAAAAAGATGCCAGCTACCGTGAAGTATCTTCCAGCTGGGGTCAGGGTAGGCATCACAGAAAGACATTAGGAGGAGAAGGATTTGAATACATGGCAGAAGGAGCAATGGTGTTCTAGGTGGGAAGAAATGCCCAAGCAATGGCAAGGAGCTGGGGAAGTGCTGGGTAATCACAGGCAATGATGGGGCTGGAAAGGTAGCCTAGATGTCTATCCTTCACCTATGCAAAGATGCTGAAAACATTCTTTACTCATGGCTACTGGCTTCCTTACAAAACCCTGTATGCCACTGCAGTTCTTACGGACCAGGCTCAGAACTTAACCACTCTCTGCTGTCATATTGTCCCAGGCCAATCTCTCTGAGGGACTTAGAAGGAGTTCGTGAGGCCATTTGGGAGTTCTTTTTCTCCCATTTTAACATCCCTTAGCCTCATTACCTGACCTACGGAGCCATTTGCTAGTTGCTACACTCAGCAGGTGGAAAACATGTGGTCTCCCTGGGGCACTGGCATTTTGAACACTCTCAGCAGGAAACCTGGTATGAATGGGTTCCCAAGAGGCTGGGGAAGGTACAGAAGAAGTCACCCATTTGAAGACATGCTGGTCATGTGGAGAAGTTAATGCAGACGCATTGCAGGCGGCCTAGGGTAATAGCAGGTGTCAGAAGTTTGCATTCCAGTCCCAAGCTCTGCTCATGGCTAGAGTGACCTCTGGTGAATTTCTTCCCCTTCAGTGGCTCTCAGTTTCCCATCTTTAAAAGGAAGGATATGGATTAGATCATAAGTCAGCATTTTTACTGTAAAAGTTATCACTCCCCAAGGATTCGCAGATAAGCATTATCTTACTTAATCCTTCCAATAATCATATGAGAAAAGTAGTGGTATTATATCCATTGTACAGATGAGGAAACTGAGGTTAAGAAAGGTTAGGTATAGTACCCCAGAGCTGTAACTAGAACCTGGAGGAAAACAGTGTTTTTCAAACTGCAGGCTTTAAATTTTAGAGGGTTGTGACCGGCACCTTTTTTTTAGTGGAAAGGAATGAATTGGAATGGATTAGAATAGAAAACTAAGCGTGAATCTCACACAATAAGGGTAAGTATTGTTTGGGGAAATTTTGATTTCAGTTATCCCCACTACACATACATATGTTTTATGTATAATATATATTTTGATTATATGCATATATGCATATACACTTACATATTACACTTGATCACAGTAAAAAATGTTTATCGTTCTGGAAGCTATGGTCAAAAACAATTGAAAAATACTGCTGTAAACCACTGAGCATAGCTTTTCCCTGGATGATTTCTATAGAACTATCTTTCTCCACCTTTTAACACTAATGGTTTGTAAATCTGCAACTTTGGAGGATGCGCGGGGCTGTGATTACTCTGATGGCAGAGAATGTCCATTTACATCAAGTGTGGGACAATTTAGACCTGGGTTACCTCTTTCTCATTCTGCTGAGAGCAATGTGGACTCAGTCTCGGGGCCCAAGAAGACCTGTGTCTGGTGGAAAAGCCACAGCACAGAGGTGGTACTGCTGGAATTCCGCAGGAAGGGATGGGTCCTCAGGGATTCCCAATCCAGCTGGAGAACAGAATTGCCATCTGGTAAATCACAAGATGATTTTTGCTCTTGCCAGACGTACCCTATCAATATGGAAGATACAGACAGTCTTCACCACATAAACAGGTTATGTTGCCAAAAGTTCCTTTGAAACTCAGATGTTTGGAGTTTGGAATACGTTACCCCATAGAAACAAGGATATAAATGGAGGTTAGGTTTTCATGTTTTAGAACTCAGAGGGTGTGTGACGCTTATGTATAAGTTCCTTATGCTTCCTGAGTCTTAGTTCCTCATTGCAAAAATGACTCACTGAGAATGACCTTTCTGTAGTCGTGTTGGGGTCGACGTGAGGTGATGCAGGTACAGAGTATGATACTAGGTCACCATGGCTGTTGTTATAACATTGTGGTAGAGAAAATGCATGTGACCTTGACCACAGCACTTGAGTACTCAGAGCCTCAGTTTCTATCTCTGTAAAAATACAATGAAAATATTTCCTTCACAGGGTTATTAGAGATATAAATGGGATCATTTACACAAAGCACCCAGTACAAACCCTAACACAGGTGAGTGTTTAATCAATGAGGGGAGGGTCTTTGCTATCTCAAGAATGCCTGCCCATAGCTGCACATGCTTTCTGGGTTGATCTGAATCAACCCCTATAAATACTCTTTTGTACCAGGAAAATCAAAATTAACGTGTTTAGCAGATGCCTCCCTTATGTTCAATCCCTTGATTGGTTCCATGAGAGGTAGATGCTAAGGTCCCTCATGCTAAGAATGTGGTGTAGAAATACTGCTAACGTCTGTATGTTCATGGGATCAGAGAACACCCTAAAGCTGATAAAGAAGCCAGGTAAAGAGTGGGCTGGGGCATGTTTCAGGCAGAGAGTGTAACTCACTGGTCCAGGTGAATTGCACCCCTACTAGCAAGATGGTGAAGCACATGAGAAAATGATCGTGGTAATGTTTAACCTTCACCCATTATTAATGATCCCCAGGGAAAACTGCCAGGTTGTATACTTTGTAGAGCAACTGTCCACGGACCAGTGGCTAAACTTTGCAAAGGAGGAGGAGACTGATTGTCACAAGAATAAAGTTCCCTGTAAGGTCTCAAGTTTCACACAATCTTTACAATACTCAAGATGATCTCTCTGGGGAAGGTGAAAAGAATTATAATTACATCTGTGAAAAAGGCTTGAGAAAGAAAACACTATCCTGCCATATGGTGTGTGGAAAATGTTTTGGAACTGAATAAATAACATGGTGGGTGTGCTCCCCCTTCCCCCATTTTTGTTTATACATCTATGTTATGCAGGCTGACTGGTGAACTTGGATCAGTTTTTCTTTCGGAATAGAAATGCGCCGGGTAATTTAATTTTATGACCATTAATAATACGGTCTCTCTCTGCAAGCAAAGACATTTACAAACTTATAATCAGATTTTGTGATTTGGGTGTAAACCAATCACCCACAAGAGGCAGGGAGATATTTCCATCCAGCTTTCCCTTAGCAGTAAGATTGCATGAAATGCAAAAAGGGCATATAGTAAAAGGTCCAGGATCCCAGAGGGAAGTGGGCAGGAGACCGGGGGGGGAAGGGGCAAGGTCACTGGTTTCAATGGATACTTCATTCTTCAGCAAGAAATTTGTAAAAGCTGGCCATTCATAGGTATTAACCACCAAATGTGTTCCAGACTCTGTCCAAATGGGATCTTGTTGCATGTTCCCGTCAACTCTATGCTGTCAGTGTTGCCATAGCCATTTATCAGATGAGAAAGCAGAGGTCAGGAAAAGGAAGTGATCTGCTCCTGTTAGCACAGCTAACCAATAGCATAGTTCAGATCTGACCCCTTACCTGCCTAGCCTCCACCTTTCACTCTTACCACCTTATCCCTCTACCAGAAACACATCCCACAAAGGGAATACCACTTAGAAAGAAGTGCAAGCATTTATACTGCAAGACAAACTGGGCCAAACACTATAAAAGATGCACTAGGATCTTACAATAAGATTACAAATTGAGGGGTTTTCAAAAAATTTAATGGTTAATATTTAGGAATTTCTTAGTGTACCAAGTGTTTTATAATCTGTTAACCTTACTTAATCCTCACAGCAATCCAATGAGAGAGGCACTGACATTCAGTTCTGCTGAAAGGTGAGGAAACTCAAGTTCAGAGAAGTGAAGCAAGTGACCGAGGCTCACAGAGGCAGTAAATGATGGTACTAGGTTTTGAAGCCACATCGTTGACTCCCGAGCTTACTTTTTAATATCAATGCATCACTGTAGCTGAATGAGTGATATTAGAGTTAGAACTTGAGCAGTGGGCAGAGAATAACCAAAAGGTCTCAGGAGGCATGGAAATTCTTAAGGATTATAGAGAAGCCCAGTTTGGCTGGATCGTAAGTGGCCATGCTGAGCAGATTCAGTCATTCGAAAAGAACTCATTGAGTTTCTTCTGTGTGCTATACATCATCCTATATCTGGGGGTACAAAGATGGTTAAGATACACTCACTGCCCTGGAGTATGTCTGACATTTAAACGTCAGACAAGTTGTAAGTTCCATGAAGGTACAGACCTCAAGCACACGATGGAAGCCCAACAAATATCACATTTCATTCTTTCAACAAATAATTAATGATGCGCCATGACTGCTGCATCCCCACACCTACTACGTGCCATATGCTTGTTGTAGCTGCTGGGATGGAGCAGTAAATAAAACAACAAAATACTTGCCGTCTTAGAGTACATACTCTAGTTAAAATAGTGTAGAATAGGAAGGTAGGGAAGTTGGGGGTGAGGTAGGTGTTACAATTTTAAGGAATGTCAAAATGGACCTCACTAAGGTGCATTTTGAAAAAAGAATTCGTAATAAAACTTGAAAGATAGGTTCAGAAAGAATAGTGTTTCCATGTGGACGATGGTAAACCAATGAACGTGAGGCTTTGGGTGTCATCACCAAGAATTTCAAGATAGCCAATCTTGGATGCCTGAGTGTTTGGGCCAAGTGGGTCACAGGGAAAAGGATGTGAGGTCTGGGTTACCTCTCACTGTCCCCATCTTGCCAGGCTAGGCAAATGTGACCTACATTTCTTGTTCATGCTGGTCTGAATATAGATGCCATCCCTAACCTGGTCTCCAGTGTCTCTACCACAGGCCAGCCACAGGGACACTTGCTGTGGCCTGAAAGAAGATCAGTAGACATTTGATAGGGAGCAATGAGCCCCATGGATGGTGGGCGAATGTCCTGTCCTGTCCTGAGAAGACAAAGACTTTTGGCAAGATCATTGAGAAGCCAAGAGGACTAGCACGAAGACCAGTGACCCTCATTCTGGCACACCATCTTCCCTCTCTTTTGCGTAATTTTTCTGCCATACTCTGACTGGTATCTTATCTTTTCTATGTCAACTTATTATCTTATCATCTCCTTTCCTCAAATGTACCTTCTTCTTCCTAACCAGACTTTTATATAGGATACTTAAAGCAATACATTTGCTCAAGAGTTTCTCTCTTTCAGGAGCACACGAATCCACCTTTACCTTGCAAAAACAAACAAACAAACAAAAAACCTCTCTATCATCTTTTAATGCCATGGATGTTAACTAGACTTACTTTGGTGATCATTTTGCAACATATACAAATTTCGTATCATTATGCTGTACACCTGAAACACCTAATATAAAGTTATATGTCAATTATACCTAAATAAAAAAAAATTTTAAGACTCATCTTAAATCACCTACTCTAAGAAACCTACCTGAATTACCAGCCCCCCGAGGCAGAGCCAGGTACACTTAGATGTATTCAATTTTCATAAATTCGTGTTCAACGTGGACCAAATTATGAAGGTTACCTGTTTATCCGTGTGTCTTACAACCATCCCACGGGCCCACCTTGAATTCATGGCACACAGCGGTCCTGTCTTTTTAGCTCTGTGACTGCAACCTTGACAAAGATCCTAGGGCATCAGTAGACTCATCAGATATTTTAGAAATTGAACTAAACTGAGGGCAGAGCAAGGCTCTTACCTTCATTTTCCTCTCACCACCCAGCCTGGGTGTGATGTGCTCTTCAGACATGAGGTGGTTCAGGGACATGGCCCTTCCATGCCGCTCTCTGAGATCCCTGGCCCCATCTCTAGATTGATTTGCTGGACCCCCTTTTTATTTTAATTAATTAATTTATTTTTATTTTTCTGCTACACTTTTTTTTGAATTTTTGAATTTCATTTTTTTTTATACAGCAGGTTCTTATTAGTTATCCATTTTATACGTATTAGTGTATACATGCCAATCCCAATCTCCCAATTCATCCCACCCCCCCACCCTCCTGCCCTGCCACTTTCCCCCCTTGGTGTCCATACATTTGTTCTCTATATCTGTGTCTCTATTTCTGCCCTGCAAACTGGTTCATTTGTACCATTTTTCTAGGTTCACATATGTTCCACATATCTGTTAATATACAATATTTGTTTTTCTCTTTCTGATGTACTTCACTCTGTATGACAGACTCTAGATCCATCCACATCTCTACAAGTGACCCAGTTTTTTTCCTTTTTATGGCTGAGTAATATTCCATTGTATATATGTACCACATCTTCTTTATCCATTCGTCTGTCCATGGGCATTTAGGTTGCTTCCATGACCTGGCTATTGTAAATAGTGCTGCAATGAACATTGGGGTACATGTGTCTTTTTAAATTATGGTTTTCTGTGGGTATATGCCTAGTAGTGGGATTGCTGGGTCATATGGTAGTTCTATTTTTAGTTTTTTAAGGAACCTCCATACTGTTCTCCATAGTGGCTCTATCAATTTACATTCCCACCAACAGTGCAAGAGGGTTCCCTTTTCTCCACACCCTTTCCAGCATTTGTTGTTTGTAGATTTTCTGATGATGCCCATTCTAACAGGTGTGAGGTGATACCTCACTGTAGTTTTGATTTGCATTTCTCTAATAATTAGTGACGTTGAGCAACTTTTCATGTGCTTCTTGGCCATCTGTATCTTCTTTGGAGAAATGTCTATTTAGGTCTTCTGTCCATTTTTTGATTGGGTTGTTTGTTTTTTTAATATTGAGCTGCATGAGCTGTTTATACATTTTGGGGATTAATCCTTTGTTCGTTGATTTGTTAGCAAATATTTTCTCCCATTCTGAGGGCTGTCTTCTCGTCATTTGCAATCTCCTTTGCTTTGCAAAAGCTTTTAAGTTTCATTAGGTCCCATTTGTTTACTTTTGTTTTTATTTGCTGGACCCCCTTTTCTCCAACCAAAGTTCAAAGGGTGGAAAGATATCTAAGTGGAATGAGATCATACCTGACCATAGGACCCCAGTATGTCAGAGGTGATGTGGTTCTTAGTGTGAAGGAGCATCATCTCAGACAGATAGCCACTGGTGACATCCAGCCCCCACTGAAATACTCTGTTTAGTCTTCCCATGGTTAAAACAGTTGTCAAATTGTGATAACCCATTGCCTGTATTTAAAAACTGGGACATTTTTCACATAAAACTCCAGATTTCTATTTTCTTTTGAAAAATCGGAAGATCTAGCAACACTTGGCCTGAATTCTCACTCATATGTTTCCAGTCTGGTCCTGAAGGCATTGGAGTTTATAACCTTATAGAAATAAGTATATATTGTATTGTTATTATGTATTTACTAAATTATTATGCATTAAGGGAGCAAGTCATTTATTAAAATAATTCTTGGTTTTCTTCCTAGAGAATTCCCTCAATTCATTTATCTTTCCAGCATTTTGTGGACTTCCGAGTACAAGAAATTCTGAGAGCAGGAGGGAGAACATGCGAAAAAAAGTTTTCAACTTCTTCCAGCCTTCCTTCTCAAAACCTCAGACACTGTGGCCAAGGCCCTGACATTTCTTTGGGAAAGCTCTTCACTTCGTTTCTCTTAGGGAGATAGTCCCAGATCAGAGACTGTGCCTACAAATCTCAGAGCAGGCAAACTTGGGCCAGATCTTGGAGTTCTGGGCTCAGATCGACCCCCTAACCTCCCAGGACTGGGTGGGCAAGTCCGATAACCTTCAGGCCTCAGATGGGAAAATGAGGCCATGATAAGAGTTCTGGATTTTCTTCTAAGTGTGACAGGAAGCTGTTGAGGGTTTCAAGCACACAGAGACATTAGCAGGTTGAGGTTTGAAATGATCCCTTTGGTGGCTGCACAGAGAACAGATTCTGTGGGTGGAGAGGGTGGGAGAAGTAGAAGGAGAGAGACCAGTTTGTAGGTAACTGAAGACGCCCAGGCTAGGGATGGTGGTGGTGTATTAGTTAGTTACCAGTGGAGATCAGAGTCTGATATGGTTCTTATCAACCAGCCTGCATTCCTTCTGGAGGCTCTAGGATGGAATCCATTTTCTTCTCATTTCCAGCTCTTAGAGGCCACCTGCATTCCTTGGCTCCATTTTCAAAGTCAGCAAGGAAGCATCTTTACCTCTCTCTTGGACTCCAACCCTCCTGCCTCCCTCTTCTAAGGACCCTTGTAATTGCATGGAGTCCACACGGGTAACCCAGGATAACCTCTCGTCTCAAGATCCCTAACTTAATCACACCTGCAAAGATCCTTTGGCCACGTGGTGTAACATATTCATAGGTTCCAGGGCATAGACCACTTTGGGGGACAATTATTCTGACCACGACAGGTGGAAACAATGAAGATGGAAAGGATGGATACTGTGTATATTTTAGAGGTCTATCTCTGTGTGCTGCAGATTCCAGGCACTTTTCCAGGGTGTCTCTTCCAAAAGCTCTGAGCATTTCTTACACAGTGGACCCCAATGAAGAATAACTCCCTTTTAAAAGTGAGAGGAGCAGTCACTCAGTGGCAAGCAAACAGGGAAAAAGAGAATTTTTTTTTTTTTTTTTGGTACACGGGCCTCTCACTGTTGTGACCTTTCTGGTTGCAGAGCACAGGCTCTGGACGCGCAGGCTCAGCAGCCATGGCTCACGGGCCCAGCCGCTCCACGGCATGTGGGATCTTCCCGGTCCAGGGCACGAACCCGTGTCCCCTGCATCGGCAGGCGGACTCTCAACAACTGCGCCACCAGGGAAGCCCAAAAAGTGAAATTTTATACACACACACACATATATATGTGTATATATATATGAATGTATATGTGTGTATATTATGTACACATATGTTACACATATATACATATATACATTTGAATACTTAGATTATTTTATATCTCTATATATGTGCATATATAGTGCATATATATAGTGCATATATATGCACTAGTATAATATCATATTAATATTATATTACATTACATCATATTACATTGTTATATTGAATGCTTGGATTTCATACTGGCTCCAACACTGATTATCTGAGGGCTCTTGGACAAGTCATTCATCTCCCTCTGAGCCTCAGCCTTCTGGCTTCTCAAATAACACCCACAATAACAGTCCTACTATTCCTAGGGTTCTCTGTGGAGAAATGGGATCTTGAACACAGAAGAACTTGGTATAGAGCATAAGATTAGATGAAGCTAAGAATGAATGAGTGAAGAATTATCTCTGAATTTGAAATTTAAATCATCCCTGTTTTCTGCTCCATCCGGCTCCCCTGTCCTGGTTCCTCCCTGTAGAAAGATTCAATTCATGTAGGTTTAATTTTGCTGCTGGCTGTGAGGGTCAGGAGATCAAAGAGCCCTGGGAGGTTAAATGGATTATTTAATTTCATAAAGGAAGTGATCAAAAGAATTGAAAGATAAAAAGAATCAAAAGGAAGCGTGGCAGTCCAGGGCATTCCCTGTGCTAGGGAACTATTGTTCTCTCACTCACCAATGCTAATGGAGCCCCTACTCCCTGTGTCCGGCTTACAGGCATTCTCATCCCATGTAATTCTCACATGAACCTCATGGAGTTGCCCCACTCTGATTCCCTTTCACAGGCGACACCAACCCTTAGAGAGGTTTAACCACTTACTTGAGATAATGTCATGAGTTTGTGATAGAACACATAGGTCTGTGTGATTAAAGCCCTTGCTTTTAATCACTTTGTAACCTTCCTCTGCCTTACTCTCATGTTTTAGATATGAGTGTAAGGATGGATAGCTAGCTAGCTAGCTAGAAGATAGATATTTTCAAGCTAGCTACCAACATGATTAACATGATATTTTTTTCAGGTTTAAGTCTTACTGCAATCATTTATAATAAAAAAAAAAAAGCCCATACCTGTGTACAGTGAAATGGAAAGAAAACCCTTATTTCCATTATTTAATTTGATCTCTAGTTAAGGATTTTTATCCGCATTTCATAGATGTAGAAACTGAGGCTCAGAAGGATTGAACAATTTGCCCACGGTGACAAAACCATAAAGCAGTTTCTGGATCTCAGGAGCAGGTCTTCCAAATCCAAATCCATGTAAGAAACATTAAGATTACCTAGGTCAGTTTCTTTATTCCACTGAAGGGAAACAGAGGCCCAGATGGGAAGTACCTAGTCCAAGGATACAGAAGAGCTAAGAGGAGAGACTTGGGCATCAGACAGACCTGTGTTCACATCCCAATTCTCCCATTTACTTGCTGCATGTCCTTATGAGGTTTTTTTAAACCCCTTTATTAAGGGGTACAGTTTGCTTTTCTGTCAAATGAGGGTAATAATACTGTCCATACATTTTTGTGAAGGTTTAATTCAACATTAAAAGTGCCCATCATGTAGGAAATGGTGGCCCTTAGTGACACAACTAAATCTGGAGTCCGGGAATCATCTCCCAGCCTGATGTGTATTCCAACAAGACATTCAAGTCTCTTTGGAATTATTGGTCATATTTGTATACATGATGACATGTAGTAAGGCACAGAATGTTCCATGAGTCTAAGCAATGTGATTTCTGAGGCAGATTATATATACTAACCACATTCTCTTAGACCTTCCATCACCTTAGCCAATTTCTTCTTACTTTAACAGATAAAGCAAGGACCACCCTTGGCAACCCCAAGTCTACTGATAGCATCGTTCAAGTTAGGGTAGAGTCTGTAGTTACAAGTTTTATTTATAGAGTAAAAGTCTTACTTCGGTCATTTCACATGCTGAAGGATATTGGCTATATTTGGTGTGTCCATGATACTGAGAAATGTTAATGTCTTTATTTATAAAGTTTTCAGAAGAAAAGCACCCGTCATGTTTGAATGTTTTATTCTTCATATTAAGCTCTTTAAACTTCCCGGCAGCTCTTGTTTCATTTAAAAAATCTTAAATTTGAGACATAAACTTCGTGACAGCGTGGGTCCCTTTAAAGGTTATATATGCCCTGCCAGCAGAGAAATAAGGCCAGTTGAGTGTTCTAACCACAGGATGGTAAAAGTCATGTTCAGGTTAGAAGAATCAATTAGAGTGAGAACGAGGCTGTGTAAATTTCAGGACTCAAATGGCAAAATATGAAGACAGGGCTGAATTTAAATCACATTGCCTGACGTGATTGTATTTCATTTCCTGATTGGCAAGACAGCTCTAAATGAGGTATTAAACTGGGTTAAGAAAGCAGTTTTCTTTCTATTTAAAACAATACACAGGGAGAAAAACAAATAGATCCAGGGAAGGCTAACAACAAATTTGAAGATTTATATGAGTATTTGAGAAAAGACAGAGAGCCTGCGGCGGTGGTGGTGGTGGGGAATGTATTTGAAGTCAGGATTCTGGAAGGGGAGACTTTGAGTCTCCTCCTGCATCAGATGAAAGCAGGCACGTGACTGCTTGGCTGGGTCTCGGCTGGCCGGGGGCAGTCAACTCCGTGATGATGTGCTGGGAATCTGTGCGGTGCTTTACATCAGCTGCAGATCTGATGTTTATAAGCAAACAACAGCTTTAGAATCTTGAAATAGACTCCAAGAGTGTGTCCATGGTTCCCAGCCAGTCTGACAGTGGAGCTAACAGGCAGAGGAGATTGCTGGATAAGGGAGCAGCCTCTGGAATCCCCTGCATTCCAATCCCAGCTGGGGCAAATAGTAAAGCTCGCTGAGACTCAGTTTTGCCATCTGTAAAATGGGGAGGGGGTACGAATTGGGCCTAATTTGCTGTGTTGTTCTTAGGATTAAATTATATCAGCTAGTTAAGGCATTGAGCATACTGCCTCATTCATAGGAAACACCCCAATACTGTTGGTTATTATTATCATATTATTATTATTCAATATAGGAAAGAGTTGGCAGCTGTGAAAAGAAGAAAAACTACTGAAATGGTTTCATCACCAAACTTCACTCCTTCCTGACCACGCCCATCATTCTTTCCATCCAAACTATACTCCCAGGGCTAGCTCACCTCTCTCTTGGTCTTATCCCGACTCTGATCATAACTACAGTAAATTAAGAGAACCCGTCTTAGTGTAGCAGCAGGACTGCTGGATTTGAAGGCTGAAAGCCTGCGTCCAAAACTGTTACTGCTACTTAGAAACTCTGAGGGCACCAGGAAGTTACTGTGCCTCCTTGAACCTCAGTCTCCTCATCTATAAAGTGGGATAATTAACACTATCCTGCCTGCCTTGAAAGCCCATTGGGGGGGATCAACTAACTCAGATCATGTGAAAGTGCCCTTACAGAACATTGAGTGGAGTTTCCTGCAGAATGGATGTCTGTATATGTATAACTGAACCACTTTACTGTACACCTGAAACTAACACAACAGTGTAAATCAACTATACCCAAATATAAAATAAAAAGTAAATTTTTTTAAAAAAGTGCCCTTAGAAGACAGGGCACTGTCACAGTGGTAGCATTGCAACTGCCTCAGAGCCCTGCTTTGACCAGATCTCCCATTTAGACACAACTTTAAAGCAAAACTACTCTCATAATGCTTCTAACCTAGCCCTCCCTCTGCAAACTACCCATTCTGTACTTTAGAGAAAAAGGGAAAAGGAGAAAACAAGGCAGGCATCCCAAAACAGTGGAGGAACTAAGCCAGAATAACGATGACAGCACGTCTGCCTGTGGTCTCTATCCCCAGGGCAGACATCCCCAAATCTAAACATCACTTCTCTCTCACTGAGCCTACATAGAGCTTCAGGGTCCTTCTTAACCCAGTGCTCCAAGTAACCACCACTATTTATGTCACTACTTCCCACACCATCAAATGGAGGACCTCATTTAAAGATAGCAAAAATGAAAATAAATGGGGTAAAATTCTGAACTATGGAGTCAGACTTGGATTCTAATCCCAACTGTAGCACTTACTAGAATCACTCTGCACCCCATTTCCTTATTTATAAAACGGTCATAGATATGTCTGTTTGGTAGGAGAGCTGCAATATTTCAACCAGAAAACATCTGGTTGAACACAGTCATTATTAACTACTATTATTATCATTAATAATTTGCTTCCTCTTATTTGATGTTCTCTGTAAGGTTAGCTTCTCCCCTTTCTCCTTCCAAAGCAAATGAATGAGCAAAAAAACACTCAGAATCACTTAGAAGAATCATGGGTTTTAAAGAGACAGACTTAGGATTGAATAGCATTACTGCTATTACTAATTGTACAATCTTAAGAAAGTTGTTCCAAACCTCTTTATAAAAGAAGGAAAACCTTGCAGGATATGGGAAGGATTAAATGGGATACTATACATAATGTACTCGGCCCTCAGTGGGCTCCGCTGATCAACATTTCAGATATTATTTGGAAAAGAATGAATGAGTATCCAGCATAATAGGATCAGCTCAAATCCATTGGAAACATTACAGAGGAAACATTTTCCTGAGAAGGTTAAAATGAAATCAAATGTCTGAGATAGATTAAACGTTTTTTCTCTCTCTCTTTCTCCGCATGTCAGATTTGTTTCCAAAGGATTTCATCTGCATAATGGAATTTGCTGATTTTGAATAGATGGTGCAGTGTGCACAGGGGCTTTCTTTAAAGGATAAAGAACTGAAGGTTATTTATATGTCATTTGTAAGACTGTCTCCTCTGATTTCTCAGTTTTTTAGCACCCACAGAATCCCACATTGCAGTCACCCATGTTTTCCCTTTCCATCTGAACGTAATATGCTCTGTAACCTGAAGTTTCTGGTAACTAAAGGGAATGCTGTACGCTCTGCATCCATTCTTGGAGATTCCCAATGCCCATTCGCCTAATAAAGGCACTGAAAAGTCCTGCCATGTAAAAAATATGTATGTTTAACACAGTACTCTTCCAATGTATCTGACTACAGAAAACTTTTCTTTTCAGGTTAACGCTTTCTTAACATCCCACATAATTACTATTTGAAAAAAATGCTATTGTGTTGAATTCCTCAAAATGACCAATAAAGAGAGAATTAAAATCTGAACATTCACTGTGGTTGTCAGGAAGTGCTAACAGAAAACACAGAATGAAGTGTTAACCAGAGACTGTATTACCTTCTGTTGTGAGGTGAATCATGTCCTGGAAAGATAAGTTGAAACCCTAAATCCCAGCACCTGTGAATGTGACCTTATTTGGAAACAGGGTCAAGTTAAGATGAGGTCATACTGGATTAGGGTGGACCCTAAATCCAGTGACTGGTGTCCTCGTGAAGAGAGAGAGATTTGGAGACACAAAGAGCAGACACAGGAAAGGGAGCTCTGTGGAAATGGAAGCAGAGATCAGAGTTATGCTGCCATAAGCCAAGGAACACCACGGATTGCCAGCCACCACCCAAAGCTGGAAGAGGCCAGGAAAAACTTACCCCTAGAGGCTTCTGAGGGAGCATGGGGCTCTGCCAACAACGTTATTTCAGATTTCTGTTCTCCAGAAATTTGCGAGAATAAATTTCTATTTGTGTCCAGCCACCTAGTTGGCGGAACTTAGTTACAGCAGCCCTGGGAATCTAGTCTACTTGGCTGCTAGATTTTTCTCCTCCATTACCGGTTACTCCTTTCCGAACCATTAAATGTTGGAGTACACCAGGTGGAAGGCCTTGAACCCTTTTCTTAACTCTATTATAGCATAGATGTTACATGATGGTTAGAGCCAGGACCCTGGCTTTATTTAATATCATCTATGTGCTGATGAAGTGCCCCAAATGGAACCTCAGATTCCAACCTTTAAAAAAATTTTTTTATTTTTACAAAAGCTCTGCTCCTCACCTAGAACCCTCCGCCTCAGGAATGAGCACTTCATTCCTCCTCCCAACCCCCCTTCCTCAGGTCAAAAGCCTAGGAATCACCCTTGAGTCCTCTCATTTCCCCAACACCCACCACCAATCCGGTAGCAAATCCTGTGGAGTCCACCTTTAAAACACAGCCAGGGCTTCCCTGGTGGCGCAGTGGTTGAGAGTCCGCCTGCCGATGCAGAGGACGTGGGTTCGTGCCCCGGTCCGGGAGGATCCCACATGCCGCGGAGCGGCTGGGCCCGTGAGCCGTGGCCGCTGGGCCTGCGCGTCTGGAGCCTGTGCTCCGCAACGGGAGAGGCCACGACAGTGAGAGGCCCACGTACTGCAAAAAACCCCCAAAAAACAAAAAACAAAAAAACACATCCAGAGGGTAGTCACTTTCACCATCTCCATCCCTCACACACCTCGCCACCCTCATCTTGCTTACGTGACTGTACTACAGCAGGTGCCAACCTGGCCTCTCTGCTTCTGTTCTCAGCCTTGACTGTTTCGTCTTGAAACAGAAGCCAGAATCTTCACATCAAATCATAAATCTAGTCATGCCCTTCTCATGTGAAGGATCCCCCCCAAAGGATTCACATCCCCGTAGAAGAAAGTCCTAAGTTGTCACCATGGCCCACAAGCTCAGTCCCTGGCTGTCGCTCTGACCTCATTTCCTCCCACTGTTGCCCTCCTTCTGCTCCAGCTGCACTGGCCTTCTTGGGGCTCTCTAATGAGCAAGCAGATTTGCACCTTGGGGACTTCATTTGCTGTGTCCTCACCCTGGAGCACCCTTCTCCCTGATATCCACATGCATATTCCCTTGTTTCAATCAAGTTTCTCACAAAGCCCCCTCTTCCTGAAGTCCTTCCCTTACTACCCTGTTGAAAATGTAACCTCCACCATCATGCCCTGATCTGCTATAGAACATTACACAGGGTGTGTGTGTGTGTGTGTGTGTGTGTGTGTGTGTGTCCCATTAGAATGTGCTCAAGTGGAGAAGGAGACTTTTTTTTTTTTTTTTTTGCTGTATGCGGGCCTCTCACTGTTGTGGCCTCTCCCGTTGCGGAGCACAGGCTCCAGACGCGCAGGCCCAGCGGCCATGGCTCACAGGCCTAGCCACTCTGTGGCATGTGGGATCTTCCTGGACCGGGACACGAACCCGTGTCCCCTGCATCGACAGGCGGACTCTCAACCACTGCACCATCACGGAAGCCTGAGAAGGAGATTTTGACTGTCTTATCCACTGCTGTGTTCTCAGCACCTAGGAGAGTACCTAGTACACTATAGGGGCTCAAAAATATTTATTGAATCAATTAATTAATTCTTTCCAGAAGGTCGGGCTGCACAGAAAAAATTTACCACTCTCAAAAATACCTAAAATTAAAAAAAAAAAGCTCTCAATAAAAGCTGAAAACAAGGCAGCTCAGTGATAATGATTTTCGGGCAAACAGAAATGAAGTCTTCTTGGACTGTCAGAGCTCTCTCTCCAGTTCTGTGGAAAAAACACAGCTTCTAAAATCACTCCCTACATAAACCATTTGAATCTTCTTTGCCTTATTTTTCACCTCTGAATTGTAGATAAAATTATTTTAAAGCCCATAGGGCAGTGTTTCTAAATTGGTGTACAAGTATCACATACTTCGAGAAATTTTTTAGAAGTTTTATGTTTCATAGTCCAAAACAGGTTTTTGCATGAAACTGTTACAACAACCTTGTAATAATGATAATCTTAATTAAGAGTTTGCTGAAAGCTGGTGACTTTTCAAACATTCTCTTAGTTAAACCTCCAATATTCCCAGCAGGAAGGTTTTATCATGAAACCTATTTTCCAGATTGGGAAACTGAGACTGGGAGAGATTAAGTAACTTCTCAAGGGCTTATGGCTAGTAAGTGGGAAGTGGGCACTCCGACCCAGACACTCTGATTTTACAGCCTATTCTCTTGACCAAAACACTATCTTTCATGACCTCAACCAACAAGGCAAAGTTACATAATCAATATGGGATATTATTACTTCCCTTTTATAGAAAAATAAACCTTAGGCTCACAGAAAGGAAAGGGGTCACCCAAGGTCACAGAGCAAAAGTTAGCCTTCACCCAGGTCTCCAGATCATATTTCAAGAACATTTTTAGTAATAAAAGGTACCCTATGAATAGTGTCCATATAATGGGGACAGCTATTCGTAGGGTACCTATTCATAGGGTACTCAAATGCAGAAGACATTTGAGCAGCAGATGGGGACAAGGGTTAAGTGCATATCAGAGCTGAGTCCCAGAGAGGGAAATTGACCTGCCCAAGGTCACACAGAGAGCCAGCTCTTGAACTTGCCTCTCAGGGCCAATATACTTTTCCCTATGTCACCTGGAGGCCTTCAATATATGATATAAGCCATCAGGCCACATGTATACAATGCCTAAAACCAGTACAAATGTTGGGAGAAACTGTGTTGTGTGTGTTTATGTATACTTATGAATACAGTGAAGGCGAGTGGAGGGTTTTTGTAGCTTGATTTTTTTTTAATTATTTGGGGGCTATTTTGGTAACATCTTTTGGAGATTAAGTCCAATTAGGAAACAGATGGCACCGAAATATTGTCAAACATATCGGATCAGTGGCAAATCACTGACTTAATTATTTAAATAATTAAAATGTATATTTACACCTGATTGTCCAAGCAAGAGTGAAAAGATTGATTTCAGGGATGGTTATGAGCGCTGGCAGAGAATCAAGTCAAAAGTAAGTCACGTCCAAGGTACTGCTTCAAGACCTCTTCCACATCTGGTCCTAGAAGGGCATTTGGGAGGCAGAAGAAAGAACCCAATGACAAGGAAAAACAGTCGCCTGAGCGTCCTGGGATTGTGAGGCTGGGCTTGGTGAAGCGGCCTCAATAAGAGAAGACACAAGGACTTCATTTCTATGGCTCTAATCCTACCTTTCTCTTCCCAAGAGTGTTTTAAGGCTTCTCATTGCCCATAGACTCACGTTCCCTATTCCAAACCCACATCAGACTCACCTACCATTATAGCTTTACTTTCATTTATCCACTTTCACCAAAAGAGCAACTCATTGCATCATAATAATTAGGAGAACAGATTTGAGGAATGACCTGTGTTCTAGCCTTGGCTTTGTCACCTGGCTCAGTTTTAATGTCTGTAAAATGGGAATAATAACAGCTCAAAACTGTATCAAGTGTTTCCTATGAGCCGTGTTTTGTGCCATGCACTCTATATTCATAACATTATTTACTGCTCACAACATCTCTATGTAATTGTCTCCATTTTGTAAAGAGGGAAACTGAAGTTTAGCAAAAAGTAAGCAACTTGCCAGTATTAGTTCAGAGGAGGTTTGCCTGTGTGTAATGCAAAACCTAAAGCAACAGTGACTTAAATATGAAAGAAGCTTGTTTCTCTTTTGCACATCTAAGCAGCCCAGAGCATCCTTCATGGCCCTGTGATCATCAGGTCTAACTCTTTCTATTTGGTCCTCCAAACACTGTCAACACACAGCTTCCACCTCAGAATCCAAAATGGCTACTTCAGCTCCAGCCATCAGTTCATACACTCCAGGAAGAAGTGAAAGGAAGGAGAATGGCATGCCCTTCACCTTAAGGACAAATCTCAGAAGGTGGGGGTACCGCCTCAGCTCTCTTCCCATTGGCAAACACTTGCTCACACGGCCACACCTAACATCAGAGGATGTTGGGAAATGCAGTCTTTATTCTGGGGAAGAATGTTTCCAGCTTTAGGAGCCAGCCTCCAAGATGGCCTCCAAAGATCTTCAACTCCTGATATTTATGGTCTTGTGCAGTCTTCTCCTACGCTGAATCGGGGTCCATATGTGTGACCAATAGAATACAAAATAAGTAATGGTGTGTGACTTCCAAGATTAGGGCATATGCAGCATTGCAATGTCCACCTTGGTCTCTTAAATTGTATACTTTAGAAAAAGCTCACCACCATGCCATCAAGACACTCCAGTGGCCCTAGGGACATGTCCACATGTAGAGGAACTAAACCTCAACTTGTCAGCCACGTGAGTGCGCTAACTTAAAAGGATCAGGCCTGCAGAGAGAGTAGACCTTCAGATGACTACAGCGCCAATGGATATGATAGGCCCAGAGCCAGAAACACACCGCCAAGCTGCTTCAAATTCCCGGTGCAACGGAAACCATGAAAACTAATTAGTAATTGTTGATGTTTTAAGTCACTAAGTTTTGGGGTGATTCATTACACAGTGATAACTAAGTAATTCAATTAACACTTGGGAGTTTTATTATGGAAGAGGAAGGAGAGAACAGATATACCAGGAGGCAATTAGCCATCTCTTTCCTACTGCACACACTTAAATGTAATAAGGGCAAGATACAAACCCACATCTGACTTAGGAGCCTGTATTTTTTTTTAACATCTTTATTGGAGTATAACTGCTTTACAATCGTGTGTTAGTTTCTGCTGTAAAACAAAGTGAATCAGCTATATGTATATATATATCCCCATATCCCTTCCCTCTTGCGTCTCCCTCCCTCCCACCCTCCCTATCCCACCCCTCTACATGGTCACAAAGCACCGAGCTGATCTCCCTGTGCTACGTGGCTGCTTCCCACTAGCTATCTATTTTACATTTGGTAGTGTATATATGTCCATGCCACTCTCTCACTTCGTCCCAGGTTACCCTTCCGCATCTCCATGTCCTCAAGCCCATTCTCTACGTTTGTGTCTTTATTCCTGTCCTGACCAAAGTTCTTCAGAACCATTATTTTTTCTTAGATTCCATATATATATGTGTTAGCATATGGTATTTGTTTTTCTCTTTCTGACTTACTTCACTCTGTATGACAGACTCTAGGTCCAACCACCTCACTACAAATATCTCAATTTCGTTTCTTTTTATGGCTGAGTAATATTCCATTGTATATATGTGCCACATCTTCTTTATTCATTCATCTCTTGATGGACACTTAGGTTGCTTCTATGTCCTGGCTATTGTAAATAGAGCTGCAACGAACATTGTGGCACATGACTGTTTTTGAATTATGGTTTTCTCAGGGTATATGCCCACTAGTGAGATTGCTGGGTTATATGGTACTTCTACTTTTAGTTTTTTAAGGAACCTCCATACTGTTCTCCATAGTGGCTCTATCAATTGACATTCCCACCAACAGTGCAAGAAGATTCCCTTTTCTCCACACCCTCTCCAGCATTTATTGTTTGTAGATTTTTTGATGATGGCCATGCTGACCAGTGTGAGGTGATACCTCAATGTAGTTTGGATTTGCATTTCTCTAATGATTAATGACGTTGAGCATTCTTTCATGTGTTTGTTGGCAATCTGTATGTCTTCTTTGGAGAAATGTCTACTTAGGTCTTCTGCCCATTTTTTGATTGGGTTGTTTCTTTTTTTGATATTGAGCTGCATGAGCTGATGGTATATTTTGGAGATTAATCCTTTGTCAGTTGTTTCATTGGCAAATATTTTCTCCCATTCTGAGGGTTGTCTTTTCATCTTGTTTATGGTTTCCTTTGCTGTGCAAAAGCTTTAAAGTTTCACTAGGTCCAATTTTTTATTTTTGTTTTTATTTCCATTTCTCTGGTGGTGGGTCGAAAAGGATCTTGCTGTGGTTTCTGTCATAGAGTATTTGGCCTATGTTTTCACCTGAGAGTTTTATAGTGTCTGGCCTTACATGTAGGTCTTTAATCCATTTTGAGTTTATTTTTGTGTATGGTGCTATGGAGTGTTCTAATTTCATTCTTTTACATATAGTTGTCCAGTTTTCCCACACCACTTATTGAAGAGACTGTCTTTTCTCCATTGTATATTCTTGCCTCCTCTGTTGTAAATTAGGTGACGATATGTGCATGGGTTTATCTCTGGGTTTTCTATCCTGTTCCATTGATCTATGTTTCTGTTTTTGTGCCAGTACCATACTGTCCTGATTACTGTAGCTTTGTAGTATTGTTGAAATCCAGGAGACTGATTCCTCCAGCTCCATTTTTCCTTCTCAAGATTGCTTTGGTTGTTCGGGGTCTTTTGTGTTTCCATACAAATTGTGAAATTTTTTGTTCTTGTTCTGTGAAAAATGCCAGTGGTAGTTTCATAGGGATTGCATTGAATCTGTACATTGCTTTGGGTAGTATAGTCATTTTTACAATGTTGATTCTTCCAATCCAAGAACGTGGTATATCTCTCCATCTGTTGGTATCATCTTTAATTTCTTTCATCAGTGTCTTATAGTTTTCTGCATACGGGTCTTTTGTCTCCTTAGGTAGGTTTATTCCTAGGTATTTTATTCTTTTTGTTACAATGCTAAATGGGTGTGTTTCCTTAATTTCTCTTTCAGATTTTTCATCATTGATGTATAGGAATGCCAGAGATTTCTGTGCAATAATTTTGTATCCTGCTACTTTACCAAATTCATTGATTAGCTCTAGTAGTTTTCTGGCAGTATCTTTATGATTCTCTTTGTATAGTATGTCATGTCATCTGCAAACAGGGAGAGTTTTACTTCTTCTTTTCTGATTTGGATTCCTTTTATTTGGTTTTCTTCTCTGATTGCTGTGGCTAAAACTTCCAAAACTATGTTGAATAATAGTGGTGAGAGTTGACAACCTTGTCTTCTTCCTGATCTGAGTGGAAATGGTTTCGATTTTTCACCATTGAGAATAATGTTGGCTGTGGGTTTGTCACATAGGGCCTTTATTACGTTGAGGTAACCTCCCTCTATGACTACTTTTTGGAGGGTTTTTTTCATAAATGGATGTTGAATTTTGTCAAAAGCTTTTTCTGCATCTATTGAGATGATCATATGGTTTTTCTCCTTCAATTTGTTAATATGGTTTATCACATTGATCGATTTGCATATATTGAAGAATCCTTGCATTTCTGGGATAAACTCCATTTGATCATGGTGTATGATCCTTTTAATGTGCTGTTGGATTCTGTTTGCTAGTATTTTGTTGAGGATTTTTGCATCTATGTTCATCAGTGATATTGGCCTATTGTTTTCTTTTTCTGTGACATCTTTGTCTGGTTTTGGTATCAGGGTGATGATGACCTCGTAGAATAAGTTTGGGAGTGTTCCTCCCTCTGGTATATTTTGGAAGAGTTTGAGAAGGATAGGTATTATCTCTTCTCTAAATGTCTGATATAATTTCCCTGTGAAGCCATCTGGTCCTGGGCTTTTGTTTGTTGGAAGATTTTTAATCACAGTTTCAATTTCAGTGCTTGTGATAGGTCTGTTCATATTTTCTCTTTCTTCCTGGTTCAGTCTTGGAACGTTGTGAATTTCTAAGAATTTGTCCATTTCTTCGTAGTTGTCCATTTTATTTGGCATAGAGCTGCTTGTAGTAATCTCTCATGATCCTTTGTATTTCTGCAGTGTCAGTTGTTACTTCTCCTTTTTCATTTCTAATTCTATTGATTTGAGTATTCTTCCTTTTTTTCTTGATGAATCTGGCTAATGGTTTATTAATTTTGTTTTTCTTCTCAGAGAACCACTTTTTAGTTTTATTGATCTTTGCTATTCTTTCCTTCATCACTTTTTCACTTATTTCTAATCTGATCTTTATGGATCCTTTCCTTCTGCTAACTTTGGGTTTTTTTTGTTCTTTCTCTAATTGCTTTAGGTGTAAGGTTAGGGTGTTTATTTGAGATGATTCTTGTTTCTTGAGGTAAGATTGTATTGCTTTAAACTTCCCTCTTAAAACTGCTTTTCCTGTATCCCATAGATTTTGGGTCATTGTGTTTTCATTGTCCTTTGTTTCTAGGTATTTTTTGACTTCCTCTTTGATTTCTTCAGTGATCTCTTGGTTATTTAGTAGTGTATTGTTTAGTCTCCATATGTTTGTATTTTTTACAGATTTTTTCTGATAATTGGTATCTAGTCTCATAGTGTTGTGGTCAGAAAAGATACTTGATACAATTTCAATTTTCTTAAATTTACCGAGGCTTGATTTGTGACCCAAGATAAGATCTATCCTGGAGAATGTTCCATGAGCACTTGAGAAGAAAGTGTATTCTGTTGTTTTTGGATGGAATGTCCTATGAATATCAATTAAGTCCATCTCGTTCAATGTATCATTTAAAGCTTGTGTTTCCTTGTTTATTTTCTTTTTGGATGATCAGTCCATTAGTGAAAGTGGGGTGTTAAAGTCCCCTACTATGATTGTGTTACTTTCAATTTCTCCCTTTATGGCTGTTAGCATTTGCCTTATGTATTGTAGTGCTCCTATGTTGAGTGCATAAATATTTACAAATGTTATACCTTCTTCTTGGATTGATCCCTTGATCATTATGTAGTGTCCTTCCTTGTCTCTTGTAATAGTGTTTATTTTAAAGTCTATTTTTTCTGATATGAGAATTGCTACTCCAGCTTTCTTTTGATTTCCATTTGCATGGAATATCTTTTCCATTCCTTCACTTTCAGTCTGTATGTGTCCCTAAGTCTGAAGTGGGTCTCTTGTAGACAACATATATATGGGTCTTGTTTTTGTATCCATTCAGCCAGTCTATGTCTTTTGGTTGGAGCATTTAATCCATTTACATTTAAGGTAATTATCAATATGTATATTCCTATTACAATTTTCTTAATTGTTTTGGGTTTGTTATTGTAGGTCTTTTCCTTCTCTTGTGTTTCCTACCTAGAGAAGTTCCTTTAGCATTTGTTGTAAAGATGGTTTGGTGGTGCTGAATTCTCTTAGCTTTTGCTTGTCTGTAAAAGTTTTAATTTCTCTGTCGAATCTAAATGAGATCCTTGCTGGGTAGAGTAATCTTGGCTGTAGGTTTTTCCCTTTCATCACTTTATATATGTCCTGCCACACCCTTCTGGCTTACAGAGTTTCTGCTGAAAGATCAGCTGTTAACCTTATGGAGATTCCCTTCTATGGTAGTAGTTGCTTTTCCCTTTCTGCTTTTAATATCTTTTCTTTGTATTTAATTTTTGATAGTTTGATTAATATGTGTCTTGGAGTGTTTCTCCTTGGATTTATCCTGTATGGGACTCTCTGGGCTTCCTGGAGTTGATAGAATATTTCCTTTCTCCTAGTAGGGAAGTTTTCAACTATAATCTCTTCAAATAGTTTCTCAGTCCCTTTCTTTTCTCTTCTTCTTCTGGGACCCCTATAATTTGAATGTTGGTGCATTGAATGTTGTTCCAGAGGTCTCTGAGATTGTCCTCAGTTCTTTTCATTCTTTTTCCTTTATTCTGCTCTGTGGTAGTATTTCCACTATTTTATCTTCCAGGTCACTTAACTGTTCTTTTGCCTTAGTTATTCTGCTATTGATTCCTTCTAGAACATTTTTAATTTCATTTATTGTGTTGTTCATCAGTGTTTGTTTGCTCTTTAGTTCTTCTAGGTCCTTGTTAAATGTTTTTTGTATTTTCTCTGTTCTATTTCCAAGATTTTGGATCATCTTTACTATCATTACTCTGAATTCTTTTTCAGATAGACTGCCTATTTCCTCTTCATTTGTTTGGCCTGGTCGGTTTTAACCTTGCTCCTTCATCTGTTGCATATTTCTCTGTCTTCTCATTTTGCTTAATTTACTGTGTTTGGGGTCTCCTTTTCGCAGGCTGCAGGTTTGTAGTTCCCGTTGTTTTGCTGTCTGCCCCCGATGGCTAAGGTTGGTTCAGTGGGTTGTGTAGGCTTCCTGGTCTAGGGGAAGCCTACACAGGCAGAGGGGTGCCTGTGTTCTGGTGGGTGAGGCTGGATCTTGTCTTTCTGGTGGGAAGAACCACCTTTGATTGTTTGGTTTTGGGTGTCTGTGAACTTATTATGATTTTAGGCAGCCTCTCTGCTAATGGGTGGGATTGTGTTCCTGTCTTGCTAGTTGTTTGGCATGGGGTGTCCAGCACTGGAGCTTCCTGGACAAGCTGGGTCTTACTGTTGAGATGGAGATCTCTTGCCAATTGATATTATGTGGGGCCAGGAGGTCTCTGGTGGACCAATGTCCTGAACTCAACTCTCCCGTCTCAGAGGCTCAGGCCTAACACCTGGCTGGAGCACTCCCACCTCAGAGGCTCACGCCTGACACCTGGCTGGAGCACCAAGGCTCTGTCAGCCACACGAGGAACCTCTATTTGTAACCATCACTCTGAATAACTTATGCCTTTCTCTAGATTCTTCTAGTGTATATTGTTCTTAGCAAGGAGTTTCATCTTAAGTTGTGGTTGCCTTGTCCTATTCTTTGGAAGTTTCATGCATAGAAATACTTTTCCCCTTCCCTGTCTTGAAGGTAAGAGTCTATGGCTTCTTCCTCGTTCATCCTTCTTTCTTCCTTATTTCTTCCTTCCTTTCTTTCTTTCATCTATTACCAGGTCTTCTTACTCAGCCAGGCCTGTCATTTCACCTCAAGGTTTGACTGAGGAAAGATCTTTCCCACTTTCACTCACTAGGCTGGCAGGATTCTGTCCCTTGCAGGCTGTTGGCCAGAGGCTGACCTCAGTTATTTGCCATGTTCACCTCTCCATAGGGTATCTCACAACACAATAACTAGTTCCATAAGAGAAAGCAAGTTAAAGAGCAAGAGAGTGAGAGTAGAGCAAGAGAAATATCAAAGTCTTTTGTAACCTAATCTTGAGAGGAATATTCTATCACTTTTGTTGTGTTCTATTCATTAGAAGCAAATCACTCATGGCATATGGAAGCTTATGCTCAAGGGAAGGAAATTACACAAAGGCAGGAATTCCAGGCGGTGAGGCTTGTTGGGGACCTTCTTAGAAACTACCTTCTTTCTTTCCTTCTTTCCAATTCATATTCATCCATCCATCCATCAAGCTATCCATCCACTGTTCATTGAGGGGCCACAACTCTTCATGTAACAATCAGAGCTTTCGATGGCTCTCCACTGTCTGCTTGGTCAAATCCATGTTTCTCAATGGAGCATCCAAGACTCCCTATATTTTCCCCCGTCCTGTTGTTCAGCCTCATCTGCCACTATTTCCCATGTTCCAGTTTCTCCAGTGATTTTTGTTCTCCGTCTAAATCCATCGCTTTCCTACCTCAGTCCCTCTCTCCATGACTCTCCTTCCAACTAGAATGCTTCTTGCTCAAAAACCTCTCTTTGTACCATGTAGTGCTTAGGAGCCCAAACTTTAGAGTCAGGCAGACTCAGAGTCCAATCAAAGGTAGTCTCTTACCAGCTTCGATAAATAACTTAATCCTTCAAAGTCTCTATTTCTTATCTGTGAAATGGGGACAAGAACCCTATGGAATTGTTGGATGAATTAATAAAATATGTAATTTATGTAATGTATGAGTACAACATTGGGAACATAAGTGCTCAATAAATGGCAGCTCTTGCAATTATCATGATCATTAGCCTCTCCTCTGAATCCTCATGGAAGAGCTACCACACATCTGTGCATTACACTACAGTTGACACCAATGTGCTCATGTCCATAATTGCATCTGATGCTCCCTGTAGATTTAAAAGAGATGTATCATCTCTTGTTTACAAATGAGGAAAGAGACTCAGAGAGGTGAAGTGACAAGTCAAGGATCACACAGCCAGCTGATGAGGGGACCTGAACTAGAACTTGGCTTCCAACTCCAATCACTGGGTTCCTTTCTCTTACATGAAAATTCACTCCTCATCTCAACTTGGGTACGAGATCATGATGGCTAGAATCTCTTTTCTCTGGGTCCTTTTCCCTGTGAAGCGGTTTCCCAGCCTCCAGAGCGAATAGAGCTGTCAAACAAAGCCACAGTCTTTGGGAGAGACATGGAGCCTTGGGATGGTGTCTCTTGGGATGCTGCAGCTGCTGACAGACTACCACCTTCTATATGGATCCTTCCCCTTTACATGGAAAGACTCCAGAGCTCACAGATCTGTCTGAAGGCTGAGAGCCCATTTAATTTCCTAGATGCACCAGGGAAAATATGAAACGATCACGAAAATAACATCAATGGGGGCCCTTAACCAAGATGGCGGAGTAGAAGGACGTGCTCTCACTCCCTCTTGTGAGAACACCAGAATCACAAATAGCTGCTGGACAATCATCGACAGGAGGACACTGGAACTCACAAAAAAGATACCCCACATCCAAAGACAAAGGAGAAGCCAAAATGAGATGGTAGGAGGGGCACAATCACAGTAAAATCAAATCCCATAACTGCTGGGTGGGTGACTCACAGACTGGAGAACACTTATACCACAGAAGGCCACCCACTGGAGTGAAGGTTCTGAGCCCCACATCAGGCTTCCCGACCTGGGGTTCCGGCAAAGGGAGGAGAAATTCCTAGAGAATCAGACTTTGAAGGCTAGTGGGATTTGATTACAGGACTGGGGGAAACAGAGATCCCACTCTTGGAGGGCACACACAAAGTAGTGTGCACATCAGGACCCAGGGGAAGGAGCAGTGACCCCAGGGGAGACTGAACCTACCTGCTAGTGTTGGAGGGTCTCCTGCAGAGGTGGGGGGTGACTGTGGCTCACAGTGGGGACAAGAACATTGGCAGCAGAAATTCCGGGAAGTACTCCTTGGCATGAGCCCTCCCAGAGTCTGCCATTAGCCCAACCAAAGAGCCCAGGTAGGCTCCAGTGTTGGGTTGCCTTGGACCAAACAACCAACAGGGAGGGAACCCAGCCCCACCCATCAGCAGTCAGGTGGATTAAAGTTTTACTGAGCTCTGCCCACCAGAGCAAGAGCCAGCCATACGCAACACTAGTCCTTCTCATCAGGAAACTTGCACAAGCCTCTTAGATAGCCTCATCCACCAGAGGGTAGACAGCAGAAGCAAGAAGAACTACAATCCTGCAGCCTGGGGAACAAAAACCACATTCACGGAAAGATAGACAAGATGAAAAGACAGAGAGCTACGTACCAGATGAAGGAACAAGATAAAACCCCAGAAAAACAACTAAATGAAGTGGAGATAGGCAACCTTCCAGAAAAAGAATTCAGAATAAAGATAGTGAAGATGATCCAGGACCTCGGAAAAAGAATGGAGGCAAAGATCAAGAAGATGCAAGAAATGTTTAATAAAGTCCTAGAAGAATTAAAGAACAAACAGTTATGAACAATACAGTAACTGAACTGAAAACTACACTAGAAGGAATCAATAGCAGAATAACTGAGGCAGAAAAACGGATAAGTGACCTGGAAGACAGAATGGTGGAATTCACTGCTGTGGAACAGAATAAAGAAAAAAGAATGAAAAGAAATGAAGACAGCTAAAGAGACCTCTGGGACATTAAATGCAACAACATTCACATTATAGGGGTCCCAGAAGGAGGAGAGAGAGAAAGGACCAGAGAAAATATTTGAAGAGATTATAGTCAAAAACTTCCCTAACATGGGAAAGGAAATAGTCACCCAAGTCCAGGAAGCGCAGAGAGTCCCATACAGGATAAACCCAAAGATAAACACGCCAAGACACATAGTAATCAAATTGGCAAAAATTAAAGACAAAGAAAAATTATTGAAAGCAGCAAGGGAAAAACGACAAATAACATATAAGGGAACTCCCATAAGGTTAAGAGCTGATTTCTCAGCAGAAACTCTACAAGCCAGAAGGGAGTGGCATGATATACTTAAAGTGATGAAAGGGAAGAACCTACAACCAAGATTACTCTACCTGGCAAGGATCTCATTCAGATTCAATGGAGAAATCAAAAGCTTTACAGACTAGCAAAAGCTAAAGAGTTCAGCACCACAAATGCTAAAGGATCTTCTCTAAGTGGAAAACACAAGAGAAGAAAAGGACATACAAAAACAATTGAGAAAATGGGAATAGGAACATACATATCGATAATTACCTTAAACGTGAATGGATTAAATGCTCCGACCAAAAGACACAGGCTTACTGAATGGATACAAAAAGAAGACCCATATATGCTGTCAACAAGAGACCCACTTCAAACTTAGGGACACATACAGACTGAAAATGAGGGGATGGAAAAAGTTATTCCATGCAAATGGAAATCAAAAGAAAGCTGGAGTAGCAATACTCATATCACATAAAATAGACTTTAAATTAAAGAATGTTACAAGAGACAAGGAAGGACACTGCATAATGATCAGGGGATCAATCCAAGAAGAAGATATAACAATTATAAATATGTATGCACGCAACATAGGAGCACCTCAACACATAAGGCAACTGCTAACAGCTCTAAAAGAGGAAATCAACAGTAACACAATAATAGTGGGGGATGTTAACACCTCACTTACACCAATGGACAGATCATCCAAAATGAAAATAAATAAGGAAACAGAAACTTTAAATGACACAGTAGACCAGATATATTAAATAGACCTTTATAGGACATTCCATCCAAAAACCACAGATTACACTTTTTTCTCAAGTGCGCACAGAACATTCTCCAGGATAGATCACATCTTGGGTAAAAAATCAAGCCTCAGTAAATTTAAGAAAATTGAAATTATATCAAGCATCTTTTCTGACCACAACGCTATGAGATTAGAAATGAATTACAGGGGGGAAAAACGTAAAAAACACAAACACATGGAGGCTAAACAGTACGTTACTAAATAATCAAGAGATCACTGAAGAAATCAAACAGGAAATCAAAAGAAACCTAGAGACAAAGGACAATGAAAACACGATGATCCAAAACCTATGGGATGCAGCAAAAGCAGTTCTAAGAGGGAAGTTTATAGCTATACAAGCCTACCTCAAGAAAGAAGAAAAATCTCAACTAAACAATCTAACCTTACATCTAAAGGAACTAGAGAAAGAAGAACAAACAAAACCCAAAGTTAGCAGAAGGAAAGAAATCATAAAGATCAGAGAAGAAATAAATGAAATAGAAACAAAGAAAACAATAACAAAGATCAATAAAACTAAAAGCTAGTTCTTTGAGAAGATAAACAAAATTGATAAACCATTAGCCAAACTCATCAAGAAAAGAGGGAGAGGACTCAAATCAATAAAATTTGAAATGAAAAAGGAGAAGTTACAAGAGACACTGCAGAAATACAGTGCACCCTAAGAGACTACTGCAAGCAACTCTATGCCAATAAAATGGACAACCTGGAAGAAATGGAGAAATTCTTAGAAAGGTATACCTTCCAAGAATGAACCAGGAAGAAATAGAAAATATGAACAGACCAATTACAAGAAATGAAATTGAAACTGTGATTAAAAATCTTCCAACAAACAAAAGTCCAGGACCAGATGGCTTCACAGGTGAATTCTATCAAACATTTAGAGAAGAATTAACACCCATCCTTCTCCAACTTTTCCAAAAAATTGTGGAGGAAGGAACACTTCCAAATTCATTCTATGAGGCCACCATCACCCTGATACCAAAACCAGACAAAGATACTACAAAAAAAGAAAATTATAGACCAATATCATTGATGAATATAGATGCAAAAATCCTCAACAAAATACTAGCAAACGGAAGCCAACAACACATTAAAAGGATCATAAACCATGATCAAGTGGTATTTATCCTAGGGATGCAAGGATTCTTTAATATATGCAAATCAATCAATGTGACACACCATATTAACAAATTGAAGAAGAAAAAGCATAGAATCATCTCAATAGATGAAGAAAAATCTTTTGACAAAATTCAACACACATTTATGATAAAAACTCTCCTGAAAGTGGGCATAGAGGGAACCTACCTCAACATAATAAAGGCAATATACAATAAACCCACAGCAAACATCATTCTCAATGGTGAAAAACTGAAAGCGTTTCCTCTAAGATCAGGAACAAGACAAGGATGTCTGTCTCACCAGTATTATTCAACATAGTTTTGGAAGTCCTAGCCACGGCAATCAGAGAAGAAAAAGAAATAAAATGAATACAGATTGAAAAAGAAGAAGTAAAACTGTCACTGTTTGCAGATGACATGATACTATACATAGAGAATCCTAAAAATATCACCAGAAAACTACTAGAGCTAATCAATGAATTTGGTAAAGTTGCAGGATACAAAATTAATGCACAGAAATCTCTTGCATTCCTATACATCAATGATGAAAAATCTGAAATAGAAATAAAGGAAACACTCCCCTTTACCATTGCAACAAAAAGAATAAAATACCTAGGAATAAACCTACCTAAGGAGACAAAAGCCCTGTATGCAGAAAACTATAAGACAATGATGAAAGAAATTAAAGATGATACAAACAGATAGAGAGATATACCATGTTCTTGGATTGGAAGAATCAACATTGTGAAAAAATGACTATACGACCCAAAGCAATCTACAGATTCAATGCAATCCCTATCAAACTACCAATGACATTTTTTATGGAACTAGAACAAAAAATCTTAAAATTTGTGTGGAGTCACAAAAGACCTTGAATAGCCCAAGCAGTCTTGAGGGAAAAAAAATGGAGCTGGAGGAATCAGACTCCCTGACTTCAGACTATACTACAAATCTACAGTAATCAAGACAATATGGTACTGGCACAAAAACAGAAACATAGATCAATGGAACAAGATAGAAAGCCCAGAGATAAAACCACGCACCTATGGTCAACTAATCTATGACAAAGGAGGCAAGGATATACAATGGAGAAAAGACAGTCTCTTCAATAAGTGGTGCTGGGAAAACTGGACAGCTACATGTAAAAGAATGAAATTAGAACACTCTCTAACACCATACACAAAAATAAACTCAAAATGTGTTAGAGACCTAAATGTAAGACTGGACCCTATAAAACTCTTAGAGGAAAACATAGGAAGGACACTCTTTGACATAAATCACAGCAAGATCATTCTTGATCCACCTCCTAGAGTAACGGAAATAAAAAGAAAAATAAACAAATGGGACCTAATGAAACTTCAAAGCTTTTTCACAGCAAAGGAAACCATAAAGAAGACGAAAAGAGAACCCTCAGAATTGGAGAAAATATTTGCAAACGAATCAACGGACAAAGGATCAATCTCCAAAATATACAAACAGCTCATGCAGCTCAATATTGAATAAACAAACAGCCTAATCCAAAAATGGGCAGAACACCTAAATAGACATTTCTCCAAAGAAGACATACAGATGGCCATGAAGCACATGAAAAGCTGCTCAACATCACTAATTATTAGAGAAATGCAAATCAAAACTACAATGAGATACCACCTCACACCAGTTAGAATGGGCATCATTAGAAAATCTACAAACAACGAATGCTGGAGATGGTGTGGAGTAAAGGGAACCCTCCTGCACTGTTGGTCGGAATGTAAATTGATACAGTCACTATGGAAAACAGTATGGAGGTTCCTTAAAAAACTAAAAATAGAATTACCATATGATCTAGCAATCCCACTACTGGGCTTATACCCAGAGAAAACCATAATTCAAAAAAACACATGCACCCCTATGTTCATTGCTGTACTATTTACAATAGCCAGATCATGGAAGCAACCTAAGTGTCCATCGACAGACGAATGGATAAAGAAGATGTGGTACATATATACAATGGAATATTACTCAGCCATAGAAAGGAATGAAATTGGGTCATTTATAGAGACGTGGATGGATCTAGAGTCTGTCATACAGAATGAAGTAAGTCAGAAAGAGGGAAACAAATATCGTATATTAACGAATATATGTGGAACCTAGAAAAATGGTACAGATGAACCGGTTTGCAGGGCAGAAATTGAGACACAGATGTAGAGAACAAACGTATGGACACTGAGGGGGGAAAGCGGTGCGGGGGTGAGGGTGGTGGTGTGATGTATTGGGCGATTGGGATTGACACGTATACACTGATGTGTATTAAATTGGTGACCAATAAAAACCTGCTGCATAAAAAAATAAATAAAATAAAATTCAAAAATTAAAATAAAATTATATAAGGTACCTAGAGTAGTCAAATTCATACAAACAGAAAACAGAATGCCAGTTGCTAGGGGCAAGGGTCGGGGGGTGGGACAAGGAGAGGAGTGGATGGATACACACTTTCAGTTCAGAAAGATGAAAGAGTTCTAGAGATGGATGGTGGCGTTGGTTGCACAACAATGCGAGTGTATTTTATGCCACTGAATTGTACACCTAAAAATGGTTAAGGGGTAAATTTTATGTTGTGTATATTTCACCACAATAAAAAAATGTTAAAAAGAATAACATCAATGGAATCTTCCCCTTCCCTCTGTCTTCCCTTTTAAAACTTGCTTATAAAGTTCATCCAATTAGATAATATTTTCTAGAATGTGTGAACCTCAAGGAGCCATGGAGGATGCTAAAATGTTTACACCTTAAGACACCTTTAGTGGTAATAAGAACTTTCTAATTATGCGAGCAGTTTCAAAAGGAGTGGGCTGCAGGAGGAGAATGTGGTCAGCACCAGAGGAAGTATTCACTGTAAGATGTTTGTGTAGAGTTTCCCAAAACCTAGCTGTGTTGTCAATCACAGACCTAGTGAATCAGAATCTTTAACCACAGTGTCTGTAAATCTGTACCTTTCACTGTCCCAGATGATTCTGATGGACAGCCAAGTTTGAGGATCATGAATTGGCAAGAATTCAAGCATCAAATTGAGGCTGGACCAGATTAGTGATTTTTAAACAAATCTCCTCCCTGGAGCTCCTTCAGGGCTGCTGCATGATGGTGGTGAGGGCAAAAGAGGTTGTGGGAAGGGAGTGGTGGTGGGAAGGAAAGTGGAGTGTCTAGACTCCACCTCCCAGTTTTAATCAGAGCACTCTACTTTTATCTCTTTTGTTCATTGATGCTCCCATGCAAGATGCATTTGAACAAAGGATGCATTAGCTACCAAAAAAAAAAAATCTTGAAAGCCGCTGAACTAGATGACCTTTAATTTACTTAATCAATAAATAGTTACTGAGTGTCTGCTACATGCCAGCCTCCATGCCCAATCAAATCTGAGTTGGACGTGATCCCTCTACCTTGAGAGCTCCAGTCGAGAGGAAAGAGAGAATGAGTAATTCTGATGTACCAAGATGACTGCATTAGTAGAGGTATGAGAACACAGTATCGGCTGTATCTTGAAGTTTCTGTAAGAACTCTCTAGTTGTAGGGGAAAAAAGGAGGAGAAAATGGAGGTGGCAGCACAGGCAAAGGCATGAAAGCCTGAAGGGATGGGGATGATTTGAATATCTGAGTGTGGTTCAAGTTCAAGAGGCATGGGAGAATGGTTGGCAATGGGGCTCCAAGGTGGTGGAGACTTGAGCAAGCCCCATCTCCTCTCTGGGCTTCACAGCTTCCTCATGGCCAAAGTGAGGGAGCATGACTAAATAATCTTGAGAATCAGAACATCTCTGAATTTGAAGAGAATACCTGTGGACCCCCTACAGTAGTGATTCCCAGTGTGAAGTGACCCTCTCCCCCCAGGAGATACTTGGCAATGTCTAGAGACTTTTTTAGTTGTCACCACTGTGGGGAGGAGAGGTTTCTAGTGGAATCTAGTGGACAGAGGTCAGGGATGCTACTAAACATCTTACAATGCACAAGACAACCTCCCCACAATTAAGAATTATTCAGCTCAAAATGCCAATAGTTCCAAGTGTGAGAAACCCAGCCCTAGAGCTACAGGAAATGGCCCAATCTTTCCCTATAGCCTCTCACCATGGCATTCAAAGGCATTGTTTCAAAGACTCATGGGAGGTATGGCCACTAAAACAAGCTGGGAAGGAGTCATGAAGGGATTCAGTGCCAATGCCGCTTTTCCACCATCATGGTAGATCAAAGGCCTAACAAGAAGGGGCCTTGGGGATCACATCCTGAAGTCCAGATGGGTAACCTAAGTCTAGAAACAAGCTATGATCTGTCCAGGGTCTCAGACCCTATTAGTAGGTAGGATCCAGTTTTCCTGAATCCCAAAGCTAGACATCTTCACATCTCTGATCTCCAGAACTCAAATGGCTCCTTGCCTCTGCCTGGGCTTCACAGACATTTGATCACCATTTCCCAGTCAAACGGCCACCGCAGCTCCATCCATGCCCTGCAAATCATTGTGACTGTCTACCTCCCTCCTACCTGGGAGTTTAGTAAATAAGCTCTCAGTGCTTTAAGACTCTCCCTGTGGGGGTAAGCTGGGCTTGGCTCTAAAATCAGACCCGTGTTAAAATCCAGCCCCACCACTACAAGCAGTGTACCCCTGAATTTTACCCTCTGAGCCTCAGTTTCCTCATCTGTGAAGAGGAGCAGATTAGAGTCCCTGCCTCATAAGGGTTTTGAGATAATGCATGTAAAGTACACGGTGCACGACAACAGCAGATGCCAAGCGGGTGGCAGCTGTAATGTTGTCTAAAAAGACGGCCACCCTCCCAGGACTAACAGCGGCACAACTGCAGCAGGTCATGCCTAGAGATCCCTTTCCCCTGTAGAATCCAACTTTTTCTCACTGTACAGAAGTCCATCTACTAAACTGGCTTCTGTGGGAGGGGGCAGTTCTTTCTTAACGCTGCCTAATGAGCCCTATCTGGAAATAGTCATTTGCTATCCAGAAAATGAGTGATAACGTGGATTCTTGAGGTGAAGGAAGCTCCTGGAATTTTTAACACAAGCCAATCTTCAGCTAAATAAGGAAGTTCTTCTTACATCATGACATTACATATGACATCCTCTGCCATCCTAGGGCCTGGTAATTCCAAGCCAGAGTATGGTGGCTGGTACAGACCAGACCGTGCCAGACCCTCTCCCCTGTCTCAGCTTCTTTCCCACAAGTGAGTTTCAGGAAGCTGAACCAGAGCTTGGTGTGTTCTATGTCAGCCTCCGTCATATTTCCCAGGACTAATTTGCAAAACTCTTTACCCCACTGGGTGTCCATCAGTTTTATAGCCCTTCTGTCTCCCCAGTTTATGCCTTCTAAGTGTCACCCACCATCACACAAATTAATAGTACTCATATTTAACACACTTTCCTCTGGTCCCAGAAGGAATGTTACAAAGAAAAACCTTCCAGCCTATTATTCCCAGATTCCAAATTCATTCAGTTTAAAAAAAATCAATTTATTAAGCATTAACTACAAATGTACCAGACCCCATGCCAGACATTAGGATACAGGAATGAACAAAGAGACGAGGTCCCTAACCCCAGGGTGATTATTACTGCTACTACTAGCAGGGAAGTGCTGAAAACAGACACCTACATGAGACTTGGAAGGAGGTCAAGTCTTGTGATGATCAGGGAGGGCTTCATAAACAAAATAGACTCTATAATTGACATCCTAAAGCAAGAATTAGGTAGGTGAATAGGAGAAAGAGGGCAAGACAGCAGGAACAACATGCAAGGTCCTGGAGGAAAGAGTGATCATGGCAAGTGGAAGGAACCTGAGGAAGTTCAGGTTAGATAAAGTGGAGGGAGAGAGATGGAAGGTGTGAGAGAGATGAGGCCAGAGAAGTAAGCAAGGGCTAGATCACGAAAGGTCTCATTATCAATAATCTTCAAGAGTGGGAGCTTTTTACTAAGCTCAGTGGAAAGCCACATGTTTGTATGTATAGAAAAACCATCCAATTCAATGTGTATTTATTGAATGCTTTCTATGTGTTCAATCCTCTCCTAGGCACCAGGGGCAAGGGAGGAGGGAGGGGGTACAAATGTGGCATAAAACATGACCATTGATTTCCCTATAGGCAGAACAAGGCTGTTCTTTAAGCTGGGCTTCAAGATACGGGACCATTTCAGGACCCTGGAGAGCAAGGAACATATCTGATTTTGTCTGGAGAGCCAAACCCTCCAGCACAATGCTTGGCACAGAGTGTGACTGCGGGTGAGACTTAGAAGGGGTAAACGGGGGATTGGGAGGAGAGAGTGGCTGCCCTGGGGGCTTGCTGGGTAAGTGAATGAAAGCAAAATGTATAGTCATCTGACAAAGAAAAGCACATGAAAAGCAAAATAGAGAGGTAGGGAGACTAAGGCAGAGAAACAGAGGTCAGGAAATTTACTGTGAGATGACTTGAAGGATGGACAGGAGAAAGGAGAGAACATTCCAGGCAGTGAGACTTGCGTGGGCAAAGGTGCAGGGGAGAGAAAGGTCATGAGTGGACAGACCTGAGTGAGGAAGACTGACTGGACAGGAATGGAAGATTTGTTCTTAGGAGCTGTGAGACAGATGGATGGGGAGACAAGTTGGGTCTTCCCTACGGGGATTCCTGAAAGACAGAATGAGGACTTATGGTTGATTTATAATACATTGGGGAGTCTGTGTAGATTTGGAGAGAGGAAGAGCCCCAAGGAACACCATGCTTAGGAGGCAGTGGGCTGGACGTTGCGAATGCAGGAAGAAATAAAAGGAGAATCCAGCAAGAAGTGGCTGCTGTCTTTTAAGTGGATGTCACGGGAACAAAGAATAGGTCACAAACGCACTAAAAAGCAGCAAAAGACCGGATCAAAAAGTCCTAGTGTGTCACAGTCACCCACTTCAGCCCCAAAGCATAGAGAGGAATAGTTTCTAATTGGATGGTTCAGATTCCAGGACAATGAATGGGCCATGGTGGGTGAGAGTCACGCTACATTCAAAAAGTCTAGACCAGGGGCTTCCCTGGTGGCGCAGTGGTTGAGAGTCCGCCTGCCGATGCAGGGCACACGGGTTCGTGCCCCGGTCCGGGAGGACCCCACATGCCACGGAGCGGCCGGGCCCGTGAGCCATGGCCCCTGAGCCTGCGCGTCCAGAGCCTGTGCTCCACAATGGGAGAGGCCACAGCGGTGAGAGGCCCGCGTACCGCAAAAAAAAAAAAAAAAAAGTCTAGACCAGAGGTCCACAAACTATAGATCAAATCCAGCCCACTAAGGATCGTTTTTACACTTTCAAATGGTTGGGAAAAAAATCAAAAAATAATTTTTCATGACACACGAAATTTAAATTTAGGAGTCCATAAATAGTCCTACTGGCTCACAGCCACACCCATTTGATCAGGTATCATCTGTGGCGGCTTTCCAGCTATGAGGGCAGAGTTGAGTGGTTGCCTCAGAGGCTATGTGCCCCCCCGCCAAGCCTATCATATGTGCCATGGCCCTTTAGAGAAAAAAAATTCCTCACCCTGGTCTAGACCTTCTTCTCTTTTATTTTTTAAAATAAATGTATTTATTTTATTTATTTATTTTTGGCTACACCGGGTCTTTGTTGTCACACACGGGCTTTCTTTAGTTGTGGCGAGCGGGGCTACTCTTTGTTGCCGTGGGTGTGCTTTACATTGCAGTGGCTTCTCTTGTTGCAGAGCACGGGCTCTAGGCGTGCGGGCTTCAGTAGTTGTGGCACACGGGGTTCCATAGCTGTGGCTCACGGGCTCTAGAGCGCAGGCTCAGTAGTTGTGATGCACCGGCTTAGTTGCTCTGCCGCATCTTTCCGGACCAGGGCTCGAACCCGTGTCCCCTGCATTGGCAGGCAGATTCTTAACCACTGCGCCACCAGGGAAGTCCCCAGACCTTCTTCACTTGAGCTCAGCGCTTGCTTCTGTTTTTTTCTACTTCTCCCGAATGGCCAGGCCCAGGCATACAACAATCCCCAGATTCAGGTTTGGGCTGAGAGGGAACTCAACGGACCAGGATTCAGATGATTTTACTTCCCCATTCAGCATTGCTGACTGTGCTACATCTCACCTAGACCCCTTGTAGTGGGACAGTGGGTCTGGTTTAAGACAGAGATTCGTGGTGTCCAGGTTTCCCTGGCCTCTCCATCCAAGCCTCCCCCTAAACCATAACAAAGGGCTTTAAGGGAAGGAGTGACCAGGTGAGGTTGTGTATTAGGATGACCTCACTGTTGCCCAGCGGGAGGGTGACCTGGGAGGGATGACCAGTGGTCAACTCGGTGAGGCAGGGGGTCTAATCTACAAGGGATGTGAACTCGTGCCTGGGGCTCCTCCTAGGATTCTGGACTGAGAGAGTTAACACGCTGGCAGAGGTGAGGAACCATCCTGGTCAGTGTGGCCTGGGAAGCCTGGTGCCAGTTCAATTTTCACAGCAGCCCACCTCCATCGGTATGAAAAATCTTTTCTTAACACTCTTATTAAACTCTAATCTTAATCGTATTCATCATTATTAAGTCTTGAAATTGTCTTGAATATTTAAATAGGTCCAAACTGAGAGTCAGAGGAATGGATTTAAAGGGACAGCTCAAATTCTCTTCTAGGAGCCATCCCAATAATGGTTGGAGATTTCAGCCCCTGATAGAGACCAAGGCTTCTGAAGGGAGAGGGTTGTGACAATGGCGTCACAATGGGGGGTCGAGGGGTAGGGGGCGGCCAATTACATTCGGCCTGGGTAAGATCAGTCTTTCTTTCAAAGACTCTTGGCAAACCTTTCGGGAAAAGGAAAAGGCATAAAGATGAATTAGGGCTTAAATGTACCCGAGGACTTGGAGGGATACTAAAAGGGAATAGCTCTGGGTCTCCCCTCTGGCTTCCCTCCTTTCAGGCCCCAAAACTATGTCCATTAAGTAACTTCACTGCCTTGGTCTCTGTCACTGAGGAGCTAATTTCCAGCGGTCCTGAGAGGTCAGATGACCTGGCCCAGCTGTTATCTCCTGATATACGGCAGGAAGCCACCAGGGCCTTTAGAACTACGGACCAAGGAAGAAATAATGGCCCTTATATATATATTTTTCGAAATAAGAAATTTAACTTGAGAAGATGCTTTCTCACTTTTGCTCCGCCCTCTGTCTTACAGGATATGAGTGAGTGTGAATTTTGCAGGATTTATTCCGTAACCCAGCACCATCCTGTGCACATTATCTCCACTGGCCACTTAACCTTCACAGGAGCCCTGTGACGGAGGTCTCACACTCTCCATTTTACAGAGAGGAAAATACCTTAACCGAGGTCACCCTCCTTAATTGGAACTCAGGCTTCTGACTGCTCGACCCACGCCCTTCCTTTCCTTCTCTTCTCTGACTGGCTTGTCCGTAGCCCTACCATCCCTCAGCATGAGGATGACTTGGGAGGGGTGGGAGATACAATTGCAGGGGGTGGGTGGGTTATTATTATTATTTTATCAGTTATTATCAGGTTTGAATCCTGAATGCGAAAACAATCTATGTAACCTTTATTCTGCCTAATGCATACATTAGGCTGGGGAGCCTATACGCCATCATAAAAATGTGGGAAATTGAAATCTGCTGACATAAAATCAAATAGCCCAGTCATAAAAGGTGTCGCTTTTAGGTGATTAACTTGTCAATATCTTCGTGTTGTTAAACTAAATCAAACTACAATTTTCCCCACATGCCCTGAATTTAATGGGAACCATTAATGGGTGTGATTTCTTATAGATCTCCTTGTAATAGAAACATGGCCTCTTATGCCCTGGCCGATTAAAATGAAGCCACTGGGCTGTCATTTGTTGTGTCCCTTTGAGCATATTGAATAGTTGTTCTGCTTGTAATGCCAAAGCTGTTGACACGCAAGTCCTTCCTAAAATATCTGGCAGCAATATATCTTCCCAGAACTTTCTTCTTCTACTCCCATGCAAGATCTTTCCTAGGATCCAAGAATGTCAGAAGTGGAAGAGAGTTTTGAGATCATCTATTCCAGGGCTTGCAAGTAGAATTGGAATCATCTGCTAACTCTAATTGGCATCACTGGGTTAAGAAGGATTCTGAGGTCTGTTCCAGGCCCACTGGGTGAAAAAATGTCATGCTTGATGAAGAATGTCTGCCATGGGCTTCTTTGGCATAGTAGGGACATACATGCCACAACTATGCCTCTGTGTTATTATCCAACTCCTTTATTTTACAGATGTAGAAACTGAGGCTCATAGAAAGTGAATGACTCTTCCAAGGTCACACAGTGAATAAGCAACAGGATCAAGACCAGAATGTATTCCTCTTGACTCTAGCCAAGTGCTGTTTCCATGATGGAGGAACTCTGATGAAAGAGGGTAAAGCACGTTGGCAGGATCAAGGAGGAATCAATTGTTTGGAGGTGGCAGAAAGCAAATTCTCACCTCAATGATAAAGAAGCAAACTCCCCTAACCCCCAAAGATCCTTAATCAAAAATCCCTAGCCGATTTTAGGACGTTATTATCCCTTCATTCCTTTTTCCCAACTTTTATCTCTCTCCCTTTAAGAGAGAGGGGGAGAGAGATATTATTGGCTGGGATATTGTTCTACTGATCTTCCCCAAACAAGATTATCTACAATTAATGGACTCTGGGGCATTTTGGTGAGTTTGAGTCTTTCTCTGTGAGGATCCCACACTTTGTTTTCTGACTATCGTCTCTGGGAACCCTTGCTCATTAACTTTTCCCCTGGCCAGAATTCAGTGTGGAGAGAGCAGAGGGGCAATGACTGAAATCTCTGATCCCTCCATTCACACATCCATCCTCCTTTCAGCTTCTGCAAACTTTCCCTGAATCCGCATTGCCTACATAACAAAAACCCCAGTTCTGAACGTGGCCCTTAGCACCTGCTACAGTCTGCTCAGCCAGCCTTCCCAGCCTCATCCTTTGCCAATCGCTCTCAAGCATCCGGCAGCCTAGACTGGGAAGGGCAAATGGCACTTGGATGGAAGTGCCGACTCCCAGCTCATCCCCACATGTTCCTAATGGGTCATTAATAATTGGTGTCTTTTCTTTGCCCAGACATTGCTTCAGAAAGGGTGTTGTGTATGACTGGCAGTATCTGCCCTAGCTGTGACTGCGTGGAGAGACAAGGCTGCTTTGGTTACAGTTCCTGCTTTGGTCGCAGCATTGTCAGCTGCTGGGTGAACACAACCTGCACACACCTGCTTTGGTACCTTTGGTTAAACTCATGGCTCCCTATGTCCCATGCCCATGCATACATGCACCTCGATTGAACCTTCAAAACCTGGCTCCAGAGTCACCACCACCTTTGAGAAGCTGTCCCCAACTCTCTAGACTGAATGAATCCCAGAGCCAATGCATAAATCATGAATCCAGCAATACAGCAGGAGGGTTAAGGGCACTGGCTCTGGAGACGGGTGGCCTGGGTGCAAATCCCTCCTCTGCTACTCAGCAGCTGCGTGATCTCAGACAAGCTGTTCAGCCTCTCTGTGCGTCCATGTCCTCACCTTCAAAGTTGAAAGAACCATAGCTCCTATCTCACAGGATTGTTGTGAAGACAAGAAAGGGCTCATGAGCTCACCGCGTAGGAGGTTGTGCCACACCCAGATTGAGCACTCGGCAAATATTTGTTAGCCTCTAGCACTTGAAATTGTGTAACTTAATGATAGTGTATCTATCTGTCTTCTACACTAAATTGCAAGTTTCTTGAGCTCTGGGATTTGATCGTAGTCACCTTTGAATTCCCTACCCACCTAGTGCAGTGTTGGTTGCACAGGTACTCATGAATATTTAATAGATGACTAAATGAATGAATAAATCTGTTTGAAGCCTCCTAAGTCAGGAGAGAGAGTCGTTTTCCAGCATTCTCTGCTGCTGGTGGCTTATCCCAGTTCAGGAGGATTCGAGTGAAGTGTTCCATGGATGTCACTCTGAGTCAGGAGAATCACTGTATCTCAGAGACACCCAACTTTGTATTTACCTTGCGCGACTTTAATAACCTCTCACTAACTCAAAACAATGAAAATTCCTTCCTCTCTTGATGTGATCTCTGAGTGGCAAACACTGATGGTTTTCTCCCCCTTCCCCTTGAGTTTCTAATGAAGCAGAAGCCAACATGACTCTTTCAGATGCCTATTTGTCTGCACTAATGGTGTCAGCAGAGACAGGCACACCTCTCCAAAGAGTGTTTGCTTGGGAACTGGTACAGAATGGTACAGGCAAGGCACACAGTGTTTAGAAGGGCTCCCATAAGGTGCCGACTTTTTATAATGATTATGGAGATGATACTGGTGTTGAGAGTTTATGTCCCTATCATCTTCAGACAGGTGCATTTTTGGACCACATGGGAGGCTTATCATCTAGGCTTCTAGCCATTCCTCCATTCATTCATCCAACAAATACTTCCTGAGAATCAATACTGTGTGGCCAGAACAGCTATGTTGCACAACTCGAGGCATCATTCATATAATTTATACAATGATGGTGCGCCCCCTGGGGACTGAACTTCCTGACATGGTAGCCCTACAAAAGACAGATGCAGAAATGAATAAGATACAATCTCCTTCTCTCAAGAAGTTCATGGTCAAGTAGGAGAGTAATACTCAGAAGCACCTAAATTACCAACCCTGTGGCAGGAGTTAAATACAAGCACATTCAGGGTAGACAGCTATCCTGATGGCATACAAAACTGTCTCAGGGAGAGTCAGGGAAGACTTCTGGGAAGCAGCAATGTCTGATTTGGGCTTTTAAAAAAGGCATAGGAGTCCTTCAGGTGGATGAGATTGGGAGAGCTGGGGATGGGTCTTATGATTTTCTAATAGGAGGAAAGAGCATGGACAGAGATACTGAGGCAGGAAAGAGCATGGCCTTTTAGGGTGCAATACGCCATCAGTGCATTGTGAGGACATTTATTTTGGAGGTGTGTGTGGCAAGGAATGAACCTGAAGAGGGAGCCAGGTATCAGGTCATAAAGACCTTGAATATTGTGGCAAGAAGCTAAGACTTGACAGTGGCCAAGATGAAGCCATGATGAGGCGGGAAGCAGGAGGGAGACATAATCACACTTAGATGAAATGACAAGGATCTCTCGTAATTATGTGTCCATTTTATAAATATTCTGCACTAATTATCTCATTTTAGCTCTGCTGTGGCTTAGGACTAGACGAGACATGACCCAGTTTCCTGGAGTGGGATAAGGGCAGACCCAGAAAAGAAACCCTGCTATCATGAAGGTACAGGAAACTCAGTATTGCCTGTCCAATCTGACAGATGAACACAAGGTCCCACTGGCAGACGGGCAAATAGATGGCAACCCAAGTCAACCAGCAGTTTTTCATATCTGTTAGTGGATAGTACTCCAGGAAAGCACAACACAGATAGTGGTAATGCAGGACCAGTACAATTCAGTCTAGGCAAGTGGGCAGCATCAACAAGTCCTTTTGGGGACTTCCCTGGTGGCACAGTGGTTAAGAATCCACCTGCCAATGCAGGGGACACGGGTTCGAGCCCTGGTCCATGAAGATCCCACATGCCGCGGAACAACTAAGCCCGTGCTCCACAACTACTGAGCCCATGTGCCACAACTATGGAAGCCCATGTGCCTAGAACCCGTGCTCCATGATGAAGAGTAGCCCCCGCTCACCGCAACTAGAGAAAGCCTGTGCACAGCAACAAAGACCCAAATGCAGCCAAAAGTAAGTAAATAAATTTTTTTTAAAAGTCCTTTTGGTACTTACTATGTTCCAAAATAGATCTTATCTATCCTTCCTTTCAAACCTTCCTCGCCCTTTATTTTCATTACCTGTTTGCTATTCTATCTTCCCAGCTAGACAATACAGTTCTTCAAGGCAAGGATCATGTTTATCTTATTGTCTACCACATCCCCAGACACCTGACACATAACAATAGCTCATTAGATATTTGATTAATGTGGCAGACTGAATAACGGTCTCCCAAAGATGTTCACGTGCGAATCACAGAACCTATGACTAAGTTACTTTACATGGCAAAAGGGACTTTGCAGATGTGATTAAGTTAAGGGTCTTGAGATGGAATGGTTATTCTCGATTATCCAGATAAACCCAATGTAATCACCATGATCTTTATAAGAGGGAGGCAGAAGGATCAGAATTAGAGAAGGACATGGGACAATGGAAGTAGGGGTTAGGGAGATGCTCTTTGAAGATGGTGGAGGGGCCATGAGCCAAAGAACGCAGGAGACCTCTAGAAACTTGAAAGATTAGGAAATAAATTCTCCCTTAGAGCCTGCAGGAAATACACAGCTCTGCCAACACCTTGATTTTAGCACAAAAGGTCCAGACTTCTGACTTTCAGAAGTGTGAAATAATAAACGTTTGCTGTTCTGCACCATACAGTTGGTGGTGATTTCTTCCAATAGCTGTAGGAAACTGATGCAGTGAATGGTGAAGGACTGAGTTTGGGTATGGGGAAAATCCTAGGAACAGCATGATCAGAACTGGTCCCAGACCTAAAGGAATATGGGTCATAATACAAAGGTTAATCTTTAAAGTGTGATTTTATGTGTATCACTCAGGGAATGTCAAGCTTAAAGGTACAAGCTATGCAGGCTAAGGCTAGTCGTCATGTAGCACTTCCCAGATTTAGTGAAACAACATTCACTGGGGAAAAATTCAGGGGACAGAAGTAGTAGTTCATCCATGTTGTCACATGCTGCAGGAGCTCCCTTTCTGAGGCTGAATAATATTCCATTGTATGTATATATCACATTCTTTCATCTGTTTACCCACGAATGGACATTTACATTGCTTCCGTATCTTGACCATTGCGATGAGTGCAAAATGAACATGGGGGTACTAATATCTCTTTGAGATCCTGACTTCAACTCATTTAGATAAATTGCCAGAAGTGGGATTGCTGTGTCACAGGTAGTTTTATTTTTAATTTTTCGAGGAACCTGCAGAAACCTTCGAGAAATCTGCTTTCCATAATGGTAGCACCATTTTGCATTCCCACCAACAGTGTACAAAGGTTGCAATTCTTCACACCCTTGCCAACACTTGTCGTCTTTTGTTTTGTTTTGTCTTCTTTTTAGAATAGCCATCCTATTAGCGTGCAGCGATATCTCATTGTGGCTTTGATTTGCTTTCCCTAATGGTTCTTGAAGCTCTGTGGTTACAGTCCATATGCTGGTATGATTAGGGCCGAGACACATTAGTCAGTTCTGCATTTGTGGCTGGAGGGAACACCAGCCCCTCTCGTGTTATGATTGGGAGTCTCTTGTGGTTTACCTGAATTGATAGATTAGGCACTGAGCTATAAATGCTTTTCAAGGAACTTTGCTAACTCCTTTCCTGAGAGGCCTTGGTATCAGCCTGCCAGGAATCAGTCTTGAACCAGTTCACACTTACCTCTCAAATAGGAAGCAGGCTAGTGCTAGGGGATCATCCATTAAAATGGTATTCAAAGCGTGTCTGGAGACAGCATATGTCAGAATCTCCCAAGAAGGTTGCAAAAAATACATATTCCAGAGCAGCACCCTAGTCCTACTAAATCAGAATCTCTGCGTAGGTGCCTAGGAATATGCATTTTTATCACTAACCACCCCCCACCCAGTGCACGCCAATGTGCGCTAAAATTTGAAAACTATCAAATTCAAAATTATAATTTCACTTAGAGAGAAAACATTCAGTCAAATGCACGTTATCATGGCACAAGATGCAAGTGTAAGTTGGAGGTTCTGGGACGGCAGAAAGGTGATGGGAACTTTGCAGGGAGGGAGGGGTTAGTTAGAGAAGGCATCTTAGCCAAGGAGAAGTTTGGATCCAGGTCCAGAAGGAAGTTCTAAGTTGGCTAAAAGGAGTCATAGATTTCAGGGTCTTTGCCATCATGAATCCTAAGAAGAGTGACACTAGGGTAATGAAAACATGATTGTAATGTTTCGGGGGGAAAAATTAACAGTCTAATTCTGCAGAGGATGGATATTGGTGATTCTGACTTATGTGCACACCACAGAGCTTCCCTAATCAGCTTTCGTCTTAGTGCAGCTCAGGGTGAAGGCTAAGGGCTGAAAATAGTCCACTCCAAACTCTTTTGATTGCAGAGTGTTTCAAGAGGGAAGACGTGGGTGACAGACTAATAAAACCCAGGAACAGCTTGCATTTGTGTTTTCCCACAAAGTCTCTTCCACCCCAGACTTCCCAACAACCACTGCAATAGACCCCCCAGGGCTCCAGCTCCCCCCACCCTCTCCTCAAATCACCCCGATGGCATCTGTCGAGCACCTACTAAGGGCCACCACTGTGATCGTCAAAAACATCATCTCACTTGACTCTCACCTAGACCTGTGATGTAGCTGTAGGCTGGGGAAAACTTGAACACAAGCCAATGGTTAAAAGTAACACGTTCAGTCAACATATCTTGGGTACCTACTATGTGCTTTTCCATAGACTCAAGTGATCTCACCCTCATCAAAAGTGCCATTCATTATGTAGGTGTTATTCATGTCCAGCTTATGCCGATGTACCTTATCTATAATCACCCACGTGGCTGAGATGCGATTGACATGATTTTGAACCAGATCTATTTGATTAGGAAGTGATGTTTTTTCCTGCTCTCACATGCTGCCTGTAATAGGATTCCTAACCTTGGAGGAGGGAAGGGAATAGTCTGTTCAGTGATTAGGTTTACCATGTCATAATTACAGTGAAAGGTGACAAGCACCATCATAAAGGTAACTACCAAGTGTTTTAGCTTCTCAGAGGGAGGAGGAACCTCTGTTGCAGACTTCTGCCACAGGGCCTTTGCACACATTGTCCCCTAAAAGCACAATTATCCCCTTGAACAGCCCTTTTCTGACCTTACCATCTATGCTGTTCTTACGTTTTTCTCTATTGTTGCGCCCTGCTCACTTTTTTTTTTTTGGTTAACAGCATTGCTTGCAACCTGTGGTCATGAATTAATTATTTGCTTGTCTTCCTGCCTCCATAGCATGAACTCTCCATAGAGACACGCATGTATATGTCCTAGTCACTACTGTATCCTCAGTACTGGCACCCGTAGGTGTTTGATAACTGTTGACTGAAGAAAGGGTGAATGAGTGAATCAGTGAATGAATGAATCACTTTGATGACTTTGTCTTCAGAACAACACTGTGAAGCGGCATTAGCATCCCCCTTTCAAAGTGAATAAGCGGAAGCTACCGAGAGATCAAAGAAAAGCATAAGAGGGACCGAGGGAGAGTCAACCCCAGGTGTTCTGGATCTAACTCCAGTGCGCATGTCACTAAATCAAACTACACTGGCTTCAGTTTACAGATTCTAGGGACCATGGATTCATAGGAGACTGGCAGGATGCTAAAAGGGAAAAAGCAAGAGGACAAAAGATACAGGAATAGGGTCTGAGATGCCCCATCTCTGGGTGAGTCCGACCCTGTAATACAGAGGTTCATAGTAATAAATCATGGTCATAACTGATATGTACTGTGTGCTTAAAGGTTTATCTGTGTAGCAGAAGAGAAAAGTTTACCCTCCCAGATTCTGGAGTATTGGTGGCATTGCATTTGGGATAAATCTTTTTTTTTTTTTTGCGGTACGCGGGCCTCTCACTGTTGTGGCCTCTCTCGTTGCGGAGCACAGGCTCCGGACGCGCAGGCTCAGCGGCCATGGCTCACGGGCCCAGCCGCTCCGCGGCATGTGGGATCTTCGCGGACCGGGGCACAAACCCGTGTCCCCTGCATTGACAGGCGGACTCTCAACCACTGCACCACCAGGGAAGCCCTGGGATAAATCTTTACGCGCAAGGCTTGCTCCAGACACAAAAGTTACCTGCTGCATTGCTGTGCATCAGACAGAGAACAGAAGGGGAGGCAGAGTGAGGGGAAGGTACCGGTAGGCGGTAAAAGCCCATGTTGGGTAGTGTGACCCTTTCACTAGATTTCCAGGCCATCCGTAAAATCTATTGACTTTACTGAATATTTTATGAATGTGTATTTCTCAGGGAATCCTGCGAAAAGGCAACCCCAATATGAAACCAGGAGCTCGGGAATCAGAGAGGTCCTAGGAAAATAAGTGTACTTTTGGAAGTAAGACTAAAAAGCAAGTCTCACATTATGAAAGTAAGTTTGCTGGTCTACCAGTGTGATGGGTTTGGAGGTGCATGGCCTGGGTGTGCCTTCAGGGAAGGACTTATTGCCTCAGCTGCTGGGACAGCCCCTGCAGGGACTGTCCCAGCTGCGGAGTCCACTGGTCCAAGGCCATGCCCTGCCTGGGAGGCTAACATCTGAGGACTGATGGAGTCAGGAGTATAAAGGCCAAACTGTCTGGGTCCAGGTGGGACAACTCTGAGAGCTCCTTTAGCAGCAGAACTGGCCAGGGGTCAGCTGAGGCTGCCACTGGGGCTGCTCCGTAGCTCAGTCTCTCTCTCTGCCCAGTCCTCCTTCCTTCCCTGGCCTTATAGGATGTCCTAACAAACATCCCACATGCTAAACTCTGTCTCAGAATCTGCTTCCTGGAGAAACTGACCTCCGCACCCGGAAGACCTTTGGACTCCCACTGGCTGTGCAATTGGTGAGACTTTAGGCAAATTACAACTATACCTCTCAGTATTTAGAACTATGAGGTAGATATTATTATGTCCCCGACTCTGAGAGGTTATCTAACTCACCTGCAGTGACCCTGTTGGTAAATATAAGGCCTTGATCTGATGTTAGATCCGACCAAGTAGTAACAACGCGTTGACACATAATAATAAAAGAGCCCACTTCTTTATTCTCTTTTCCATCAAATCTAGACTCAGAACTCATCTTGTCCTCTCATTCCACAACACATGATTTTTTTTGTTTGTTTTGCTTTGTTTTTTCCATTTTCTGCGGTTCTCATTATATCCTACCTCCTATCACGAATATTTATTCACAGTCTGTGTCCCATAATGAACCATGTTCTTTCTGAGGACAAGAGCTATGTTTGATTCATCTATATATGCCTACAGACCAAAAAAAAAAAAAAAAAACCTAAATAAATGGGAACCAAATTAAAGTAATTCTACATCAATTTATCTCTAATTATGGAATGAAAGGCTTTGTTCTACTATAAAAGAATCAGGGGTGTAGGCACTTATTTCCGGTGGGTGATGGGGTTCTGGGAGACCCCGCTGATACTTTTGAAATCAGCCCCTTTTGCCTTTGCCTGTAGCTGTTCCTTATTGTAAAGCCAAGAGGATGAAGATAGCAAGTGCGTTCCTTAGGCCTTGGAAAATAAGACCCAAGGGGGTAAAAAAAAAAAAAAAAAGAGACAAAAGCAAATATTAGGAATTTGACAACAAAAATTTAAATTAAGAAATTAAACGGAGGAAAAAAAATTGAATGGCGTAGGAGTTCCTGCCAGTAGTTTCCAGAGCTGTAAAATGACATCTCTCACTCTCATTCCTCAGCAAACAATTCCAAGTGTAAATGTATTTTTGGCACAAATGGCTCTGTCCTAAGATTCTTGATTATAATTATAATAATGGGTTTCTGAAAGCCTGCAAGTGGTTCTGGGAATGATAATAAGGGTTGAGAAGAGACATGTTGTTTATGTGGTGAGTGTTTGTGGAATATTAAATGAGGGTGGGGAGAAAAGCTCATGGTATACTTTCCACAAACTTTAAAATATACAATTGCACCCAAGCAACCCATCACCACCTCCCTCTCCAGGCACATACACACCATCAATTCCATTACTCCACAAAGCGGGGACCACGGCAGAGTGGGGGAAGCAGGCAGGCTTGCATTTTTCCTTGTGGAGTTGCTCATCTCTTAGAACTCGCTTTCACATGGGCAAGAGGAACCGAGCCTAAGAGATGCTGGTCCCAGCTGCAGTCCCTTCCCTCACCCGCTGTTAGTCCTGGAAACTTATTCAGAGTCCTGTGCCTCTTTCCTTCAGACACAGCGTGGAACTAATGGTCCATCCCTCTTCTGAAATCTCACAGCCTTTCTGTGGATTGCTTCCTCTGCCTTTGTGAGCTCCTGGAGAACATGGAACCTGCCTGATCCGTTATTGGTGTTGTTAACTGTGGCAAAACAGGAAATTTCATATTTTAAATTAAATTTAACAGAAAATTTAATATTTTAACCCTTTTAAAGTGTGCAGTTCAGTGGCATTAAGTACAATCACAATGTTGTGCGACCATCACTACCATCTAGTTGCAGAACATTTTTTGTGTGTGTGCGGTACACAGGCCTCTCACTGTTGTGGCCTCTCCCGTTGCGGAGCACAGGCTCCAAACGCGCAGGCTCATTGGCCATGGCTCACGGGCCCAGCCGCTCCGCGGCATGTGGGATCTTCCCGGACCGGGGCACGAACCCACGTCCCCTGCATCGGCAGGAGGACTCTCAACCACTCTCAACCAGGGAAGCCCTAGTTGCAGAACTTTTTCATCACCCCAAAAGGAAACCCGTACCCATTAAGCAGTCACTCTTCGTTCCTCTTCCCTCCAGCCCCGACAGGATCACTCCTTTTTAAACTTTACAGTGTCTCCTCCTGTCTTGAACATAACAGGTCCTGATTAATCTTTAAAATTCATTAATTTCCCATTTCACTAATCATTAATATCTGCTCTGCCTACTTCAATGGTTATTAGTCTAGGACGACGGCTGTAAACTATTTTACATAGTAATAGTGAGGCTCTTGATAATGATAACTGCCATTTATTGAGTGTTTACTGTGTGTAGATATTGGATATTTCATGGAAGTGAAATCAGACAGTATTCATCATTTTCTATCTGGCTCCTTTCACTTAGCATAATGTTTTCAAGGTTCATACATGTGGTAGCAATTATCAGATTTTATTCTTATTTACAGCTGAATAATAGTACATGTGTAAACCACATTTTGTTTATTCATTGACCCTTTGTTGGACATTTGGGTTGTTTTCCTGTTTTGGCTATTATGAATAATGCTGCTGTGGATATTAGTGTACAGGTTTTGGTGTGAACATATGTTTTCACTTCTCTTGAGTGTATACCTAGGAGTGGAATTGCCAGATCATAGGGCAATTCTCTGTGTAGTTTTTTTTTTTTATTATATTTTATTTATTTATTTATGGCTGTGTTGGGTCTTCGTTTCTGTGCGAGGGCTTTCTCTAGTTGCGGCAAGCGGGGGCCACTCTTCATCGCGGTGCGCGGGCCTCTCACTGTCGTGACCTCTCTTGTTGCGGAGCACAGGCTCCGGACGCGCCGGCTCAGTAATTGTGGCTCACGGGCCCAGTTGCTCCGCGGCATGTGGGATCTTCCCAGACCAGGGCTCGAACCTGTGTCCCCTGCATCGGCAGGCAGATTCTCAACCACTGCGCCACCAGGGAAGCCCCTCTGTCTAGTTTTTTAGGGAACTGCCAAACCTTTTTCCACAGTGGCTGCGCCATTTACATTCTCACCACCAAAGTGTGAGTGTTGCAACTTCTCCACATCCACACCACTTGTTATTTTCTCGGGTTTTGTTTGTTTGTTTGTTTATTTGTTTGTTCATTATAGCCATCTGAGTAGATAAAAAGTGATGCCTCATTGTGGTTTTGATTAGCATTTCCCCAATGACTAATGAAGTTAAGCATCTTTTTATGTGCTTATTGGCCACTTGTATATCTTCTGTAGAGAAAGGTCTGTTCAAGGTCTTTGCCTCTTTAAAACTTTCTTTTGTCTTTTTTTTTTTTTTTTTTTCGGTACGCGGGCCTCTCACTGTTGTGGCCTCTCTCGTTGCGGAGCACAGGCTCCGGACGCGCAGGCTCAGCGGCCATGGCTCACGGGCCCAGCCGCTCCGCGGCATGTGGGATCTTCGCGGACCGGGGCACAAACCCGTGTCCCCTGCATTGACAGGCGGACTCTCAACCACTGCGCCACCAGGGAAGCCCTCTTTTGTCTTTTTGTTGTTGAGTTTTAGGAGTTCTTTATATATTCCGAACATTAAATTCTTATCAGATATATGATTTCAACTATTTCCCCCATCCCTTTAAAAAAAATAATAACAGCTAGCTTACCCATAATCTCAATAGTCTACAAAACCATTTCACTTGCTCAGCGTTCTTTGAGTTGTGTAACAGTTTGGGTGGATGAGTTTGCCCCAGCGCTACAGATGAGAAATGGAAGTTCACAGAAGTGCAGATTACTCAGCTGGGTCCGTCTACTGCTTCAGTTTCCTCCTGGTGATCAGTGGGTAGTTGTGGGTCACCGGGAACTGCGTGGCTTCACCCGGGACTCTGGTGCCCATTCTATGGAACACTCAAATGCTTTGCCTCTGGAAGCCCATTCTGATTGGAAGATGCCCCGGAGAGAAAAACTCTCCACAAACACAGTCTTAGGGCACAAGGTGCCAGCTCCCTCCTTCCCACAGGCACTTCCTGTCAGTAACCCTCAATTCCTTTGTCATCTAAACCCTGCTCCTAGGAGGCATTGTATTTTTATTCAGCAACCTGTTCTGTCACCCACACCATTTCTGTCCATTAACAGCACAAAGGTGCAAATATGCAGTAACAGGCTTTACATTTCAAAATCAGCTCCAACTCAATACCATGATATGATTAAAAAGCAACCATTTATGACTCATCATCAAGCCATACTTTCTCACACGTGCTTTATGTTCAATGATATACAGGAATAAATGCACATCAGTAGGTCGTAATGCCACTGACTGAGTCCTCAATGGATACATGTACTGTGCTAAGCATTTTCCGTTCAACATCTCATTTAATCTTCTTTTTGCCTGTGTCATTGTCCCCACGTGACCGTAGGTTTCCTGATGGCAAGATTGGAAGCCGACACCACACAGAACCTGGCACATAGTAAACGCTCATAGTAAAGATGTATTCCAGAGTAGCTGACATGAAATAAACACCTACTATGTTCCAGATTCTTTTAACCAACTCATGGGCAGTCCCACAGGCTTTGAGATGAGTATTACTATTTTGGTTTTCCAGAAGAAAAAACCAGACTCGGAGAACTTACCCAGTTTTCCCCAGCTAGTAAATTTTAAAAAGCCAAATACTACCCACATTCTCAAGCTCTGAAAGCAGAGTTCTTTCCACTACACCACGAATGAATGAAATAAAAAAAAAAGTGTAGAGTCTAGTTTTCCACCTCACAGTGCTTCCCTCTACTTCATAAATCAGACTAACACTCCAGGAGAAAGTAACTGAATCTCTGGTGATAAGCAAAAATCATTGCCATCAGGGGTCACAGGAAGGAGAGTGGGTCTGGTGGGTAGAAAGAGTTTTATGAAGAAAACGAAGAATGGACTCAGGTCTCAAAGGCCTGGTCGGATTTAAATGGTGAACTGGACAGAGGGTAGTCTCATGAGTAAAGACGCAGAGACGGGAAGGGCAAGGCAGGCACAGAAGTGGAGAGCAGCCTAAGCGGAAGACAGGATTGCAGGCATGGGGGATAGAATTGCAGGGGCGCCCGGACGCCAGCGAGCAGAAAGGTGTCATTGCAGGTCGTGAGCTCAGCAAAGCCATAATGGAAAGCATGTTTAAAAAGATGACTCTGCACACAGAACACAGAAGGAATTTGTAAAGGGGAACCTGGCACTCGCAGTGGGCTTGATACATGCTAGGCACTTAATAAGTGTATAACTGAGTGACTGGATGTGTAAATAGGCAAATAAACCTATGGATGAGGGAGATGCTGGTAGCTGGGGTACCACCGGATACGGCGAGCCGTAGTATCCGCTGAGCCGTAGTACTGGGCTGAGTGCTGCTGGGAAAGATTTGGCAAGACTTAGAAGTACACTGGGTGAAGTGGGTAATGAGAAAAGAAAATGCCAAGACCTTCTTCCTTTCCCTTTCAGCCTTCTTGTGTTTTACAACAGCCCAGGGAATCTGAATGAGTTTTTCCCTGGCAGCAGTGAAAACCGGGGCAAGAAGCATGAAGGACGTCTCTCCTAAAGCAACATGTTGATTAACAAAGAGACTGCACGCCTATGACACACTTTGTTGTTACTTTTCTGCCAGAGATAGAAATCACACAGGATGTCAAAGTGTGTATTCCAGAAGGGTGTTATGGAACAATAACCCCATAGCAACTAAAATAAGATGTGAGAGATACAAGGCTCCCAAAAATGTCAGCGGCGGCTCTTTGATGAGCGCTTTGTTTGTTGATTCATTTGCATGAGCTGCACTGAGCATGACCTCAGAGAATGGAGCTGAAGCTTCCTCTCTCCTGCATTTAGATTTTTAATGGTGTAAAAATTTGATCATTCAGCGACTCTCGGGGACACAAAATCTCATCCTGGTATTCCTAGCGAATGCAGGCCTTTTTTTACCCTCTGGGCCTCTAACTCACAGATTAAACAAGATAATGTTTTGAAATACCTAGCACACATGAGACACTCCAAATCGTAGGCCTGTTCAGACTGGTTTCCCTTTTGCCCCTAACATGCAAACCGCCTCTTGTTCTTCTCAGCTCCCGTGTCCTGTCTGCAAAACTGAGACGCCGTCCGTGAAACACAGTCCTGAGATTGGGAGGCTGCCATCTGCTCCTCAGCTTTCCTGGTGCTGCCTCTGCCTCTGTTTATCCATCCAAACATCCATTCTTTCTTTCTTCTCTCCCTGCATCCTTCCATCCTTCCCTTGCATACGTATAAAGTGTCTTTCCGGTACCATCCACTGTACTTGAACTGGGGATACAGCCATTACCAAGACAGGCAGGGCACATGGCTGCCGTGTGTGCCACCTCCCTCTCCCATTCCCCCATGCCCGCTATTAACTGTGCTCTGTCTGGAGGCCTGTTCTTCCTCCAATAACCTCCAGCCTCAGCAGCCTTAGTGTTGCCTGACTTTGTCTCAGACTAGATGATGGATTGGGAAGTGCATATACCACTTAGTAGCTGTAACTTTGAGTGAAGTTGTTTTCCTTCTTTAGGTCTCTGTCTCCTCCTTGTTAAACAAGGATAAAGATAGTAAATATCTCAGATACTGCAGAGAAAGTAATGAGTGCCTGGTGCAGGGTGGATACCAGTAATTGGTTACTATCAGTATCAACATCATCATCTGTAAAATGAGAATGCTGATAGTTTCCTCTTCCTGTGATCTCTGTGCTCACAAAATTTCAACAGCTGCCCATTGCTCTGAGTATAATAATCCAATTCCTGACAATGGCCTGTGAAATTTGCAGGATCCCACCTCTGTCTGCCTCTCCAGCATCAGCTCGCATCATACCTCCCCTTGTTCCTGCAACTCTGTCACAATGACCTGATTTCCTTTCATTGTATCAGTTGTAGAGTCATCAGGGCTGCTTACCAAGTATTTCTGGTCCTGCTTCTTCACAGCAATTTGCAAACTTCCCAATAAAGGCAGCTCCATCAGCCTGGGCATGATTTGAGACAGAACTCCTATGCTAGCTAATGATGGACATGTAGCACAAGTAAGAAATAAATCTTCATTACTTGCAGCTTGTAATATTTGGGGGCTCTTTGTTACTGAAGCAAACACTAGCCTTATGTGACTAATACACTAACCGTCCTCCCTCCAGCCACAGGGTCTTTACTCAAGCTGGTGCCTCTTCCCAGAAGCCTCTTCCTTCTCCATTTAAATATCTCCTTCAGAGCTCAAAACTCAATCATTTCTTCTTCATGGAAGTGTTCCTTAATTATGCCATTCTTTCCTATTAGAGGTTCTCATTTTATCAAATATCTCTTCTTTATAGCTCTTCTCAAAGTGGCAATTTTACCTTTGTTTATTTGATGATTTTATTAATTTCCATCTCTCCCACCAGACTGTAAATTCTGTGAGACCAGGGTCCAGATCTGCTATCCTTAGTACATATCACAGTGTCTGGCACATTGTAGGCCCCAAATAGTTATTTGTTGAATGATAGAAAGAAGAAAGGAAGGGAGGAATGAAGGAAGAAAGGAAGGAAGGAAGGAAGGAAGGATAAATGACTAGGACAAATGGTCTTTGCCCTTAGTTTGTAAGCCAGCCCTATCCTGCTTAACTGTAGTTAAGTTGGCTATAACATGAGTTTCTGATGCAGGAGGAATTGGGACACTTTGTCTTCTTTATGTCAATTGCCCTTGAAAAAAAGCATAGAAGTTGACAGAGTCCAGGCTTGTCAGACCTGTGACCCACGTCTGGCTGGCAAACACCTGCAGGCACTCAGCTCAGCTCCTCTCACCTTGTGCCTGGCGGGGGCGGGGGGGGGGCCTGCAGAGTCCCGCAGCCACATCGTCCCCACCAGAGTCAGCCTAGTCTCCAGGTGCCTCAGTGTCCCCAGATGCTACAGCCTGGCATCGATGTGTTCTTTCCCTTTGTTAACACAAGTGTTCACCTCTCCAGAAATCAGATTTACAGAACACAGTGCATTTCAGAAGCCTGGGGACACCTTTGGGGCCTTGCAGTTCAATGGAGCTCATTATGGAAATCAGCTAAATGCTGAGGAGAGAGATAAGTCCGACTATTTACCAGCCCCTTCCACCAGAGACACGCAGCCTTCACTAATGGGAGCTCATCTGTGGCCTCACTCAGTCACTCAACCCTCTTTATCCGCTACTGTGACTAATCTGCAGAGAGAGGTGCATGTTTGCATGAAAGAGCTCACCAAGGGGCTCTGGGTGCTTGGTGAAGGGGGACAGGAACAGGCAAAGGGGGACCAAGCCCTGGGACCAAGCACGGCCCGGGTGCCCTTACCCATCAGAATAGAAGCTGCCCCGTGCATCCCTGGGCAGTAGATTCCCTGGCCGGCCAAGTTTTCAAAGACCAGCAGAGATAACAATGACACTCCAGCTGACAGCCCACTGCGAAGATCACATTTTAGAGCTTACAAGGCACTTTCACTTTCATTTACTTGTTTGGGCCTCACAACATTTTACCAGCGAGGTGTATTGCTAACACCCCCACTTACCAGCTGAGGAAACAGGCTCAGGGAGTAAAGAGGCTTGCTTGGATTATAACTGGTGAATTCTGGTTTTCTCTGTCCAAATACAGTGTGCTTATCTATGTCACTAAAGCTCCTTCGATGGGGGTTATTGGAATTTCATTACTGGGGTCCAGGGTATCCTTGAATTTCTGGAACTTCCATGCAAATTTGGTTTGCATGAACAAGTGTCAAGTGTGGGTTGTTTTTTTTTTTTCTAGGTAACAAATTCAACATTTTTACAACCCTCTCAGGTGAACTGAAATCCCTAAGAAGTTAAAAACACCACTGGGGTACGGCTCCCCCTAATGGCCTGGGGCACTTACATAATGTTCCAAGGAGATCCATAGGCTGGCCATCTTTGCCCATCCATCCATTTTTCCCAAGGAAGAGATGTATAAATTGAGTGACACTTGGTCTCCAAGCTCCATGTTTTCTCATTCCTTGCCATTGCCCTCTAATGATAGTCTACGCAATGCCTAGCCATAGACCAGTCCTCTGCAGCCAGGCTGTCCGTGCTCTGGTCATAGCTGCAGGGAACCCCCTCCCACTGCAGACCATAGGAGTCCATGATCAGCAACCAGACCTCAAAGTAAAAGGCTTCCTCCTGTGCAGGGCAGGGCCGGGGGAGGCAGGGAGATGAGTTTTACAAGTATGGTGTCTGATTCTGTCGTCAACCATCTGGATGGTTTTTGCATTAACTTTGGTTTTTTAAAAAAATATATTGAATTAAACATTACTTGTCTTCATTACTGAGGTGTTGGGTGTCCCCATAATTTTGCTCCTGGGGTGAGTGCCTCACTTGCCTCACCCTAGTCTAGAGTCTAGAAGATGCCACATCATTTCCAAGAGTCCAGCCTTGTTCTAGACTGTTAAGTCCATTGTGCTCACAGTCTCATATATGTCACCGGGAGGACCTTGGACAACCCCTAGCTCAACCCTCACGTAATTCTACAGCACAGTGTGTGGATTATACAGGACAGGTGTTGGGATGAGACCAACATAGTTTGAATCATGGCTCTCCTAAGAAACCTTGAAGGAACTCACTTTGCTTTTCTGAGCCTCTGTTTTCTTATACATAAGACAGGGATAAGACAAATATCCACAGACAGTATGATCTCCAGACCGTGGAAATAATCCAGGGAGCTATCCAGGGTCTAAATGAGAACCAGGCATGTGCCTGAGGGTCCCCATTTCTCTGCTTCAGTTTGGATAGGAAGCTGAGCCGTGAGGATGAGTCAGGACTCCCGACCAGAGGACCCACAGCCTGCCCGTCAATCCATGGCTTGGGAGACATACAGCCCTGGGTTTGAGTCTTGGCACTCTCCCACTTACTTGCTATGACACCCAGGACAACCATTTCAACCTCTCTGAGCTTCAGTGTTTGTGTTTGTAAATGAAAAGAATGTTTACCATTAACGTTGTGGTGAGGATGAAGCAAGTTCAAAGCACTTGCCCCTGGCTGGATCGGTCCGCTCAGGCTGCTGGAACAAGATACCACAGACCAGAGGGTTTAAGCAACAGAAATTTATTTCCCACGGTTCTGGAAGCTGGAGGTCTGATATCAGGGCCTCAGCAGGATCAGGCCCTGGTGAGAATTTTCTTCCTGGCTTGCAGATGGCCACCTTCTCCCTTCTATCCTCACATGACAGGGAGAGAGTGAACTCTGCCCTCTCTTTTTATAAGGGCACTAATCCTATCAGATCAGGACCCCATTCTTCCCACCTCACTTAACCATAATGACTTCCTTAGAGACCCCACCTCCAAATACAGCTACACCGGGGGTCAGAGCTTCAACATGTGAATTTTGGTGGGACCCAAATATTCAGTCCATAACACTGACATACAGTTTAGTATTCAATAAATATGAAGATAAAAATAAAAGTATTATTAAAGGTGAAGAAACTGAGGCAGGACGAAAGGCATGCCCAAGAGCACACAGCATGTTGGCAGCAGAGCTGAAACTCAGACCGAAGTCTCCAGGCTGAGTCCAGTGGACACAGGTTTCATGGAGCTGCTCCCCCCTGTCTCCCACAAGGTAGGCTCAGGGATTGGAAGTGTTTGAGCTGCAGGAAAACCAGAGCCCAATTCTTGAATATGGTGGTACCAGGTGACTCCAGGTAACCTCAACTCAAGAATTAGCCCTCTTGCCCCTTCTCCCGTCAGAGGAGGCCCCAGCCATGCTGAGACTTCCTACCGATCTTGGAGCGAGGGCTCTGACCACGGGCTGGCCGCGTGGCCATGTCTGTGTGTGTGTGTGTGTGGGCTGTGTGTCTGACCCGAGGACGGTTATAAACTGCCTCTTACCAGGGCCTTTACAGCAGACTCCTGCATTTCCCAGAATAATCTCGCTCATTACGATGCCGGCAGACTTTTCAAGCCAGCTCATTTTTCTTCCCTTTGTCTCAAATTCCAATACCCTGCCCTTTTCACGAGATTTCCGAGAGCGCAGTTCACAGTGCCCATTTGGCGGCGGGGTGGGGGTGGGGGACGCCGGGGGGGGGGGGCTGGTGGAAGTGTCCCCAGAGGGTGAGCAGTATCTCAGCCTTAGTTTAAAAAAAGAGAAAAAAAAAGATGAAGGAAAGAGCTTTGTCTGCTAAATCTCCCCATTTTGGAATCAAATGTTATTTAAAATTCAGGACAAATTCTCGGCTCTCTTGCTGACAAATTCCACCCAAGCACGGAGGAGAGGCGAGAAGAGATGAGAGAGTCGATGTGTGAGGTGCTTAAGTGTTCGTCACTAAATGCCATTAAGTGAGCACCTACTGTGTGCTGCGTCCTGGGCTAGGTGCCAGGGATTCCAGGACAAGCAAAACAGATACCATGTCACCCCTGGAGCTTAAAGTCTAGTGAAGGAGATAGACATGACCAAATAAACACCCACGTTCATAATGATAACCTGAAGCATCTGTTCCAGAGGAAAAGTGTATGCGACTAGGAAAGCCTGGAACTAGGACTTGACCCAGTCAGGGTCAGGGAGACTTCCCAAGAGGGGGCATTAGCTCTGGGACCTCAAGGATGATGAATAGGGGTCAGCCAGGTGAGGAGGGAGGAAAAGTCCTCCAGGTTAACGGAACAGCATAAGCAAAGCCCGGGGGCCAGAGGGAGAACCAGTGTTTTAAGAGCTGACGGGACATCAGGGTTCCTGGATGGCCAGAGAATGACTGGGAAGGGAGAACGCCTGGTGATGCAGGCAGGGTAAGGTCATGCAGGGTCTTGCAGCCACGGTAAGGCTCTTGGTTTTTATTCTCAGAACAAGGGAGCTACCGAAGGGTTTAAAGAGGAAGGGTGACAGATAAGCTTTGTGGTTTGTAAGTTACTCTGGCCACTGAGTAGGGAATAGGCTGGATCAGAGTACCCTGCCTGCATCCAAGGCACTGGTAGTCCCTTGCCACAAGGATGCTGAGTTTGGCCATAAGACTTTCTTTGGCCAAAGGACAACAGCAGACATGATACAACAGAGATTTAAACAGCGTCTGCACGTTGGAGTTTGCTCTTCTTGCTGCCTTGGAGACCACGTGATCCCTAGAAGCCAGGCTAGCCTGCTGGAGGGTGAGAGATGTTTGGAGCAGTCACCTCTACTCCCAGGGAACATCCTGCAAATTGTCAGACACGTGTGGTGCTGTACTGGCTCATCCAGCTGCCAGCCAGCCAGCCGGCTGATCGCAGATGTATAAGCAAGCTCAGCAGAGGTCAGCTGAGCATGCGTAGACCAGAGCTGCCCAGCAAACCCAGGGAACTGTGAGCTAAATAAATGGGTGTCATTTTAAGTCATTAACTTTTGGAGGTGGTTTGGCTGACAGATATATGGATGTTTATGTCTGCTTTCTCTCAACAGACCATAAGCTTAAGAGCAGGACCTCAGTGGTCTTGTTTGCCACCACTGTATCCTCAGGGCCTAGAAGAGTGTCAGGCAAATAGTAGACACTCAATAAATATGTACTGAATCAGTGGATGAATATATGAATGAATGAATGTTATCTATTCGGTTCCCCTGGGAAAGACACGCTGTACCAGCCCCATTAGCAGTTGAGAGGCAGACACTTCTGGGTGGAAATCAAATCCATATTCACCTTCACAGGTAGTTTCCATGTGCTAGGTTGGCATAATATTAAATACTGAGGACAAAGGGGGAAAAGGTTTATTCTCTAGCCTAGCATGAGTTCACTGTCTGGTCGATGAGATGGACACGGAAACTAGCAACAGCCTCTCCAGCTTCTTGTGCATTTACTATGTTCCAGGCACTTTAAACAGAGTGGTTCCTTAAAACCTCATAAAACCGAAGAGGAAGACACTACTAGTGTCCCCTTTACATGGATGAGAAAACTGAGGCACAGAGCAGTTAAATGTCTCATCCAGTGAGAGAGAACCAGACTCACACCTGGCTTAACCACTTTGCTCTAAGTGGGATATTGATACCGCAGAGTTGTACAAAGGAGGTATTCATTCTGCCCGGGGTGGGAAGGCAGGAGCAGCAGTGAGTCAGAAAAGGTTTTGCAGATGTTGACTCTGGAAGGAAGAACAAGAGTTCCCCATGGGAACGAAACCAGAAACGGCACTCCAGGCTGAGAGCACAGAGTGAGCTGAGGCTGGAGATGTGGAGGTGTGTGGTCTGCCTGGGGAGCTAGGGAGCCCAGGAATGGCCAGAAAGAGAGGGCACGAGGGGGAGGGGTGGGGCCCCTGGGAGGGGTGATGGGTGCCAAAGAAGGCTGGAAGGGGAGGCCACGTCACCTCCTGGGACCCGTCTGTCACCCCTCTCCCACTGAGACCAGTTCTCAGCTGTCACCCTAGTGTCACCCTGGTGGAGCTAAGAACTGGCTTCTGATCCCTGGTTTGATTCCTTACTGTATAATTTTGGGAAATTAGATCACTTGCCCGCTCTGGGCCTCAGTTTCCCCCTATAAATGGAAAATGTAGGCAAGATCAAAAGAATTTCTCTGTATTGAGTACCTATCATACACTAGAAGACAGATGTCTCATAGATTTAGTGTGAGGATTACATAGGTTAGTGCATATAAAGTGATTAGCATAGTGCATAGTAAGTGTTCAATAAACACTAGTCATAACTGTTGCTGGTGTCATTTCAGAGTAACCAGTTCAGTATAACCCTGTGGGTGAGACTGAACATCAATGGCCCTAGGCACAACTACCTGGATTTAATCCCGCCTCTGCCACCTTCTTGCTGTGTGACTTTGAGCAAGTTACTTAACCAGTCTGAACCTCGGTTCGCTTGTCTATAAACTTGGGATCCTAATGGTGTCTCTCTCACTGGGTTGCTGTAAGGATTAAAAGAGATAATCTTACAAAATATTTAACTCCTAGAACCTGGCTGTTATTAGACACCCCATTCTACAGACAGCAAAGTCAAGGCTCAGAAAGGCAATGAAACTTGCTCCAGGGAACACACCTCATAAATGGTAAGGCTGGGATTTACCTGAGAAAATTCCAATTCCCTATCTTGTGCTCCTAACTGGTGTTTCAGATCCATCTGAATCACCTTCCAACAGCTAGAATCCTGCTAAGAGCATTATTGCTTCTGACCAAAGTCATTGTAAAACTCCAGAATAAAGAATGACTTCTCCGGAAAAACTTTTAAATCCCCAGAGAGGTCGGAATTAATGTATGTTGCTGATATACAAGCTTACCACATTTCCAAGTTGGTTTTATGAGGGGAAGCTCTAAACTTCTATGATTCGAAGGTGGTAAATGGTAATGACAAGGTATTAAACTTTGTCGGAGAGTGACTGCCTCAAATCCTCTCTGGAATGAGGTGATGCATAAATAAATGAATGCCTAAGGAAGGGTGCAGGGGACAGCCTTGGTCTGGGAGGGAGAGCTGGTCCCCGCCCCAGCTCCATTACCACCCCGCCCTGTGACTTGAGCAGGACACTTAACCTTCTCTGCACTCACGTTTCCCTATCAATACAGTGACCCAGAATTTATGATTCTAACTGGGACACTTTTGAGAGTGAAAGGGGATGCTAGTAATAATCACACCAGGACAACAGATGTAAACTTTGTCCTGGTAACTCTGAGATATGGATGCCCTGCCTGCACCAAATATTTGTAAAAGCTTTTCCTACTCTGATTTTTTGGACAAAATCTGTTCCTGAGAACTGATCCTGTTTGGGTATTAGAAATGCTGGGACCCCACGGAAGAACTTATTCTATAAAATGCAGTGGGTCAGGGAGAAATCCGGGCTGCATCTGTTTGAGAGGGAAGCAGGATCATGATAGATAAATAAAAACAAAAGAGGATGAGATATTACTGGATAGCTCCCTGAATCTCCATGGTGCTCTCATGAGCTGATCCTGAGGCAAACTCTGCCATTTCTCTCCAACCATCAGGCAAACAAAACAGAACAAAAGGTGAAATCCTCATAGCAGACTAGGAATACACATCCTTGCCCTCTCACTGTCCCAAGTCTGAAGTGTCCTGACATAGCTAACCTCATTATCTTTGATGCCCTATATCTTCCAGACTTTTCTTGACCCTCTGATCTATTAGACATGACTTGGATCCTAATCCTGAGTTCCCCAGATTGGCAGTCTATGCAGGCCAAGTTGATGAGATAATGACTCAGCTGTCTGCTTGGCTCTTAGGATCTGGTGGCGGGGAAAATCCTGGAAAGATCTATTTCCAAACATATCCACCATCTGTTTAACTTGAACGTGAGCTGCTTGCTGAGAAGTCAATGGTTCTACCTGATAACTCTAATGATCAGAACAGTCTGGAGCTTGGTCACCTCAGAAGACTCTTTTGGAGATTTCTTCTCCTCGATGATGGTACAGGAAGCCTCTTGGACTTGGCACTAACTCGGAAGAATGAGGAGCTCTCAACCAGAAACACTTCATGTCTCGCTAGGCTTCTGCTCCGGAATTTGATGGAATCATTCTTTAATATAGCTGCATTTCTACCCCACATCAGAGATGATTGAAGGCAGGGGAAAATATTCCTATGAGAAATGAAGGTTTTAAGTCAAGCAAACAGAAATATGAAGGGTGATTTGATTAGAGTAGCAGCTTGGCTGGCAGATGAAGCAATGAACTCCCAGACTCCAAGAGACGCTGGGGAAGGTACCAAACCTCTCAGTCTCACTCTCCTAATCCATCTCCCTAGACTTCTGGGTGGCTCAATGGGATAATGGGTACCAAGTGCTAGAAACTCCAAAGTGCTGGTTCATATAAAAATGATGAGTATCTTTTAGGGTGTGAAGTGCTTTTTATTATTTATTTATTTATTTTTTAACGTCTTTATTGAAGTATAATTGCTTTACAATGGAGTGTTAGTTTATGCTTTATAACAAAGTGAATCAGTTATACATATACATATGTTCCCATATCTCTTCCCTCATGCGTCTCCCTCCCTCCCACCCTCCCTATCCCACTCCTCTAGGTCATCACAGAGTATCTAGTTGACCTTCCTGGGCTATGCAGCAGCTTCCACTAGCCATCCATTTTACATTTGGTAGTGTATTTATGTCAATGCTACTCTCTCACTTCATCCCAGCTTCCCTCCCCACCCCCATGTCCTCAAGTCCATTCTCTACATCTGTCTTTATTCCTGCCCTGCCACTAGGTTCATCAGTACCGTTTTTTTAGATTCCATATATATGTGTTAGCATACGGTATTTGTTTTTCTCTTTCTGACTTACTTCACTCTGTATGACAGACTCTAGGTCCATCCACCTCACTACAAATATCTCAATTTCGTCTCTTTTTATGACTGAGTCATATTCCATTGTATATATGTGCCACATCTTGTTTATCCATTCATCTGTCGATGGACACTTAGGTTGCTTCCATGTCCTGGCTATTGTAAATAGAGCTGCAATGAACACTGTGGTACATGACTCTTTTTGAATTATGGTTTTCTCAGGGTATATGCCCAGTAGTGGGATTGCTGGGTCATATGGTAGTTCTATTTTTAGTTTTTTAAGGAACCTCCATACTGTTCTCCATAGTGGCTCTATCAATTGACATTCCCACCAACAGTGCAAGAGGGTTTCCTTTTCTCCACACCCGCTCCAGCATTTATTGTTTGCAGATTTTCTGATGATGGCCATTCTGACCGGTGTGAGGTGATACCTCAACGTAGTTTTGATTTACATTTCTCTAATGATTAGTGATGTTGAGCATTCTTTCATGTGTTTGTTGGCAATCTGTATATTTTCTTTGGAGAAATGTCTATTTAGGTCTTCTGCCCATTTTTGGATTGGGTTGTTTGGTTTTTTTTTTTTTTGTTATTGAGCTGCATGAGCTGCTTGTAAATCTTGGAGATTAATCCTTTGTCAGTTGCTTCCTTTGCAAATATTTTCTCCCATTCTGAGGGTTGTCTTTTGGTCTTGTTTATGGTTTCCTTTGCTGTGCAAAAGCTTTGAAGTTTCATTAGGTCCCATTTGTTTATTTTTCTTTTTATTTCCATTTCTCTAGGAGATGGGTCAGAAAGGATCTTGCTGTGATTTATGTCATAGAGTGTTCTGCCTATGTTTTCCTCTAAGAGTTTGATAGTGTCTGGCCTTACATTTAGGTCTTTAATCCATTTTGAGTTTATTTTTGTGTATGGTGCTATGGAGTGTTCTAATCTCATAATTTTACATGTAGCTTTCCAGTTTTCCCAGCACCCCTTATTGAAGAGGTTGTCTTTTCTCCATTGTATATTCTTGCCTCCTTTATCAAAGATAAGGTGACCATATGTGCGTGGGTTTATCTCTGGGTTTTCTATCCTGTTCCATTGATCTATATTTCTGTTTTTGTGCCAGTACCATACTGTCTTGATTACTGTAGCTTTGTAGTATAGGCTGAAGTCCAGGAGCCTGATTTCTCCAGCTCCATTTTTCGTTCTCAAGATTGCTTTGGCTATTCGCGGTCTTTTGTGTTTCCATACAAATTGTGAAATTTTTTGTTCTAGTTCTGTGAAAAATGCCAGTGGTAGTTTGATAGGGATTGCACTGAATCTGTAGATTGCTTTGGGTAGTAGAGTCATTTTCACAATATTGATTCTTCCAATCCAAGAACATGGTATATCTCTCCATCTATTTGTATCATCTTTAATTTCTTTCATCAGTGTCTTATAATTTTCTGCAGACAGGTCTTTTGTCTCCTTAGGTAGGTTTATTCCTAGATATTTTATTCTTTTTGTTGCAATGGTAAATGGGAGTGTTTTCTTAATTTCACTTTCAGATTTTTCATCCTTAGTGTATAGGAATGCCAGAGATTTCTGTGCAATAATTTTGTATCCTGCTACTTTACCAAATTCATTGATTAGCTCTAGTAGTTTTCTGGTAGCATCTTTAGGATTATCTGTGTAGAGTATCATGTCATCTGTAAACAGTGACAGCTTTACTTCTTCTTTTCTGATTTGGATTCCTTTTATTTCTTTTTCTTCTCTGATTGCTATGGCTCAAACTTCCAAAACTATGCTGAATAATAGTGGTGAGAGTGGGCAAGCTTGTCTTGTTCCTGATCTTAGTGGAAATGCTTTCAGTTTTTCACCATTGAGGACAATGTTGGCTGTGGGTTTGTCATATTATGTTGAGGAAAGTTCCCTCTATACCTACTTTCTGCAGGGTTTTTATCATAAATCAGTGTTAAATTTTGTCGAAAGCTTTCTCTTCATCTATTGAGATGATCATATGGTTTTTCTCCTTCAACTTCTTAATATGGTGTATCACATTGATTGATTTATGTATGTTGAAGAATCCTTGCATTCCTGAAATAGACCCCACTTGATCATGGTGTATGATCCTTTCATTGTGCTGTTGGATTCTGTTTGCTAGTATTTTGTTGAGGATTTTTGCATCTATGTTCATCAGTGATATTGGCCTGTAGTTTTCTTTCTTTGGGACATCTTTGTCTGGTTTTGGTATCAGGGTGATGGTGGCCTCGTAGAATGAGTTTGGGAGTGTTCCTCCCTCTGCTATATATTTGGAAGAGTTTGAGAAGAATAGGTGTTAGCTCTTCTCTATATGCTTGATAGAATTCGCCTGTGAAGCCATCTGGTCCTGGGTTTTTGTTTGTTGGAAGATTTTTAATCACAGTTTCAATTTCAGTGCTTGTGATAGGTCTGTTCATATTTTCTATTTCTTTCTGGTTCAGTCTCAGCAGGTTGTGCATTTCTAAGAATTTGTCCATTTCTTCGGGGTTGTCCATTTTATTGGCATAGAGTTGCTTGTAGTAATCTCTCATGATCCTTTGTATTTCTGCAGTCTAAGTTGTTACTTCTCCTTTTTCATTTCTAATTCTATTGATTTGAGTCTTCTCCCTTTTTTCCTTGATGAGTCTGGCTAATGGTTTATCAGTTTTATTTATCTTCTCAAAGAACCAGCTTTTAGTTGTATTGATCTTTGCTATCGTTTCCTTCATTTCCTTTTCATTTATTTCTGACCTGATCTTTATGGTTTCTTTCCTTCTGCTAACTTTGGGGTTTTTTTTGTTCTTCTTTCTCTAATTGCTTTAGGTGCAAGGATAGGTTGTTTATTTGAGATGTCTCCTGTTTCTTAAGGTAGGATTGTATTGCTATAAACTTCCCTCCTAGAACTGCTTTTGCTGCAACCAATAGCTTTTGGGTCATCGTGTCTAAATTGTCATTTGTTTCCAGGTATTTTTTGATTTCCTCTTTGATTTCTTCAGTGATCACTTGGTTACTAAGTAGTATATTGTTTAGCCTCCATGTGTTTGTATTTTTTACAGATCTTTTCCTGTAATTGATATCTAGTCTCATAACATTGTGGTCAGAAAAGATACTTGATACGATTACAAATTTCTTAAATTTACCAAGGCTTGATTTGTGACCCAAGATATGGTCTATCCTGGAGAATGTTCCATGAGCACTTGAGAAAAATGTGTATTCTGCTGTTTTTGATTAGAATGTCCTATAATTATCAATTAAGTCCATCTTGTTTAATGTATCATCTAAAGCTTGTGTTTCCTTTTATATTTTCATTTTGGATGATCTGTCCATTGGTGAAAGTGGGGTGTTAAAGTCCCCTAGTATGATTGTTTTACTGTCGATTTCCCATTTTATGGCTGTTAGTATTTGCCTTATGTATTGAGGTGCTCCTATGTTGGGTGCATAAATATTTACAATTGTTATATCTTCTTCTTGGATCGATACCTTGATCATTATGTAGTGTCCTTCTTTGTCTCTTGTAATTGTCTTTATTTTGAAGTCTATTTTGTCTGATATGAGACTTGCTACTCCATCTTTCTTTTGATTTCCATTTGCATGGTATATCTTTTCCATCCCCTCACTTTCAGTCTGTATGTGTCCCTAGGTCTGAAGTGGGTCTCTTGTAGACAGCATATATATGGGTCTTGTTTTTGTATCCATTCAGCCAGTCTGTGTCTTTTGGTGGGAGCATTTAATGCATTTACATTTAAGGTAGTTATCAATATGTATGCTCCTATTCACATTTTCTTAATTGTTTTGGATTTGTTATTGTAGGTCTTTCCCTTGTCTTGTGTTTCTTGCCTAGAATAGTTCCTTTAGCATTTGTTGTAAAGCTGGTTTGGTGGTGCTGAACTCTCTCAGCTTTTGCTTGTCTGTAAAGGTTTTAATTTCTCCATCAAGTCTGAATGTGATCCTTGCTGGGTAGAGTAATCTTGGTTGCAGGTTTTTCTCCTTCATCACTTTAAATATGTCCTGCCAGTCCCTTCTGGCTTGCAGAGTTTCTGCTGAAAGGTCAGCTGTTAACCTTATGGGGATTCCCTTGTGTATTATTTGTTATTATTCCCTTGTTGCTTTTAATATGTTTTCTTTGTATTTAATTTTTGATAGTTTGATTAATATGTGTCTTGGCCTGTTTCTCCTTGGATTTATCCTGTATGGGACTCTCTGTGCTTCCTGGACTTGATTAACTATTTCCTTTCCCATATTAGGGAAGTTTTCAACTATAATCTCTTCAAATATATTCTCAGTCCCTTTCTTTTTCTCTTCTTCTTCTGGGACCCCTATAATTCAAATGTTTGTGCGTTTAATGTTGTCCCAGAGGTCTCTGAGACTGTCCTCGATTCTTTTCATTCTTTTTTCTTTATTCTGCTCTGCAGTAGTTATTTCCACTATTTTATCTTCCAGGTCACTTATCCGTTCTTCTGCCTCAGTTATCCTACTATTGGTCCCTTCTAGAGAATTTTAAATTTCATTTATTGTGTTGTTCATCACTGTTTGTTTGTTCTTTAGTTCTTCTAGGTTCTTGTTAAACATTTCTTGTATTTTCTCTATTATATTTCCTAGATTTTGGATCATCTTTACTATCATTATTCTGAATTCTTTTTCAGATAGACTGCCTATTTCCTCTTCATTTGTTAGGTCTGGTCAGTTTTAACCTTGCTCCTTCATCTGCTGTGTGTTTTTCTGTCTTCTCATTTTGCTTATCTTACTGTGTTTGGGGTCACCTTTTTGCAGGCTGCAGGTTCTTAGTTCCTCTTGTTTTTGGTGTCTGTCCCCAGTGGCTAAGGTTGGTTCAGTGGGTTGTGTAGGCTTCCTGATGGAGGGGACTCTTGCCTCTGTTCTAGTGGATGAGGCTGGATCTTGTCTTTCTGGTGGGCAGGTCCACGTCTGGTGGTGTGTTTTGGGGTGTCTGTGGCCTTATTATGATTTTAGGCAGCCTCTCTGCTAATGGGTGGGGTTGTGTTCCTGTCTTGCTAGTTGTTTGGCATGGGGTGTCCAGCACTGTAGCTTGCTGGTCATTGAGTGAAGCTGTGTCTTGGTGTGGAGATGGAGATCTCTGGGAGATTTTTGCCGTTTGATATTACATGGAGCTGGGAGGTCTCTTGTGGACCAGTGTCCTGAACTTGGCTCTCCCACCTCAGAGGCACAGCACTGACTCCTGGCTGGAGCACCAAGAGCCTGTCATCCACATGGCTCAGAATTAAAGGGAGAGAAAGAAGGAAGGAAGGAAGGAAGGAAGGAAGGAAGAAAGAAAGAAAGAAAGAAAGAAAGGAAAGAGGATAAAATAAAGTTATTAAAATAAAAAAATTATTAAGAAAAAAAAATTTTTTAAGTGAAAAAAACAAAAAAATGGACAGACAGAACCCTAGGACAAAGGGTGAAAGCAAAGCTACACAGACAAAATCTCACCCAGAAGCATACACATACACACTCACAAAAAAAGGAAAAGGGGAAAAAATAATATATATTGCTCCCAAAGTCCACCTCCTCAATTTGGGATGATTCATTGTCCATTCAGGTATTCCACAGATGCAGGGTATATCAAGTTGATGGTGGAGAGTTAATCCACTGCTCCTGAGGCTGCTGGGAGAGATTCCCTTTCTCTTCTTTGTTCTCACAGCTGCCAGGGGCTCAGCTTTGGATTTGGACCTGCCTCTGTGTGTAGGTCGCTGGAGGACGTCTGTTCTTCGCTCAGACAGTACGGGGTTAAAGGAGCCGCTGATTCGCGGGCTCTGGCTCACTCAGGCGGCGGGGGGGTGGGGGGGGCCACGGCGTGCGGAGCGGGCCTGCGGCGGCAGAGGCGGCGTGACGTTGCACCGGCCTGAGGCGCGCCAGTGCGTTCTTCCGGGTAAGTTGTCCCTGGATCCCGGGACCCTGGCAGTGGCGGAGTGCATAGGCTCCCGGGAGGGGAGGTGTGGAGAGTGACCTGTGCTCACACACAGGCTTCCTGTTGGTGGCAGCCGCAGCCTTAGCGGCTCACGCCCGTCTCTGAAGCTCCTTTAAGCAACGCTCTTAATCCCCTCTCCTCGCGCACCAGGAAACAAAGAGGGAAGAAAAAGTCTCTTGCCTCTTCGGCAGACTTTTCCCCGGACTCCCTCCCGGCCAGCCGTGGCGCACTAACCCCCTGCAGGCTGTGTTCATGCCGCCAACCCCAGTCCTCTCCCTGCGCTCCGACCGAAGCCCGAACCTCAGCTCCCAGCCCCGCCCGCCCCGGCGGGTGAGCAGACGAGCCTCTCGCCCTGGTGAGTACCGTTCGGCCCTGATCCTCTGGGCGGGAATCTCTCCGCTTTGCTCCCCGCACCCCTGTGGCTGTGCTCTCCTCCGCGGCTCCGACGCTCCCCCACTCCGCCACCCGCAGTCTCCACCCGCGAAGGGGCCTCCTAGTGTGTGGAAATTTCCTCCTTCACAGCTGCCTCCCACTGGTGCAGGTCCCGTCCCTATTCTTTTTCTTTGTTTTTTTCTTTTTTCTTTTGCCCTACCCAGGTACGTGGGGACTTTCTTGCCTTTTGGGAGGTCTGAGGTCTTCTGCCAGCGTTCAGTGGGTGTTCTATAGGTGCAGTTCCACGTGTAGATGTATTTCTGATGTATCTGTGGGGAGGAAGGCGATCTCCGCGTCTTACCCTTCCGCCATCTTCCTCAACTCCCTTTAGTGTGTTTAAAGAGAAGGTTGCTGCTGATCAGTTACTGTCTTCGCTCATGCAGGAGTGACAAGGCTTCTAAATTCCACATTCTGAATACGTTGATGGTTTTAGATTGCATTTCTTTACAGTATGGAATCATCCTGCAGCAATTCTGCTTCCCTCAAAAGGAGGGCTTGTCCCTAGGGGTCAGGGGCAGACGAAGGCGCAAACCTCTGCTGGGGGACCGAATGAAGAGGAAGTAGAGTGTGGAAGGGAAAGTCAAGGTCTTAGTGTGTACAACGGGGTTCAGAGCAGAGAGCTGCCATTCATATGCACTCGTGCCATAGACCAAACAAATTTTTGTTTGTTTTTTCTTTTACTCTCTTTAACTGAAAAGGGAGCGATGGTTAATTCTTCTCCCTTGTTCCTTGAGAATAGAATCTGCACAAAATTCATCTCTTTATGTGATCAGTAAATATTTGATTAATAAAAGCTTTGTTAACTAGAAACCATTATAATCATATGAAGATTTTCCAAATACATTCAGGCCCCTAAAGGCATCCACAACTTTATTGGGGGTCAGTCCTGACCCCCGCCCAGCAAGAGAGGCCATTCTTATTTTTTTCCTAAATTCGACACTGATGAAGAGTACGTAGGGCTTCCTTCCCTTCACCCATTCCTCTCCCCAGGTGCCCAGATGGCTGCCACAGCTGTCGGCACCTCCAGTGATGCAAAAAGACAGGCAGTAAATTATCTCTCTTTGGTTACTGCCTCTGGGTAAGGACCGACCGTCTATGAAGTTATCATGAGTGGCGTCAGCTTGCAGAAGTTACGTTCTCCCTGCAGACATTGGGAGCTTTATACTGCTCTCTCCATCTGCCTTTGATCAGCTCCTTCACTCTTTCTCCCCCACCACCCCACCCAGGCTGAGCGTCCTTAGACAAGTCGCTTTGCCTCTCTGAACCTAGCTACCTCTCCTTTAAAATAGGGATCCTAATTCCTGTCCGAGAGCGCTGCTGTGTGGAAAAGAAAAAATAATGTGTGAGAGGTGCCTAGCTTCAGGCATGGTGCATTTTAAAGGTGCAATATAGAATATCTGCTATTAATTTCTTCAGCAGCAGCTGATGAAAGGGTGGATAGGGGATTAGGTAAGATAATGTATGTAAAGTACTTCACATCGTGTCTGGCACCTAATGAGGGCTCTAGAAGTGTTGGCTATCATTAGTGGAGATAAAGACATGTACATTACAGAAATAATAATAATGCAAAGTAGAAATGGATTAAAAAGAATACAAAGAGTTCTCAGCTAGATCAAAGGAGAAAGAGACAGCTCCTTCCAGCTGAGCAAACAGGGTCAGTGTTTCCCTAACTTCCCTGATGGTAAGAATCACTTGGGGATCATGTTAAATAAAAGTTCATCAGCCATAGCCCATGTCCTATTTCTAGGGAAGGGGGGCTGGAGAATGAGCTGGGGAAGCTGCATGTTTAAAAACACCCCAGAATTTATCATGAAGGAAATTTGGAAAACTCTGGAATGAATGACATCCAAGCTGGGACTTGACAGCTAGGTGACAATAGCAATAGTAATCTCGAGCTTCTTTGTGAACCAGGCATTGTGCTTACACTTCCCATTAATCATCAGAAACATTCCCACGAGGTAGACAGGTATCACTAGACCCATTTTGCAGATGAGGACGTTGAGATTCAGGGAGTGGAAAGGACTTAAAGTCACAAACTGGAAAGTGCCAGAACCCGGCTTCAAACGCAAACCTGTCAATTTCAATGTCTGTATGCTTTTCACTAAGCAACACTCTAGATATTGATAAGGGCCACTCCAGTTGTAGAAACAGCCTGAGCAAAGAACTGGAGGGGGAAAAGCTGATGCTACAGAAGTGGCAATAACATTAGTGTGATAGTAGCTAAAGTATAGAGTAAGTGAAAGGCAGTCGTGGAGAGAGGTGGGAAAGGTACCTTGGCCTGTATTGGTTGGGTTCAGATTAAGCTGCCATTACAAAGAGACCTTCCAAAATGCAGGGGCTTAAGTAAGTTCAGAGTTTGTTTCTCTCTCACATGAGTGATCGATGGTGAGTGTCCCAGGGCCGCAGGAATTTAGAGGAGGGGCAGCTCTGATGCACGTGGTTATCCTGTGACCCAGGGCGATGGGTTTGCTGTTATCCTCAACACAGAGGCTCCATCCTTAGTCCAGGGAAGCTGCCCCAGATGTTGCCATTTCTGAGCCAGAAGGAAATGGAGAAATGGAGCACAGGGAAGGCAGGTTTGCCTTGTAGGAAATGGCCTGGAATTTACTAGAAATGGGAACAGCACTCACTTTACTTCCACTCACCCTCCATTGGCCTGAACTGAGTCACATGATCACACACCTGCAAGGGAAGCTGGGAAATGTAGTGTCTAGCTGGGCAGCCACGTGCTCTACGCCAGGGTCTAATGCCTGAAGATCTGAGGTGGAGCTGATGTAGTAATATTAGAAATAAAGTGCACGATAAATGGCATGTGCTTGAATCATCCCAAAACCATCCCCACCCCTGGTCCTTGGAAAAATTGTCTTCCACGAAAATGGTCCCTGGTACCAAAAAGGTTGGGGACTGCTGCTCTACAGAACTTGGCAGGAAGGGTGGTCGAAGGAAATTATTAAAAGCAAAGAGTGGTGAATGGATACTGGGGGTCTCTGTTACAGGGCATATAGAGCTGGAGCATTCCAAAAGTAGTGCTTCGTCTTTGGCAGAAACTTTCTAAGTGTTTCATCTGTCTTACCTCAGTTAATCCTCACAACCAATTTGAATCCCAGGACTGAAGCCTTGGTCAAAGAATAAGACCTTTAATTGGTATACAACAAGTGCTGAGGGTTTTTTAACAAGAGGGTTCTAATCATCTAGTCAAGGGTTGCATAGCATCAGAGGCAATTGAAGGGGACCCAGGACTAGCAGTTGGACAGGTTTGTAAGCCCAGCCCTGTGGCTGCTTCATTCATTGTCTCTGTGAAGTGAGGGTGCTGGAATGGTTGGTTTCCAAGGTGCCTCTCACTCTACAATTCTATGTCCTTGCTAGAGGCCCTCCTGTGAGCGCAGAAGTACAGAGGACACTAGAGAGAAGAAAAGATAGATAGGTGGAGAGATATGATGGATCCCGCAGGACAACCACAAAACAAAAAAAGTCTATGTCAACAAGACTGGTAGATGCCGTTCCCTCTCTATCATTAAAGTGTCCATGAACACCGCCACTACCCTTCTGGCAAGTAGGAAATTTGGGAGTCATCCTCCATACCTTCCTCCTGTTCACCACCACCCCCAGTGTCTAATCCAACCCTGACAATTTTATCTCCTAAATGTCTGCTGAATCCACCCACTTCTTTCCAGCCCTACCATATGGTCCTAGGTGGAAACTTATCCATCCATCTCTCACCTGGACTACTGCAGTCACCTCCTAGCCAATCTCCATCTTCCCTTCTCTCCCTGCTCCAATCCATTCTTACCAGCAAAAGAGATCCTTTTAAAGCAAATGTAAGCTTGCCATTCCCCAGCTTAAAAACTCTGCAAATGTGTCCCATTGCTCTCAAAAGAAAGACCAAAATTTTGCAGTGTCTTATAACCCCGCCCACCTCTCCAGCCTTATCTCATTCAACTTGTTTCCTCTGCCATAGGCTCCAGTCTTCCTGGCCCTCTTTATGAATGGGCCATGCCCCCTGTCAGCTCATGAAGACTTTTGTAGATGCTGTTTGCTCTTCCTGGAATGACCTTCCACCTCTTCACATACCTACCTTCACATCTTAGCTCAACTGTCGCCCCTTCAAGGAAATCTCCCCCATCTCCCCACCCTCAGTCTACATTGCCCTTCCTCTCTTAAATTCTACCAACTTATATATTTATCTGTGTGATTATATGGTGAACGTTTGCTGTACATGAAACAGTCTCAGCTCCAAAAGTACAGACACCTTGTTTATCTTACTCACCGTTATCTTTCCAGTGAGTAAATATGGAATGAAAGAATTCATAAGCTAGTGTACATTATTATCCATCATCTGTAGAATACAGTTCTAAACTTCCTATGCTGTCCAAAGCCCAGCTCATTCTCAGTTCCAGCCTCAGAAATATGACCTCAGACCTATATATATATCCTGACCCAGATCCTTTCCATCCTCACAGTGTCTGATCGTGTTAAAGACTGTACCCATTTCACAGATAAAAAAAGTAAGACTTAGAGAAAGACAGTGACATTCTCTAGCATCAAGTATTATGTCTATTTTTAATAATCCTTTATATCAGTTTGTTTAGATTTTCTAATATTCTCAACTGACCTTAGGTGGTGTTAGAATGGTAAAAAGAGACAATGAATGTCTGCATGTGTACAGGGTTTCTAAGAAGTTGGAGTTCAGCCTTAGAGATCCTGTGACAAAGACATGAGCTGTGGAACCAATGTCAAAAATATAGGAAAGAGGGCTTCCCTGGTGGCGCAGTGGTTGAGAGTCCGCCTGCCGATGCGGGGGACGCGGGTTTGTGCCCCGGTCTGGGAAGATCCCACATGCAGCGGAGCAGCTGGGCCCGTGAGCCATGGCCGCTGAGCCTGCGCGTCCAGAGCCCGTGCTCCGCAGCGGGAGAGGCCACAACAGTGAGAGCCCGCGTACCGCAAAAAAATTAATTAAATAAATAAATAAATATAGGAAAGAGAAGAATTAAGTTCAAGAGTGGACAATCTACTTATGAAGCTGGAAACCCCACATTCTTGAACATTTGAGTAGTCTCCTGGTGGGAGACAAAACCTCTGAGGATGAACCACGTTAAGTTACCTGTGTTGGACTGGTCTGGACCCATAACTGCATACACACACATGCATACACAAACACACATGACCTGAATTTGTTCCCATGGGGGTGCTACCCACTTATTCTTACCAAACCACGTTATTTCCCTCTGAACACTGGGAAAGCACAGCGGATGACTTGGAGAACAGTGAATTTTGTACCAAAGGTGTATGCGTGGAGAAGATCTAATGTTATCAAAGAAAGAAATCAAAGTTTCTAAATCTTTGGATTACACAGTAATTTAAATACAAGGCTTGTTGTGACAAAATGTAGCATGCAGAGTTGGTGGGAGGATTTTGTAAATGAAAGGAAGGAGAAAGTGGTAACTCAGGAAAAGCAAGGAGAATGGAAATCGAAGCTCTCCGGTTGGAGCAGGTGGGAAAGAGCTCCAGGAAGTACGTTAAATGGGAAACAGCAGCATGTGTTCAAGTTACCAGAAGGCTCCAGTGCCCCTTGTCACTCAAATTAACCACGCCACCTGTGGTGTCACCTGCCCACCAGCAGAGGTAGGGAGCTGTGCACCTCTAACGTCTGGATTTGGGTCCATTGATCTACCCTCAATGTAAAGGAGCCCAGGCAGTTCCATAGAGAAGAGCTTGCACTGAATCTTGAGGAGGCAGAGAAGGTCAAGGTGCGCCGGAGACCTTCTGTTATTTTCAGGAAATGAGATGTCAGGGATGGCGATCAAGAAGACAAAGGTGGCTGGAGAAAGGCTCACCCAGAGGAGGGACTCTAACTTGAACAAGCTGAAATATAAAAGAAAGAGCGAAGAGCGTAGTTAACTGAAACAGTATAAGGAGCTGTAGGCCTAGATGGACGACGATGATGATTAATGTTCATTTGCCAGGTCCTATTCTAGACCCTCCACAAATATTAACTCACTGAGACCACAGAACAACCCCACAAAGTCTGTGTACTGGGATTAAAGCCCAATTTCCATAGAAAGAACTGAGATTCAGGAAAGTGAGGAAATATATTCAAGGTTACATAAGAACTTCCCTGGTGGTCCAGTGGTAAAGAATCCACCTTCCAATGCAGGGGACGAGGATTCGATCCCTGGTAGGGGAGCTAAGATCCCACATGCCATGGGGCAACTAAGCCCGTGTGCCACAACTACTGAGCCTGCTCACCGCAAACTGCAGAGCTCACGCGCCCTGGAGCCTGCAAGCCACAACTAGAAAGAGAAAAAAAACCCACACACCACAACTGGAGAGAAGCCCACGCGCCACAATGAACAGCCCACGCTGCAGCCAAAGATCCCGCATGCCTAAACAAAGACCCCACGTGCGGCAACTAAGACCCAATGCAGCCAAAAAAAATAAATAAAATAAATAAATAAGTAAAATAAAGGAATATATTCAAGGCGACACAGAGTAACAGAACCAGGATTTGAATCCAAGGAGGCTGATTCTAAACTCTCATTTCTCGATCACCAGCCACGCTGCAGTGTAGTATATACAAAAGGCAATATTAAGTGCCTAAAAGAAAGCCCTAAGGTCCAAATGACACTGGGCCTCCAGTGTCATTTATAGAAACACTGTATATTGATCAACCCAAAGTTACCAATCACAGGTAGTGGAGAGTGGGCACAGGGGCGTAACTGGAGAAAGACCTACTGCCCAGTGTTCTTTCGATGGCATATGTTAACTATTTCATGACCGTCGAGAAGGGTAAGGGTTTATAGATGGAGCAGGTGAGGCTTAAGAGGGTTGAAAGTGTGCAATGAACTTGAATAGAGACTTTGTGTTAAGTGAGAGGTAAGTTATACCCTGGATGAGCCTAGAAGTCATAGCCTGGGTGAGCCAGCATAAGAGGGCTTCTTAGAATCATCCTCAGTTCTGACTTCAAGCTGGTTTCACCTGCCAACTCAACAGAACCTTTGTGTCCAGCTTTGGTGGGGCATGTGGAGGGGGATAGCCCTCTACGTCACAGCAGAGTGGGTTTGAACCCTGGCTCCCAAACTCATCAGCTGGTGAGATCTCGGGCAAGTCTCCTGACCATACTGTGCCTCTATTTCTTCATCTGTAAAATGAGGGTAATAACAGAACGACTTCAAGAGGTTGTTTTGAGGATTAATAATACAGGTATATCACTTGGCACTTAATAAAGACTCAATAAAGATAAACAAACGAGCTATAGCTTTTCTCTGTGGACAAGCCCAGACAGACTAATTACTTATGCCATGCAGGAGTTCCTTTGGGAGAAAAGACAAAACGAGGAGGATCAAACTGAAAATTGATGTTTTTGTTAGCTTGTCACAGGCCTGTTTATCTTCTCTTAGGAATATGAAGCGGTCAAGTCCACAATTCACATTTGGATTATACCCTAGATTTTATCCAACTTAACCCTTTGAGGTAGGTTCATACCCATTTTATAGGTGAAGAAACTGAGGCTCAGAAATGAGAAACAACATGTCCCAGGTTGCACAGTAGGACAGCACCAGACTGCAGAGCCATAACCGAGGTGTCCTGCTCCCAAGACCAGAGTTGCCCTGGCCTCTTAGGGGTCCTGGGCCCCTCCTCTTCTCCTTCCTGCTCTCCCCATCCTGCAGCCGGAGAAGATCAGATGAACAAGCCCCATCTCCGCTGTGCTAGGGCTGATTTTCCGCCTTTTGTAAGGATGATGATCACAAACATTAGTATCCACAAAAGTGCGAGAGTGTCAAATGACATATTAGTTTTCTGTACATGATTGTTTTTTTAATCTGACAGCTTCAAAGTGAGTGTTGTATATTGTGTTGATTGGTTGTTGTCGTTGGAGCATGTGTCTGAGAGTTAATTTTAAAAAGTAGTTGTTAGCAAAGGGTAAATACACACGTAGGTACAGTATAGGTCTCGTGGGGTATTTGTGTCTTAGGGCTGTCTGTCTCTAAGAGGTATGTGTGCATGTGTGTGTTGTGCCTTACATGTGTACCTCCATAGTGTGTGTGTATTTATGTAGTGTATGCATGTGTGTATGTGTGTGTGTGCATGTGTGGTGCCTGTGTTTATACCTGTGCTAAGTGCACCTGCATTTATATGCATACATCTCTAAGTATATATATATATAGTGAGTGTGTGAGCCTATGTGTGTAGTCTGTGTCCTGTAGGTTAAAATATGGTGTGTCCTGATGTGTTCAGCATCTGTAGGCTGTGTCCTAGGTGAGTGTGTGTGAGTGTTCACACTGCATCTCTGAGTGTCTGCACTGCTTGTGTGCCTGACCTGCGTGTGCTCAAGCACACATGTGTGACTCCCTCCCTGTGCCTCTGTCTCCAGGAAAGCTGCGCTCTCCCTGCCCCTCTCACCCCGCCCCTCCCCACTCCCTCCCATCTTAGTGCTGGAGTCTGGTGGTTATGAGCTGGTCAGACACTTTTATCTCCTCCAAATATCCTATTGCTCGTACTCAGAAATCACAGGAAGGGGCCTCAGAGACATCGTATAGGCTGCATCCTCCGCAGGCCAGGAGCACCCCTGTCCCTCTTACCTGTTAGTCACTGAAAAGAAAAGCTCACACGCCAAATAGCTGCTATCTCAGCCGGGTTTAACTGTTTCTGAGCCAGTTTGAGGTTTGCTTCGATGTAGCTGTAAGTCTATTCCACAGGCCCCAGCTGCAGTGGGAGGGGCTAGGAGCTTTGAAATACCTACAGACCCCAGCTTCCAGCCACTATAAAATTGGATGATTAGTCCTCAAGTGGAATGCTATTTGCAGGGTGGGGTGAAGGGGACTGTGCATTATTGAATCCAACTCTTCTGTGGAGATGATGTGTGAATGAGCAGGGCGTTTAGCCTGGCCAGCCCTGCCCCTTGATGCCTGACGCCCTTCGTTCTCAGGTCAGTATGTCTGCAAAACGTCCCCCATTTTCAAATTGCCCTTTGGGGGAGGGGCTGCCACCCTCTTACAAACCACTGAGCTAAACAAACTATGGAAGTGAGAAACCATTGGACTAGAAGGGACTTAAATGACAGCTTTCTGTCATTATACTGCTGGCACACTCTACCGTCTTTATTTCTTCATCCATCCATTCATCTGTTCGTTTTTCTGACAAATATTTATCGAGCACCTACTGTGTGCCAGGCACTTTTCGAAGCTTTGGGGATAGACTGGGAGCAGGGCAAGCAAGGCCCCTATTCTTAAGAACCTTATTTTCCAGGAAGGAAAACAGTCAGCAAACTTAGAAACAGTAAGACCATTGGTAGCAGTGAAACAGGATGATTTGATCATGTGAAGGAGTGGGGCTTCTTCAGATTAAAGGAGAGAGGGAAGTGGGGGGCTCCGAGAGGGAATATGTAAGTTGAGGCTTAAAGAATAAAAAGAACCCAGATGAGTAAGCATTCGGCAGGAGACCATTCCATTCTAGGTGGAAGGAGTCATAAGTCCTTGGTGTGCTGAAGGATCAGAAAAACAGCCAGGAAGGTGGAAAAGGATGGGGGTGGGCAGTGAGCGGGGGTGGAGAGGGCAGGGGGAAGGGGTAGAGGAAATTGGAAAGAAGGCAAAGTCCAGATCACATACTGCTTTCGGGATGTGGCTAAAATTTAGATGTTATTCTAAGGTCAATGAGCAGCCAGGGTAGGATTTTTACAAAGTAAGCCATGTACAGAATGGATGAATGCACGTTCTATGTGCACTATCCTACCCGACGATATTCTAAAGAAGATAGTATTATTATTCTGATCTTGCAGATGAAATGAAAGGTTTTAGAGAGGTTGGGTGTCTTGTTCAAGCTCAAACATCCCGGAGCCCAGTTTCTAACCCCAGCAGTCTGACCCCGGAGTCTGCAGGTTTAATCAAATCTAGGAATCCTGCTGTCAAAGGTCCCAGAACTTCTTTGGGTTCTGAGTCATCATCCAGTTTGGGCTTCTGTGAGTTCTAGTTTTTCCTATTCTTGGATCCCCCAGTAGGGGGGTGTCCATCCCTCTTTACTGTACCACGTTCACCCAGACAATAAACCTGTCTCCCCTGAGGTAGCCTCAGGGAGTGCCTGTGTCTTTGCCTCCTACATGGTAAACCAGAAAAGTGACAGGGCAGGGGTCAGACAGAGGGCACCTGATGGGAACCCACTGGAGGGCTCTTTCTACTTCAGCTGGCAGCTCTCCCCAGGCAGAGGAAGGAGGCATTCTCTCTCTCTCCCTCTCTCTCTCTCTCTCTCTCTCTCTCTCTCTCTCTGTCTCTCTCTGTCTCTTGCACACACACACATACATGCATGCACAATTCCTCAGTCCATCAGTGCATCAGCCGGGCTCCCCGACTGTAAACATTTACTCCAGGCTATTTTATCTACAAGGCATAAACAGTCCCAGCATATGCTCAGCAGGGGCCCACCCCATAACTGTTCCAGAGCATCTCTGCCTCTTTCCCAGGAGCGGTGATGATGGAGGTTCCAGGCTGCCTTCTGAGGCTTCCTTCCTGACCACTGTCTCCTCATACCCGAGTGCCACAGGCGCTGGGGCAATGACAGCCATTGATGTCCTGGCCCCTCCAAGGGGTACCCGTAGCTCCACCTTTCCCAGGAGGAGGGCCTTCAAATCCACGGGCCACAAAGTGCAGAGGTCTTGGACAAGGCTGGTCAGCACTTTTATTGAGGGTCAAGTTTAAATGTGAACAAAAGAGATTTCCAGGAGATACAAAGGAAATGCACAAATGTTCCTGAAATGGATTATTGTCATACAACATGTGAAAGTCTCTGCAGAGAACTTCATGAAGCCAAAAAAAGAAAAAGGATGGCCTAGTTACTGAGCGCTTCCTGTGGGCCAGGTGTTTTGCTTCTAGCTTCTCACTTATCCTCACTACAATCCTATAGGGTAGATACCATTACCATCTCTGTTTTGTAAGAGGAAACCAAGGCCCAGAGAGCTTGAGTCATTTGCTTCAAGGTCACACAGCCCATAAATGGCAGAACTGGAACTATCCAGCATACTCCAGTTACTCCAGAGCCCAGAGGAGTCCACAGTGCTGTGCTGCTTCCCTGGGCCATGGAAGCCCGTGTGATAACGGCTGCACCCTAGCCTGGGGGAAGGCAGGCAGGTGGCCTGAGCCATCCACCTCCCTGTACTCCCACACTGGGAGACTGTTTGGATCTTCTCTGTTGTTTGCATCATGGTCACTACCTTTTGCTGGGCTGATAGCTTCTCATCTGGAATGTGAATTCCAAAGACTTGAACACTTATTATTGACACAGGGCAGATGAGGATGTGGGAGGTATCTGAATATTGAATCAGACATGGCTTCTGCCATCAGAAGACTTAAAAGATATAATGATGAGGAAGTATAAGACAGAAATGTATGAGTCCCAGTTGCTTCATATCCTTGACAACACTTAGTACTCTCAGGCCTTTTAATTGTACCCTTTTTGTTAGGCCTGGGGTAACATCTCATATTGGTTTAATTTATATTTTCTTAGTGGATAATGATGTTGAGGAGTTTTCAGATGTTTTCTGGCCATGTGATATCTCTTTTGTGCCAGTCTTTTGTCTGTTCAAGTCTTTGCCAGTTTTTAATTGGGTGGTCTTTTTCTACTGATTAATCTTTCTTTATATATTTCTAATATGAGCCCTTTGTCAGCTATATGTATTGTAAATATCTTCTCCCGGTCTGTGGCTTTTCTTTCACTCTCTTGTTGTTGTCTTTCAATAAACAAATGGTTTTAATTTCAGTGATGTTCTGTTTCTCATTCTTTTCTTTTATGGTTAGTGATTTTGTATGTCCTGTTTAAGAATTCTTACCTACCCGAAAGTCATGAAGATATTCCCCTATATTTTCTTCTAGAAGTTCTGTTGTTTTGCCTTTCTCACATAGGTCTATAATCTATCTCAAATTAACTTTTGTATATGTTGTGCAAAAGAAGGGTCAAGGCTGACTTTTGTCCATATGGATAGTCAAATGAATACCACATGATATCACTTATATGTGGAGTCTAAAAAATAATATAAATGAACTTATTTACCTAGAATCACAGACATAGAAAGCAAACTTATAGTTACCAAAGTGGAAGGGGTTGGGGGAGTGATAAATTAGCAGTTTGGGAGTAGCACATATGAACTATTATATATAAAACAGATAAACAAGGTCCTACTATATAGCACAGGGAACTATATTCAATATCTTGTAGTAAACTATAATGGAAAAGAATATTTTATATATATATATACACATATATATGAATAACTGAATTACTTTGCTGTACATCAGAAACTAACACATTGTAAATTAACTATACTTCAATTAAAGATAAATAAATAAACTCTCCTGCCATTAAAAAAAAAAAGGGAGAAGTGAGATCTTTGGCAAACTGGAGAACAGCATCCCATTTACAAAGCACTCAAGCGACATGTTTGTGCTGCCAAATAAAGTACTGACTGACCACAGGCCAGGATCTGTATCCCTGAGCCCCGCCAATCTCTAGCGATGCTCTTTCTAGCTCCGACATCTGCTGGCCTTTGCATCGCTTTATCTTATACGCATGTGTGTTCTTACTTTTCCACCTTCGGCATCAGAAGAGGAGGCATGAAGCCGAAATGAAGCGCTTGTATAACAAGATGGAGAAAAGAAGGAGCCGAGGGCTTCTGTGGTGGCGCAGTGGTTGAGAGTCCGCCTGCCGATGCAGGGGCCACGGGTTCGTGCCCCGGTCCTGGAAGATCCCACATGCCACAGAGCGGCTGCGCCCGTGAGCCATGACCGCTGAGCCTGCACGTCCCGAGCCTGTGCTCCGCAGCGGGAGAGGCCACAACGGTGAGAGGCCCGCGTACCGCAAGAAAAAGAAGGAGCCGAAGAGAAAGATCAGAACCTTTCTCCTCCTCACCCCTCCTCACCCCCAGCCTGCAAATACTCTGCTCGGAGAAGGCAGCATCCCAGCTGGGCTGGGATCAGCTTGGCCAAGGCTGTGAGGAGACCCAGCGCAACCCAAGCCTCATTTCCGAAGTGTGTTATTTCACCCCTGCTTCACAGATAATGTAACTGAGTCACTCAATTGAGCATAAAATAGAAATTTGGCTTCTTATCTGCCTCAGACCTGACTTTACTATTTTCTTTCTGCAAAATACATTTTTCACTATCTTATCTTCTAATAAACAATCCTAGCTTGGCAGCCTTGTGGCAATGGCACTGAATGCATTTAAGAGACATATTTTTCCTCTCTCACTCCCTGCTTAAACTCTTCTGTTTAAAAGCCTACGTGTTTTTTTCTTCCCTTTTGGAAAAAAATATATATCCCATTTGTATGCCGTTTTCCTTTAAAGAACATACATATTTTTCATGAGGCGTTCTGATGGATCCCTCCTTATTTTCCCTTTTGCTCACTTGATCAGAATTAAAAGAAGGAACTTAACCTCCACAGCAATGGTGTGTGAATTTGATGGATTTTAGGACTGGATGGTGATGGTCAGGGCGGCACCTTTAAGAAAGGGGCGATTTCTAGAGTGGTCAGACCCCAATAGATCCTCCAAGATTGGGTGGTGGGCAGGACACATTGATGAGAAGCCAGCCATGAATGTTTAACGCCTCCCTCCAATGCAGACTGCCATCAGATGCGTCAGACAGGGAGGCTTAAGCCACAGAGGAAAGAAGAGGGAAGGGGAACCAATATTTATTGGAGCTTTCAGAACAACCTTCTCAGAGAACAACTCCATTAAACAAAGAAGAGGAAACACCCCCATTATTGCAGAGCAGGAAACTGGGGTTCAAAAGAGCTAATGCACATCCAAAAGACGAGATACAATGGCAGGTCTCCAAGCACCACTTTGGGAGTTAGAACCACACACAGATTTTGTCGTGTAGTATGTGTAGTGTTTAGGCAATTGTTTCATTCTGAGTGTCAACTGTAAAAGCAAAGAGGCTAAAAGTCCTTCCTCATCTGACCTCCATGCTATGAATTCCAACTCCTACCATTTTATGCTGGAAAATATAGGAAGTTAGACGTGCATGGATTTTACTGTTTACAAAATCATTTACCTCCACCGCTTTCGCAGTTTATACTCAGAGTAAACCTCAGCCTCTGTCACATCTGATCCCTGATAATGTCACTGCCTCATTCACGTCCTCCAATGTGCCACACCCTGTTTCCCCTTAAAGTCTTCGGGTGTGTGTTTCCAGCAGTACCAGGAACACTTACCCTTACCCATCCTTCACACGGGAGCTCCGAAGCTGCATCCCCAGAGAAACTTCCGTGACCGCCCTACCGCAGGAACCCCCCACCTTTAATCTCTCCATAGCATCCCCCTTCTCCTTCACAGTAAAGGACAGGCCATTGCTTCCTAATCTGGCGTGGACACTTGGGACAGTCCTGGGGCACAGCCCTTCTGGAACAGCAGCATCCACCTGCTTCCTTTGCTGTCCCCTGGGGGCTCATGCCTCAGGCTCAGCTGCCCTCTGCCCACACCGAGCAGTACATTTATGCTTGTGTTGCACGTTTAATATCCGTCTCCCCCACCAGTCTGTCAGCTCCGGAGTGAGGAACTGTGTCATTTTGTTCTATAACACATCTCCCTGTGCTCAGTACACTGTCTGCCACCTAATGGGTGCTCTGTATATATTCGTTGAACAAATGAATGAATGAATGTGATTATCACAGCAGCCCTGCGTGACAGGCATTTGTATCTTCTTTTTCTAATAAATAATGAAATCAGTAATAAGAGTTATCATTTCTTCTGTGCTTACCATGTGCCTGGTCGGATTCTAAGAACTTTAATACTCACCATAACCGTCTAAGGCGGGCACTATTCTTATTCCCATTTCACAGACGAGGAAACTGAGGCACAGAGCACCCACAGGCTGAGGCCAGAGAACAGGATTTCCTGTTTAAAGCACCTGCTCCTTCTACTCAACCACAGGGCCTCACATCTGAGCCACCAATGTCATGAAAGAAAGAACGAAGAGAGAAGAATCCCATGAAAATCACCTTGAACTCAGGTTACCATTTGCATTGGGAAGTGATCTGATAAGAGTTTGCGATCTCCTCCAACATTTACCAATCTTAGGTCAAAGACGTTCATACAAAAAGGCCATAACTTCCTAGTCTGGTGTGGACACTTGGGACAGTCCTGGGGCACAGCTCTTCTGGAACAGCGCCATCCACCTGCTTCCTTTGCTCTCCCCTGGGGGCTCATGCCTCAGGCTCAGCTGCCCTCTGCCCACACCGAGGCCTTTGCCAGTCTGAACGCCCCATTTCTCACTCACAGCCTGGAGAGCAGGATGAGGTCAATAGGTCCTTCTGTTCCTGCAGGAAGCCAGAGAAGATTAATCTGTGGGACAGAGAGATGACGCCCAGAAGCGGAGGAGATTTATAAAGGACAGAAATTCAGGCCAAGGTCCCTGGTTTTTGTTTCCCTCTATCTGTCTTATGACTACCACACAGCACTGTGGTTGGAAGAAACTTCGAGAGGTCATCTGATCCAGCCTCCTGCCTCCTTCAGGCGAAAAATGATGACCCTCTAATACTCGCAACACTTAGGCTCTCAAGAGCTCTGGCCTCTGTAGGGCTGATAGTGCAACCCAGATCAAGTCCAAGTATTTTAACCTGGCACCTGAGATCCCCAGAGATCTGGTTCCATGCTGCCTAATCTCCTCTTAACCCCCAGGCAAAACTCCACTGCAGCCAAACGGGCACTTACCCATGTCTCCCAACCTCCGGCCATTTGCCCACGCTCTAACTCCCACGTGGAATGACTTTCCTCCCACGCTTTGGTAATTTGTTAAGGCTCAGAGCAAATTCCCATCACCCGTAGGTCTTCTCCGCCATCACAGGTCTTCATCATGTGAATTCATATTAATGCGGGTGTGTCTTATTTGCTAAATGTTTGTAATCTCATCACTTCTTGGTGACTTAAGTCACAGCTATGACCTATACATTTCTATTTCTTGTGCGCTGAATGCATAAGACCCACACAGTGCAGGGTGGGGCTTCCCTCCCTAATCAGCCTCCACATACAGCATGCTCCACTTCATCTTCGCACAATGCTATTGCCTCCACTACCATAGCTCTTTCCCTTCTTCTCAGCCTGGAAACGTCCTTACCCATCAAGGCAGCAAAGAACTAGCACTGCAGGGCTATCACATGGCAGGTACTAAGCGAAGTTGGGCTTGGTGTGTATCACCTCACTTAATCTTTACCAAACCCCAGGATACAACTAGTATTATGCCCAGTCTATAGATGATAATACTAAGGTTCAAAGAGTTTAAGTTCATTTATGTATTTATCTCTTCATTCGATCAACAGTTATTTATTTCACATCTACAGTGTTCCAGGCATTCTCCTGGAATGTGAGGAAAATAGGGCTGAATTTAACCAATTCAGTCCCTGCTTTCTTGAAGCTTGTTATGAGATGATAGTAATGTGACAGACTCTCTTCCATTAGCATCACATCAAAACAAGGTATCACAAATGCAGTGAGGGTTAGCAAGGAGAAGCATAGGACTTTTGTAGATCTCACCCAGCCTGGGTGACAGAAAAAAACTCTCCGGGAGCAACACTTCCAGAGACCAGAATGACAAGTAGCATCCTTAATTTAGGCAAGAAGTAGGGGTAAGCTACTACTAGAAATTACAAAACTCATTTTATTGGAGGCACTAGGATTCTATCCCCAAGTCCCTGCTCTTTCAAGCATGCATCACCTCCTCTGAGAAGACGTCCCAGAACACCTACTCTAGGCCAAGCCCGTGTTCCCACAGAACCCTGAGTCTAAGGCCACCTTCTCACTGTGTCCTCACTTGGCCCTTTCCTCTGTGTGTGAACATTGCTGGTGTCTCTTCCTCTTCTTATAAAGACACCACCCAAACGGCCTCATTTTTACTTAATCACATCCTTAAAAGCCCCATCTCCAAATACAGTCACATTGGGGATTAGGGCTTCAACGCAGGAATGTGCAGCAGACACAGTTCAGTCTCTACCACCTTCCACACGTAGAATATGTTACATTTCAAAGTTTACAAAACATTTTAACTGCTATGAAGAACGTGAGCTATGGGGACAAGCAAACCTAGGTGTGATTTCTGGATCTGCCACTTACCTGCTGCTTCACCTTGAACAAGTGACTTTACGGATCCTCAGTTTGTCTGTAAATTGAGACAACAATGTGTACATTACATGTGTCTTGGTTGGATTAGAGAAAGAGTTATAGAGAGCCCTTAGTCAATGGTACTGTTGCTGCTGGTGGTATTTACGACCAGTCTAGGTTTAGATCCAGACATTAACAGCCAGCATTTAAGGAAGCATGAATATGCCAAACACCATTCTAAGTGGAATCACTCACTTAATTCTTAAAACAAACTTAGGGATTAGGAACTGCTATTATCCTCATTTTACAAATGGAGAAAGTGAAGCACAGGTTGAATAAATGACCTCAAGGTCATACACAACAAATAAATGGAGGATCTTGACACCAGAGCCCGGGATCAGTCTTATTACAACTAATTCACTAAGCACTTTAGACAATGTCTTCAACTTCTCTAAACAAAAGCAATACTATCATGGCTTATGATTGGTACAAAAAATTAACTCCTACATGACGAGGTGCTCAAGAATGGTTACTTCCCTTTTTGCTTGAACTTCACAGTTTTCATAGATTTTTATTAGGGAAATAATAGTAACAACATTTTTTCAGACAAGGCAGCCAATATAAAAAATGTGACATCTACAAATGAGCTGATGAAATCCCCACCCCCCAGTAGAGAACATAGCTTGAGTCCATCTTTTAAAGCCTAAAATGTTGATTAAAATACTTTTACAAAGTAGAAAAAATAAAGCTAATATTAAAAAATCCTGCTTTATTAATCCCCAAAGGGAGGATTTTATTAATTCCTTTAGAATCCAATAAAAGTGTATTTTTTAATCAACTTTGTTTTCCAACTCCTGCCCGAGTGTTAAATCATAGCAAAGTAGCTCACATTTCTTGAGACGCTTCCAGACCTGGGTCAGGAGTGTGGGGCACAGATACGGATGCAGAGCTCTTAGACGATCCAGCTGGATAAGACGAACACATGAAGTATTAAGTACTATCAAAGTGATGTGAAAAAGTGATGCTTAGCAGGGTGATCTTTGACCATCTTATTCCCATACAAACAGGAACCATTTGTACATGACAGTACCTGGCACATAGTAGGCCCTCAATAGATACTTAACCAATAAGTAGGAAAGAGAATAATCATGTCTTGCAGACATGGTAAAAAGTTTGGCTTTAACTCAAAAAACAATATACCTAAGAGTTTTAAGCAGGAGAGTAACATGGTCTGATTTTTTTTTTTTTTTTTTTTGGTAAATCACCTTGATTTACTGTTAGGAGACAGGATACAGGAGCTGGGAGGGGAAAGAAACAGGATACCAATTAGAAGGCCATTATATAGTAGGGATAATGTTGGCCTGGACCAGGGTGTAGCAGTGGAGATGGGAAGAAGGGGAGGGATCCAGGATGTAGTTGGGACCTAGAGTTCACAGGATGTGCTCATAGGTTGGATGTGAGAGACGAAGGGAAGAGAGAATCCGAATGACCTCTTGGCAGTTTGCTGGAGCATCTGAGTGGAAGGTTTTGACACTTACTGAGATGGGAGCAATACAGGAGGATTGGGTTCAGGGTCCAGGGAGGGCAGAAGTCATGTGTTCTGCTTTGGACATGTGAAGGGGAAGATGTCTACAGACATTCAAGGAGGGATGTCAGACAGTGGATGGATGGGTGAATCAGGACTAAGAAAGATGCTACAGTGTTAGCGTACTGAGGGGTGGAGATGGCAACGTTGGGTGGCCCACCGGAAGCCTTTGAATCAAGAGGAAGCCTTGCTTTTGTACCACAATATTAAATCCATGCCTCAGCCAAACTCAAATCATAGAGTTCTCAGAAATAGACAAAACTGTGAGTGTAAAATCCACAAACACCAAGGACACCAGGGTTCAGTGCTTATGTTTCAGGCAGAAACCCGAAGACGACCAAATGGACCTCCACCTCCCTCCTGGGGCTCCTCCAAAGCACTCTAGCCCTCTCCCACACCCAGCAAGTTCTAGGTGAGAGTCACTGGTACCCACATATGGTTAAAGTCCATCCCGAAAACTGGGGGTTTAATCGGATGCATGGCTTCATTGCTTGGGCTTAATGAGGTAAACTAGACCTCCGGTAATATTGCCTTATAATTGACATGGTTCTCTGGGAAACATTATGCTTTATAATGAAAATACTGTATATAATTAGAATCTAATAGGAAGAAAATAGTAATTAGCCAGAATTAACTGAACAGACGCAATCAGGCAAATAAAGGTTATCCTCAGGAGAGGACCCTTAAGAGTTCAAATGCACGTCCTATAATTGTAGAGAAGCCCCAGTAATTAAGGGTAATTTCTTTCCCTGCATCGTGGTAGAAGAGGGTTTTTTTCTTTTTTTTGCTGAGTGGCAGAATGAGTCTGGCCAAGACCTAAAAGGGATCTGGAAGGTCGTACACACAGATCCACAGGAGAAGAGGGAGGGCAAGAGAAAGGCAAAGGGCCCAAAGCCTAAAAGTCCAGGTGCGAATTCCAGGTGCAGCTCTGTCATTAACCAGCTGTGTGACCCTGAGTGAGTCACTCCCCCTCTCTGATGATAATGATAATAACAATAGCTACCATTTATTGTGTATCTACTTACTGTGAGCTGAACTAACCATTTCCCATACGTCGTCTAATATAACCTTCGGTTTCCTAAACACTGGATAAACATTCTCTCTTTTTCATTTGTCTTAAAGCACAGATTTTTCTTTTCATCAGCTTAAACCAGGCAATAAAAAAAAGAATATAGTAATGGCAATAATAACAACTCTCTCCAGGGTTGTCGTGAGGACCAGTTAAAATGATACCCCTTTTCCAGCTTAAGAGAGAAGGAAACCAGCCTTTATGGACCACTTGTTCACACCAAGAACATTCCAAGAGCCTGGAGCTGTCAGACCCCAAGCCTGAACTCCCCTGGCTATAAAACACCCACCCCATTAAAGACAGTCACGACTGCTTGCGATACTAGGTACAAGGTCGTGCTGTAAGGCTGCAGCCGCAGATGTGCTCCTGGGAGGACATGGGGTCACTCACTGAACTGCCTAACCTGCGGGAGGATGAGAGTGGAGTTTTTGCTGGAGGAGAGTCAGCCGTGAGAAAAGCCAGGAAAACTCCTAGGTGGGCCGCTGAGAAACAGGTCTTCACATGCTGGTCCAGAGCGAGAGCTTCAGCGTCATGTGCTCCAGGGTCCCGACATGGGAATTGGAATGCCGACAAAAAACCTTGCTCTCATCAGCGGGAGAGGGGCATGTTTGGCCCAGGGTTACACATCACAGCACTTGGCCCTGTGCCCCCAGACAGCTGATTCTCTGAGCGAATCCAATCAACCTTCAGGAGTACAGACCCTGAGCCAGGCTAGGGTGGGCACTGGAGTTACAGGGGCTGCCCTTTGTGGAGACTGCAGCCCAGGGAGCAGGGTTAAGAATGGGGAGAGGGCAGAGAGGTACATCACGTGTCTTCAGAACACAAGCAGGTAAGGGGTGTGATCAAGGATGCCCAGAGGAGGTTATTGAATACAACTTGAGAAGAATGGACAGATCTGGGAAGACTTCAGGGAGAGGCAGTGTTTGAGTACGACCTTGTCAGGTGGAAATAAGAGAAAGGGACAATCTGGGAACAAGGGCCAACCTGGGCAAAGGCATGATGGCAGATGGATACACAATATATGTCAGGGGAAATCACTCAAGGCTCTGCTATGGCCGATCTGTAGAGAAGCAGGAGTTTCTGGTCCTCTCCTGGAAGGAGATGGGGACACCTTGGGTTCCTCTCTCTGCTCCCACCTTCCTCTCTCCCCGTGAAGGAGTAGTTGGATTTGGGAGACTGAAGGGCAACTCGTTCTGTTGTCTGAAGGCCATTCATGGGAAAGAGCGAACAAGAACGGTGTCTTCCAGGGATGACTAAATACATCTCTCTCGAGGGTCCCGCTACCTGCCTCTGCCCAGGACGGGTGGGTGTTGCTACCGCAGTAGGCCTGTATTTGCTGCGCAGCCTGTCCATCTGTCCCAGGGTGGGTGACTTCCACAGTCCAGATTCAGGCAAGAAGTTCCAAGTGCAGCTGAACCATGAGTGAATCTGAGAGTGGTTTTATTTCCTACCGGAATCTTCGTGTTTGACATTCATTGGGTCCAACCTGGAGGGGGGATAGGAGACAGGGAGTGGCAGTCCTGGCCCTCCCGTCGTGTGCTGCAGGGTCAGTGCAGGGCTGGGTGTGCTTAGATCACAGGGCAAGTGGGGGATGGTGGGAGATGAGGCTGGGAAGGTGGACTTAGGAAATGGAGCAGGTAAGATTCAAGCCATCAGGCAATTTCAGTGCCCTTTCCCCCATACCAAATATCAAATCCATCTGAAATTTGAAATGCACCCTCTCTTTGGGAAATAGGGATCCAGTCTTAAGGGGCCTGCCTATCACTCTGTGTGTTCAGACTTGTGCTCAAAGCATGTCCATATCCCGGATCCTAACATCCCATAACCCATCTCTCCACCTGCCTCAATACAATTTTTTTTTGAAGAAGAAGATGTCGGGGGTAGGATTTTATTAATTAATTTATTTATTTTTGCTGTGTTGTGTCTTTGTTTCTGTGCGAGGGCTTTCTCTAGTTGTGGCAAGCGGGGGCCACTCTTCATCGCGGTGCGCGGGCCTCTCACTATCGCGGCCTCTCGTTGCGGAGCACAGGCTCCAGACGCGCAGGCTCAGTAGTTGTGGCTCACGGACCCAGTTGCTCCGCGGCATGTGGGATCCTCCCAGACCAGGGCTCGAACCCGTGTCCCCTGCATTAGCAGGCAGATTCTCAACCACTGCGCCACCAGGGAAGCCCTCAATACAATTTTGACACTAGAGGTATCATACATGAGAGTGGAGAAAGGTTGGAGGGTGTTCATAAGTGCCACCAGAGGAAGAAGGAATGGATGGATAGATGGCCATGGGACCTCAGTCTCTAGTTATGACCAAACTGATGGATATGTAAAGCATGTATTTGTCAAATGCCTACTGCCTGCAAGGCTTTGTAAGAGAAGCCAGGGAAACTTTGGGAGAGGCTAAACATATTCCTTCCATTTGAAGAATTTACCATATAGCAAGAGAGAGAAGCTTTGTATAAGATAATTCTAATACAAGGTGAGAGGAAATAAGATGATTAGATTACGTGCTATAAAGCGCTATGGGTATGCAAAGGAGAGTGTGAGAATTCTTTGGCAAGATGATTTAAAATAAGTTTCCTGGAAGAGGTGGTCTTGAAGCTGAGGCTTGAACCCTAGGTAGGATGCAGAGATAGAAGGAAGTTCCTCCTGGTGGGGGAACAATAACAGGCAAGGCCAAGAGGGTGACATTAGGAGGCGAACATGGGGACAAACAGGAAATCATGAAGACCACTAGCTCCATGTAAAGAAGCATTCTGAAAAAGTAACTGCAAGCCAAATGTAGCAGGATTTTGATGTCAAGCCAAGGTGGACTTTGCCTTGCTTTTTGTTTTTGGCTGCACCAGGCGGTATGTGGAATCCTAGTTCCCTAACCAGGGATTGAACCCTTGCCCCCTGCAGTGGGAGTGCATAGTCTCAACCACTGGACCGCCAGGGACGTCCCTGTCCTGCATTTTGAGAAGTCATTTGAGCAGGTGCATGACTCAAGCAGAGCAGGATCCTGGTGCCATTGACCACAGTAGCGCCCCCTAGAGGAAGGGGATGACGAAGAGGAGGCTTCTTCGCAGAGTCTCTGCCCTGGAGCTAGTCTCCCACCTGTGCTGAGTGACAGGCCGAGTGATAGGAAGTGACGTCACAGGATGGTTTTTGCAGACCACCGAGCGCCTCTGCCCCTTTCCTTTTCTCTGCCAGAAGCAGGCCCCAAGGCAGCTCTGATGATCAAAGGTGGAACCTTTTGTCTGGGCCTCGTATGTCTATTATTAAAGTCACTTAATGCCTAATTATTCAACCAGCCACAAGGCTTTCATAGAGCTCCTTGCCTGAGAGCAACTGGATTTGTCAGACACTTCCAAAAAGCGCACAACTCTCTTGGAAGTCTCGGAATAGCTATGTCAGTGGCCCTAATGGAACATAATTTCCTATAAAGGCAAACTAATTTAATATTTTCAGGTATTATGTAACCAAGTGCACACAGAGCAAGGGAAAACAACTGCTAACGAGAAACAATCAGAGTGCAGTACCCCTGTGGAATCAGAAAGCCTGAGGGTCTATTTAATGCTGCAAAGGGGGGCCTCGGGAGTGGCTGACAGCAGAGACAGGAGAAGGGTGGCGTCAGGTGAAAGCACGTGGGCTCCGAGCCTGGATAGATTGGAGTTTGAGTCCCAGGTCTAGCTGCTTATCAGCTGTGAGGCTTTAGACAAGCTACCTAACATTTCTGAACCATAATGAGGTTTCAGCAGCAGCAAAATGAGAACAACATAATCCAAACTCCTTTGGTTGTTGTGAGGATTAAACAGAAAAATTTACGAGAAGTGCATAGCATTGTGTCTGGCACTTAAAAACACTCGGTAAAGGGTTACTGTTTTATTACAGCTGCTACTATCATGGGTCAGAGTCAAGTAAAACTTCCTTTCCTCTCACTCCCCTTTTAGGAAGAAAGGATGAGGTTAGGGTACCAATCACAAAATCTTCTGGGGTAAATAACATACAGCAACAGGATGTGACGGCTGATTTTACGTGTCAACTTGACTGAACGAGAGATGCTGAGGGAGCTGATAAGACGTTATTTCTAGGTGTGTCTGTGATGGTATTTTTGGAGAAGATTACCATTTGAATGGGTAGATTGAGTAAAGATGGCCCTCACCAATGCAGATGGGCATGACCCAATCTGTTGAGGGCCTGAATAGAACAACAAGGCTGAGGAAGGGTGAATTTGTTCTCTGCTTGAGCTGGACATCCATCTTCTCCTGCATTCCAACATCAGTCCTCCTGGATCTCAGGCCTTTGGACTCAAACTGCGAGTTATACCATTGGCTTCCCTGGGTCTCTAGCTTTAGGAATTGGACCGGAAGTAGACCGCCAACTTTCCTGGGCCTCCAGTTTGCAGACAGCAAATTGTGAGACTTAGCTTCCATAATTGCCTGAGCCAATCTCTCATAATAAGTCTTTCTATAGAGCTAAATGTGTCCTATTGGTTCTGTTTCTCTGGAGAACTCTAATACACAGAACCCTCCTACAGACCCCACTCCAATACCCTTCCTTTTTTTTTGTTGTTTTTTTGCGGTACGCGGGCCTCTCACTGTTGTGGCCTCTCCTGCTGTGGAGCACAGGCTCCGGACGCACAGGCCCAGCGGCCATGGCTCACGGGCCCAGCTGCTCTGCGGCATGTGGGATCTTCCCGGACCGGGGCACGAACCCGTGTCCCCTGCATCGGCAGGTGGACTCTCAACCACTGTGCCACCAGGGAAGCCCCGGTACCCTTCCTTGACTTCACCCCTTGAATGATGTCTTCATTAGCCAAAATCTGATCTCCTCCAATTGGAAGGAGCCATGGCCGTCTGACTCTGTGTTGAATCCCTAAACCAAGCCCAATGTCTGGCACATAGAAAACACTCACACGTTGTTGGAAGTACAAGCATGATCTCTTGCCTGGACCTTGGATTGCAAAAGCCTCCTTATTCTCCACGCAGGGTCACAGCCATCTCCTCCAGGGCACCCTCCTTACTGCAGTCAAAAGGTATTTCCAGAACTTCAGCCCGACTACATTAGCCCTCTGTTTAGAAGGCAAACAGGATTTCCAATGCATAGGCAGGATTGGGAACTGCCAACTCTAGATGCCAGTGGGAAAGCTCTGTCAGAGGATCCTCTGAATAATGGCTCCAGCATCCCTTCCAGCCCAGACAGGGTGGAAAGGATCAAATTACTTTTCTGAAATAGCTTAGGAGTAAGAGATGACCCCAGAAGACCTGAAAGGCGTGGCTTCACCCAGTGGAGAGTTGATACCTAAAGCTGCATTCATTTATTCACTCACAAATACCAAGCTCTTATTATATGCCAAGCCTGGTGCTCAGACTCAGGTGACGGCTCCAGCTAAAAGACTTCCTGTTTCTGAACCGCGGTCCCAAGTCGGGAACTAGTAGAGGTGGTTTCTGAGCCTGGTGTGAGAACACCAGCAACTCGCCCTGAGACCCTAATGCCTCCAAGGCAATGACTGACCAATGGCAGTTATTTTCGTTTTATCCAAGACTTTAATTGAACAAAAAGTTATTGAATATTTGTATTCAGAGTAATCAAACTATGTTTCATTTACCAGCCACCATTACACAAGATAGATTTGTTATCTCCAATTTACAGAGGATAAAGAAGTTGAAAGAGAGGAGGTAATTTGCACAGCTCTTAGAGAGTGAAGCTGAAATTTCGCCCCACGTCTGTCTTTACCCTTCCAAGTATAGCATGTCATTTCTGCATTTATTCGCTGATCCATTGATTTACTCAAATCTCACCAACAGTTGTTGAGCACATCCTCATGCCAGACGCCAAACGAATGAATACTCACAACAAGCCTTCTTCTGTAAAAACTCGTACTGTAAAGATTTTTGGCTTTGAGGGCCATGTGGTCTTTGTCGCAATTACCCTCCCTAGAAACACAAAAGCAAGCAGTGACAATACATGTTCCAATAAAACTTTATTTTTTAAAAAAGTCCCAGACTGGATTTGGCCCATGGGTCCTAAACTGTCAACCTCTTCGAGAGAAAAGGAAACTGGGATTAAGATGGGGAAGGGGACTTGCCTAAGGTCACCCAGCTGCCCAGCGATAAGCCAGACTCCCGTCCACATCTGTAGGACTCCCCTGCCCAGGCTCTCTTTACCACACTGCCTCCCAAGAAACCCAAGGGACTCATTCTTTCATCATTGGATCTCCCTCAATCCTCTAAGACTTATCTGTTCTGATTAAGACGAGCTTACCGTGCTTGAGATGGGTTATTGCTTTTCACAATTCTCTCCCAAGAACATAAGAATAAATCAACCTTTCTGTCTTAATAAGTTGATGATCATTGTGAAATATTTAATGTGCTCAGCGCCATCTTTGATCTTCAGGCTTTAGTCAGAAAATCATTCCCCGTTCTTTCCTCACTCAGACATTATGCCCTGCATTTGTTTTTCTTTATTCTTCTTGTTTTTTTCAATCTAATAGTACCTTCATTTCTCTCTGTTTGCCATCTATTCTCTCTCTAAAGTTGAATTTCGTCCTTGATGATAGGCGGTCCCTTTCTGCTCATCTGGCCTTTTTTTTTTTTTTTTGCCTTTGCTCATCACTTTGCATCCCCATATTTACTTTGTGAAAGATCCCGAGACTCTCGGTTCTCAGAAGGCAGCTGTCTAATCCATCTCTCTTCCTCCAGGCAAGACTTCATTCATTTATTTACTCACTCATTCAATAAATGCAGATTGGGCATCGCCAAGCAAGGGTGATATAGTGATGGACAAAACAGACATGGTCCCAGCTTTCACAGAGGGCGAGAGATTTCAGTGTAGTGGGAGAGATAAACATTAATCAAATAATTACAAAATATACAGTCTCAATTTGCGATGCTGAGCAACATAATAACAGAGGGACCCTAATTTATCCCATGGGCGGGGTTCATTGGGCAGGGTCAAAATAAAGCCTCATAAGGTATAGAAGTGAACAGAGATGGGAGGTTGAACGTGTACACCCAGCAGAAGGAACAGAGAGGGGAAAGGCTGTTCACCCAAAACTATCTCCTACCTACTGCTTAAAGTTCTCTGGAGGAAAAGCAACCATACTCTGTTTCAGACGATCACTTAACAGCATCTCAGGTTAGAGGTGCTGCTTCTTGCTTTACATTATAACAAACGCTTTAGGATAAGATAATTAATTGCATTGGAACTAGGAGGGCGGCTAGGTATCATCTGGAATACCCTCTTTACTTTACAAACGGACAAGCTGGTGCCTAGAGAAGGGGAAGAGCTGCCTAAGGCCAAAGGAAACTCCAGCCTGAGCCCTTGACTCCCAGGTAGGTGCTCTTTCTCCAGCTTCAAAGTTAAATTCCGTTACCACGGAGTTTCTTAAAGACGGGGTGTGAGCGTCTTCTGTTATGGACGAATGGCTGTAACATTAATAGTAATAGCCATCTTTTGCTTAGGTGTGTCCATATCCCAGGTACAGTTAAACATTTTACATGCATTAGCTGTTTTAGAGTCGCCCCAGTAACCCAGTGGTTCGGGGCTTGATCCTGGCCCCTTGTTTCTTCCTGTCCCATCTCAGCTGGCTGAGCCCTCTGTTCAGCTGGGGACATCAGGCCAGGAAACAGAAGGGGCTCTGCACACCCAGCCTGCCTTCCCTCTCCGTACCACAGCAGGTGCAACACGATTGGCCATATAGGCAGAATCGGGCTGTGGGCATCCACAGCATACTAATCAGTCCGTAGAAATAGATGCATTAGGGATGAAAACATTTACTGGCAACACTATCTGGCTTCAATCTTTCACCTTCACTGGGTAATAGATGAGCTAGAACATTAAAACCAACAAACAGCCTTTGGTGTTTACAGCAAATGTTTGCAAGAGCATGGAAGCCAGAGGTGCTCTGGGGAACATCTGGATTTCTGGAAACTGTGTGATTACACAGATGTGTTAGATTCATCAAGCTATAAAAATATCCTGTGATGTGTGTCGGGGAAGAAAAACCACATCCCGAAATGGATTTGGTACAAATGATCAATCATAGCAAAGACACCCAAAGAAGGCCGATGTGAATCCAGGCTCTGGGGAAAACTTCAAAACTGGGGTGAAGTGGGTATTTTCAGGAATGGTCTTTGATTGACAAGGGCAGGGTGGAGGCAAGGCCTGAGGATGTCAGAGATCTGTCTGTTTCCACATCTCATAATCCTCTCCACGGTCCCCATTGCATTACTTGGACTGAGTCCTTCCTTTTCTTCACACTTTGGGGTCTCTATATTGCCCCCAGAATATCTTCTACTGACTTATAAAACTCTGTGTAATATGCCCTAAAGCCCTTTTCCACATCATTCATCTTCTGCAGACACTCCCTACTACCAAAATAAGACCCATCCTATTTCCCTACACATTCAATTTGCCTTCACGCAAACACAGAACATTATGCCTGATTTAGTTTGTCTCTGCAAAAATCGTTCTGCTTTTTTTTTTTTTTTTTTGAATGGTTAAGCAAATGACTAAGTGAATGAGTTGCTTCAGGGCCTTTGCATGTGCCCATGCCCATGCCTAAGTTCTCCCTGAGTCCCGGAGTTCACGCAGGAGCTCTTCTTCCTCTCAAGTCTGATGCCAGGTGGCATCACCTGTGGATAGATTTCCCCTCCACTCCCTTCCCCAGGGAAGAGATTTGCACAAATCTGTACTTTAGTCCATAAGACTTCTTTTTTCTTTTAGACGTGTCTTTCTCACTGTTCTATTAGGCTTTCTCAAAGCCAGAAATGCGGTCCTGTTCATTTTTGTAGCCCTGATGTAGCCTAGAACAATATTCGATACAGAGGAGTATGGCGGCACTAGATGACCGCCTTTCAAGTATAAAGAACTCTTTTCACATGACGTTCCAAGGGTTTGTAAGGCTAAAATGAACTTCACCGTAACCCTGAACACACCTCGGAGAAGTTACATTCTCCGGGAAAGATTCAGGGGGAGTTATTTCTCTCCATTTGGAAGCCAAGATGGGATGAAGTGGTCATAGTGAGAGTTACAGGTTTTATTAATGTAAAAAATATAACAGTGGGCCCAGATGGACATTTAAATCCAGCTGTAATTATTTCTTTTATGAGTACAGTTTTGCAACCCTGAATAGCGTGAATAGGAAATAGTATGAATAGAAAGATAAACACTATGAATAGAAAAAAATGATAGAAATAGAAAAATAAAAGTGTGTGTTATCGATGGCTGCACGTTGATGGAAACGAGTTGCAGTACCAGGTGTAAGGTCTGGGCTGACCCAGTTTTCCTGATTCCTGGCACAGTCTTCATCTCTTGTAGCAGAAAGTGATGAATGAAACTGCATGTGTTTCATGGAGGTTGGTCGCCAAAACAGCCCTTAATTTAGCAGAGAGCATTGCCAGGCAAAGCCCATGTCCATGCCTAGGAGAGTGGGCCCTCTAAATTGCCTTCACGTATCAATATGTGCATTTATACAAAAGTAATTAGGAACTAGAATAAAGCAACAGAAGTTCAGCTAATTACTTAAGAATTCCTAGCATTTAACGTAACAACAGACACTCTCTAGAAGTTAGGTATTCGTCTTTCTGTTCTATGGAGGAGGAGACAGAAGTACCAAAAAGTTCATCATGAGCCCCGTATTAATCAGCACAGGGTATAAATGCAAACCACAGGGATCAGAAGTACAAAAAAAAAAAAGAAAGTAGCGCTAATGACTAGCATCTCAAAACCTACACCAGCAGTGACAGTGATTGCTCTTCATTATGCACCTTCTATGTGCCAGGCACTTACGATGTCTCATGCCAGCTATAAAAAATAACCAGGACAGGGCTTCCCTGGTGGCGCAGTGGTTGAGAGTCTGCCTGCTGATGCAGGAGACACGGGTTCTTGCCCCGGTCCGGGAAGATCCCACATGCCGCGGAGCAGCTAGGCCCGTGGGTCATGGCCGCTGAGCCTGTGTGTCCGGAGCCTGTGCTCTGCAACGGGAGAGGCCACAACAGTGAGAGGCCCGCGTACCGCAAAAAATAAATAAATAAATAAATAAATAAATAACCAGGACAAAATGCTATCTTGAGACAGCATTTCTCAAGGGGTGTTCTGGGGCCACTAGTATCAGAATCATCCAGGGATTTTTTTAACTGTACAGATTCTTCTAACCTCAAACTTAGTAAATCAGACTCTGGAGGCGCGGCCTAGGAATCTGCACTTTAACATGCTCCACGGGTGAGTCTTGAAAACACTAAAGTATAAGCACCAAGTTCATCCAAAACCTCAGAAAGAAGAATTAGCGATTAAAAGCAGGCGTTTACTCACGTTACGTCTGTGTGTTATGCTGGGTTGCAAATGTAGCTAGTTAGGTTTAAATTCACTGAGTCCAGTGTCCACTTTATTCCACAGTGGGAGCCCCATTAGTCTCCATATGCCCTTCTAGAGCCCTTGCAAAGGCCAGAGTTCAAAGCAACCCCTTTGACCAGCAAGCAGGAGCACGTGCCTCTGAGTCGAAACCACAGCAGAAAGGAACAGGTCACCTTCCAGCCCCTTCCATTTTCCACCCTAACCAGAATCCCCCTCATTCTGCAAACGAGACCCTGTAGGGCTGGCAGAGATAGGAAATTGCTTCACCAAGAGCGACTCTGGGAAATGAGGGCCTCCCTATCTGGGAGGCATCAAGAGACAGTGGATGGGCTCCGAGAGAAAGAGACCGACACCCATCCCAATAAGGAAAAGGCTTTAATCTATCGAAGTAATTCTCCTTTCGGGGAAAGAGAACATGAAATTGCACAAAATGACTTGCAGAGTGGCACCCAGTCTGATTAGCGTGGGACCCATATCTCTCTGCACTTAGTATGTAAGGTAGAAACCCCTTGTGAATATTCTTCAAAAAACAAAAAAAAATCCTAACATGAAAAGGGAGAACACATTTGTCTCTTCAGAAGATAGAAGTTTGGTGGAAGGAAGCACATATGTAGAAGACATTACAGAGGTGCTTAATGGGAGGATAGAGAGCCTGTGATCATCAGAAGAAAATGGTGTTTTCGTTCCTGGCGCTGCCACCCCACCATGCCTCCCTGTCACCCGTGGGCTCAAGTCTAATCCCTTAGTTGGGTATTCAAGTCACTTTAGGGTTCAGACCAGGGACCAGTAAACTTTTTCTGTAAAGGGCTAAATAGGAAATACTTTAAGCATTACATGCCCTATAGGCTCTGTCTCAACTACTCAACTCTGCCTTTGTAGCCAAAAAGCAGCCAGAAATAAAACATACATGATAGGTAATGACTGTGTTCCAATAAAACTTTATGTGCGGACCCTGGAGTTTGTATCTCACATCATTATAATGTACCACAAAAGATTATTCTTCTTTTGATTGTTTTTTCCACCTATTTAAAATTGAAAAAAAAAAATTAGTTCTCAGGCTGTTTGAAAATAGGCAGCAAGCCAACGTGGCCCCTGGGTTGTAGTTTGCAGAACCCTGGGCTAGTCTCATCTTGCATTTCTTGCCCCACCTCATAGCTCCTCTGGCTCTGGCAGTAGGAAGGGCCGTCTTTTCCATGCTCATGCCCCTTCACTTCCAGATTCTGTACCACCTGCCTGTTCATTCTGCCTGGATCATCTTTCTCTGCCCTTCCCAAACATCCTCCCGGTTCCTCAAGCCCAGCACCTCTTCCTTGATTAACCCTCCAAGAAGTGACCTTCCCATACATGTTTTATCCACAAGTTTTATCACCCGTTGCAGACTCTAAGCTACTTATAAATAAAACAATATTCATCCTTCAATTAATTCCCCCAAACAAACCTCTGACGTAGGCACTCAGAGGTTTGTCATATTATCCCCAATTTAGAGACATGGGAACTGTATCTTCAAGAGGGCTGTTAATTTGCCTGAGGTCATGCAGTGACTAAAGCCAGAACAAGAAGAGCGACCAGGGCATCAGGTACAACTCACACTCTTAACATTAATGTTATGCTGTCTGAGAAAAGACCTCATAACTCCCAAATTGCATCCTGCACAGTGTCTCAAAAATAGGGGTGCTCACTGGGTGTTTGTCCAGATGAATGTAGAGACTTGTTTACCTCGTTTCTGAAGCCCCAGGAGATTAGTAGTAGGCAAGGACCCCAACACCAGTGAGAAATGACCAATAATAGCTGACAATCCGACTTTGAGAGAGAGTAGTAAAAACAAACCAAAGGATGGTAAACAGCCCAATTCACTCACAAAGCAAAGAGGTCTGGTGCCATTTAGTGTAGGGTCTGGTGGTCCTGCACGCACCAGAGTCCCCCAAGAGCCCTGTTGTGTGATGATACCCTCTAGCGTGGGCTGATTGTAGTGGCAGTGCTGAGTGCTCACAAAATGGTGGAGTAGATGGTCAGCTTAAAAATCAGGGGAGTATGTGATCTTAAAAATCAGGGGAGTATGTGATCTTAAAAATCAGGGGAGTATGTGATCACTTTGTGAGTGGAGTAGATGGTCAGCTTAAAAATCAGGGGAGTATGTGATCTGTTTAGTGGGATACCCCACACAGTGGTCTTTCTCTTCTTTCTTTTTTCCTTCTCTTCCTCCCTTATTCCTTTCTTTCTTTCCTTCCCTCCGTCCCTCCCTCCCTCTCTTCCTCCCTTCTTTCTTTCCTTCTTTCTTTCAATTCTCTGTATTTGAAGATGTTAACTCTTATTTATCTAATGACCCCTACTGTGAAGACTCACTTCTTCCCTGAGTATGATGGGGACTCAGTAGTTTTTCTGAATCATAATAATGCCCAGTGAGGTCCCTCTGTTTTACCTGCTACTCTGTATCTTCTGACTTGGCTGGGAATAGTCTCCCTGTTCTCTGGGGTTTCATATGTGCACATTCAATACCAACTAACACGTACTCAGTTACTCCTGTATGTAGCATCCTGTGCTGGGTGATGCTCATGTGGGACTGGCGATAAGTAAGATACAGTGGTTGCCTTCAAGGAGTTGATGATCTGGGAAAGAATCAGATGCTAACACAACTCAAGAGCTCCATCTTTCTCACTATGCTGAAAGACCACAGTTTCACCAAAAAGGAAAAGGACATGGAACAAGTAAAACTATAGATAAGCCCCTCCACCAACAAACTAACAAACAACCAAAACCTTGGGTTTTCACATATATTCTTGGATTCTTGGTTCCCTTGATCATGTTCTCCTTATGGTCTAAACTGGAGACCGCACACTTTTATTTCTAACATCAGCCCAACACAGTGTTGGAGTCTCCTGGTATCTGGTTTGTTTCCTACAAGGCTTGTCCAAGACTTTCTTTTTGCTCCAGGCTGGCATATGTCATCCATTCTCTCTCTGGAATCTGAACTTGGTGCGTCCCTATCTCCGAATGTGCTGCTCTGGCCTTGACCCTAGCAATTCAAATGGTGCCTAACCAGGTATAAAGAAACTACAGCCACCACTGTGAGCAGAGATCGCCTATCACTAATTCCATAGTAATTCCTTCGGTAAATGTTTAGTGAGAGTAATGAGGTGGATAGACCTAGAGTCTGTCATACAGAGTGAAGTAAGTCAGAAAGAAAAATACAAATACAGTATGCTAACACATATATATGGAATTTAAGAAAAAAATGTCATGAAGAACCTAGGGGTAAAGCAGGAATAAAGACGCAGACCTCTTAGAGAACGGACTTGAGGTTATGGGGAGGGGGAAGGGTGAGCTGTGACAGGGCGAGAGAGAGTCATGGGCATATACACACTAACAAACGCAGTAAGGTAGATAGCTAGTGGGAAGCAGCCGCATGGCACAGGGATATTGGCTCGGTGCTTTGTGACAGCCTGGAGGGGTGGGATGGGGAGGGTGGGAGGGAGGGAGACGCAACAGGGAAGACATATGGGAACATATGTTTATGTATGACTGATTCACTTTGTTATAAAGCAGAAACTAACACACCATTGTAAAGCAATTATACCCCAATAAAGATGTTAAAAAAAAAAAAAAAAAAGCTATAATGGAAAAGAATCTGAAAAAGTATATATATATATATATATATATATACTTTATACTGAAAAAGTATATCTATATCTGAATCACTTTGCTGTACACCTGAAACTAATACAACATTGTAAACCAACTAATAAAAAATAAACTAAATGAACAAAAAAAAAAAAAAAAAAAAAAAAAAAAAAAAAAAAAAAAAAAAAAAAAAAAAAAAAAAAAAAAAAAATGTTTAGTGAGAGTCTGTTCAATGCCAGGCACTGTGCCAGGTACTGGGGTACAGAGATAAGGCTAATCCTTGGCCTAGAGACGTTTGTCATTGATGGGGATGACGGGCACTCCATAGTAAGTTCTGGGATCCATTGAACACACACTCCCAAGGCTTCCTCTTTACAGCAGCCCCTGTGCCAGATGCTGGGGTTTCAGGGATGAATAAGACAAAGTCCTTCCTTTGTGGAACTCACTGTGTCATGGTGGCCTGTGTGGTCTTTAAGGCTATTTGTACATATTCTGGCTTTTCTACTTCTAAGCACGTGTAGTACTGCTTTTCCCTACCTACATTCACCTTAGCCAATGAAACACATGTCACTTCCAGAAAAAAAAAGCTTTTAAAATGATGAAGGCTGTTAGGAGGACAGGAGGAGGTATGATCTTGGGCAAGTGTCTTCACTTCCCTGAGCCTCAGTTTTCTAATCACCAAAATGGGCATAATATCCCCCTCAGAGGACTGTCGGGAGAATTAAAAGATACAGTAGAGGTCAAACAATTGGCACTGTATTATTTCTAACCTCAGGATTCTGAGTTAACAAGTAACAAAAACAACGACAACAAAATCTTAAGATACCTCAAGCTAAGAAACGGGAGAATCAATTAGCCAATATAACTGGGAAGTCTAAGGGACAGAGCTGACTTCCAGAATGGTTGGATCCAAGGAAATTATGTCCTTAGGTCTCTTTCTCTTTCTCTCCCAGCTCGACTCTGGTTGTCTTCATTCTCAATCAGGGATCTTCTATAGGCTGGGCGAGAGCTCCGGGCAGCTCCAAGCTAACGTGACTGCAGAGCAAGGAGGAGATGCTTCTTCAACAGCTACAGCAGGACTCAAAAAACAAAAGGACTCTCTGACCCCAAATCACGGGGCACATCTTGGTGTGTGTGGAGACAGCAAGGGAAGGGAAGTGGGGTACTCTGTTAGATACCCCAAGTCACCGCGTCAGGGCCACGTGATTGACAGCTTCCTCAGATTCCCAGCAGTTGAGGAGGGTCTGTTCCCAAAGGAAAAAGTGCTCTACAGGAGTAACCGAGAGGTGTCTGCTGGGTGGGTTGCTCTGGGAAGTAGGAATAGCATATACAGTGGGATGGCTTGTTGAAGTGTAATATGCAAAAAACAGAAAAAGAAATCTCCTCTTGCTAGAGCATAAAGTGATGTGTGCATGGGTTTTTGTGCGTTTATGTGTGTATGGGTGTGTGTATGAGTATGTGTTTATGGATGTGTGAGGATGAGTGTGTGCATGTGTGTTTGTGTGCCTGTGTGTGTGGATATGTGTGGATGAGTGTGTGTATGTGTACTGGTGTGTATGTGTATTTGTGTATGTATGTGCATATGTGTATGGGTGTGTGTGCATGTGTGTGTGTGTACAGGTGTGCGTGTCTCTTTGCGTTTGTGTGTATGTGAGTCTGGGTGTGTGTATGGGCATGTATTGTGTGTTTATGGATGAGTGTGTGTATATGTACGTGTGTGGGTTTGTGTGTATATGTGCACATGTGTGTATGGATATGTATGTGTGTTTGGGTGTGTGTATGCACGTGTGTGTGTGTGTGTGTGTAGTGGGCAGGAGATGGCAGGTGATGGGACTAGACAGGCCAGCTGGGGCCAGAGGATTCAGTGACACATCCTACGGGGTACATCTTAAGCCATGAGACTGGTGATAGAAAAGCCTTTCTGGAGTTCTAAAATGTTTGAAGCGGACCAGCAGGCAGCTCTGCAGGCATCATGACGTCTCAGAGTTCACTGTAATCCAGAAAAATAAAAAGGACCAGGAACACAGAGGCCATGGAGGGAACTGAAGGATTGAATGCCAGACACCCCCTGGGTCTGTGCTGGTTCTCCTGGGCCATGCTGCCCTGGGGCTATTTTAGACAGTGACGCAAGGTTTCCAACAGCATCTGACTCGCTGGCCTAGTTCTTATTCCATTTCATTAAAAGTGTCCGTGGGTGGCCCACACTCCATGCCCTACCTGAAGGTACAAAGGTAGGGAGCCACCAGGGGACAGATTCAAGAGAACACATCAGGCTCCAGTCTTTTTATAGCACTGAGAGGATGCTGCCCAGGGAACACGAGGGTCTACAGCACAAAGAAAGAAAAAAGGGTGACTGTACAAAGCAGGAAGCCATTTGGTCAGGAGTGGGATGGAAGAGAGAACAGACTCGGATCAAATCTCAGCTCCTACACCCATCTGGCTGTGTGGCCAGAAGGAAGTCACTTCACCTCTCTGAGCCTCAGTTTCTTCATCTGCACAGTGGGGATAGCAGTACCTTTTCCTCACGGGATTACTATGAAGCTTAAATGAGAGCAATATAGCTGAAGCACATATTAGATTCCCTGGTGACTTCTGAGGGTCCATGCCTGTTAACGTCCATCCTACTGGTCACGCTTAACTCCCAGCCTCCTCTAGAGAGTGTCTCCTTCCACTAAGTCTGTCCGGAGCTTCCCTGGTTGGGTGGAAGTCCCTACTCTATAATAGCTCATCCTCTCTCATCCTACAAGTCTCTACTCAGCCACTAAACTTCTTGGAAAGTCACTGTTCCTTGGAGTGTCACTCTTGCCCTCTGGAAGACGAGAAGGGTGTACTGGTGTGTATGTGTATTTGTGTATGTATGTGCGTATGTGTATGGGTGTGTGTGCACCCACACACATGGGTAGACTTAAGTCAGGGGTCTGTGATACGAGGGACTGTGTGCTTTATTTGTCTTCACAGGGTTTGGTAGCACTTGAACGTGGATGCTTTAAGGTATAACATGCTCTACCAGTGACTGCAGTCCTCACCCTTCCCTCATGTCTCCCCAGCCATTTTAACTCACGTCTATCACTCATCAGGCCCCTGTGTGTGCTTGCCCTTCTGACTTCGGGACTAAATCATTTCAATGACTTTTCCAGCCCAGAAGTTCTATATAAGTGGTCCTCCTGCCTCCCAAATGAATCATTCTCCTCGTCACCATTGCTCCCACTCTCAAAGCGCCTTCTCATTCTAGAACATCTCATTCTCTGCTCTTCCACCTCCACCCAGATTCTACTCATCTTTGACAACTTTCCTATTCCCCAGACTAACTCATGTTTCATGAGGAGCCTCTCGGAAGCCAACCAGAAGTTGCCGTGTTCAGAGCAGGCAGGCAGCAACTACTTCGGGAAGTTTCTTTAACGAAAGGAAGCTGGGTTTATCCATCAGTTAATAGTTATCATCCTCCGTGTCTACACTTGGTACCATCTGTGTGCCAGACACTGTGTTGACCTGCTTACGTACAGGTCCTCATAGGATACACAGGCCCTGCAAGGAAGGTGCTGTTATTCCCATGTTACAGATGAGGCAGTAGAGTTTCAGAGAGGTGAAATAACTTGCCCTAAGTCACACAGTTAGTAAATGGAAGAGCTAAAATTTGAAATCAGTTTCATGCGATACCCAAGTCACCAGTTCTTTTTTCTTTGACTGCGTGAGATCTACTAACGATATCAAAAGTTATATAATATATCCATCAGATGAATATACCACATCTCACTTCTCCAAGGGTTTTCTCAACCACTCATTCGATCTTCACAACAGCCCCCGGCACTGGGAGGAAACAGCTAATTCTTCCCATTTTGCAAATGGTGAAAGAATATAGGCAAACTGAATTTCCTTTCCACCCAGAAGCTGCCCTGGCCAAGCCCTGAGATGAAAGAAAGACAGAGAGAAAGAAAGAAAGAGAGAAAGAGAGAGAGAGAAAGAGAGAGATAGAGAGAGAGAGGGAGGGACGGAGGGAGGGAGGGAGAGAGGAAAGAAGGAAGGAAGGAAAGAAGGAAGGCAGTGGGGGAGGAAGGAAGAAAGAAAGAAACAAGGAAAATTCCTCCTCCTTGGCTTGGGGCTGGCTTTAGGGGCAAGACTGAATTTATACCGATCTGCAAATATTTTCCTCTTAAGTGTCCATTTTCACCTGACATAAATTGGACTGAATTGCCTTTACCTAAAGGGGCTGGAACACCCGTCTTTGTCAATTGATCTTTAACTCCACCATCCTCCTGAAACAATTAGCTGCTCTCTGACAGCTTCCACCTCTGTGGGCATCAGCTACTGGGTCACTAACACCAGAGTTTTTCCTGAGGGTGGTCTGCTTACATCTCTATCCCCCACTTCTCTGGCCCCAGGGGAGGACACAGTTCCACTGGTCTGCACTCACTCACTCCACATTTCTTCTCTGCCTGCATCCAGTGCTCACGTGCTGAAGTAGGTCCTCGGTTCTGCTGTTTCCTTGGCATCCTCATCATCTCTGCCCTGGGTCAGGCCCTCAGCATTCCAGGCCTGGATCTTCCTCCCCAGCCTCTCACCTCACCTCGTCTCCCATCGGTCCCCCTCCAGTCTTCACACTGCAGCCAGAGTGCTCTATCAGTCCAGGGATGCGATGGCAATTATCCGTCTTCTTCCTGGAGGGGGACATACCTGTCCCTATTCCCCATAAGGAATAAGTCTCTATTCTCAATTGTCAGTCTCTGTTCTCAACTTGAGGTGGGGAACGGCTCCGATCGCCACTTGAGATGACACAATAACGTATCCCCCTTGTCCTTTGGGGATGGGGAAAGGTGCAGGCAAACTGTAATAGCTATCATTTATTCCACACGTACTATACGCCCTTTGGTGGTAGCAGCATAACATGGAAACTGCCCCAGTTCCCCTTCGAGCTCTATCACTGCCAGCCAGAGGACTGGATATGTTCTGATTGCTCCTTTGTATCCTTTTCACCTTTCTCTAGCCTGCTGTGTGTTCTGGGAGCTGACCTCTATGATCAGGCTGGGGTTGGGTTCAGCCAGTGCATTGGAGGAGAGTGAGGACAGGGTAATCACCATCCCACTCACCGCACCCCAAGTTCCCTCCCCATCTGGCCAGGACATCAGCTCTTTTAGGGGAACCGTTTCCTAGGATACCGCTGCTCTCTCCAGGTTCTGGTAACTGCTCCGTCCCTCGCCCCTTAGCCTGGGATGACTCACCGCCCACCTCCTCGGCCCACCCCTTTGTAAATAGACTTTCTTTAGTTACTGCAGTTTGAGTGTGTCATCCATTTCCTGCCACGCTCTGACTTCTAGAATGGAGGAACAGAGGTGACGTCGTCATAAGGTAGAACTTGCAATTAGAAGATATAAGTCCTAGAGATCTAATGTACAGTGTGGTGATTACAGTCCACAGTACTGTATTAGATACTTCCGGCTTGCCAAGAGACTAAATCTTAAATATTCTCACCACAAAAAAGAAAAGAATTATGGGCAGTGACAGAGGTGTTAGCATAACTATGGTGGTAATCACTTTTCAATATTTAAGTGTATCAAATCAAATCAACACACTGTACCCCTTAAACTTGCAAATGTTTTTGGTCTGAATCTGACTTGAATCTCATCAATCTGCCTAAGGAGGAGGGTAACGAGGGGATGATGAAAGGAAGAAGAACGAAATGCACTGCTGTTGTGAGAATTAAGTAAGGAGAAGCACTTAAACAGTGTCTGGCTTCTAGAAAACATCCAAAAATACTAATTGTTCTTCGTATTATTAAATGCCCAATGATGTAGGGTTCCCTCCATTTTACAGGCAAGATACTAATTCTAATAGAAGTCAAGTGGCTTGCAAGTTTACCCTGCACTTAGCAGAGTTAGAATTGAAATCCAGGGCTGTCTGCCTCCGGAGACTGAATTTTATCCTGTGCAGAAAAGCAGTGAACTGGGGGAGCGTTGAGACCCTCCCCTGAGATGCTGCGATGGGAGCTGCCTTCTCTGGTGCCTCAGCCTTAGAGGAAACCCCAGGCCCTCTGTGAGGACCCACAATGCACCTGGATAATCGCTCTGTGGATGCTGAGCTGGGGAGGGGGGCCTCCTTGACCCCTGCAGGCAATCAGCTTAGCCCATGAAGCGTGAGATTTAATTACCCTTATCTAAGCTTAAATAACTGTAAATGTTATTGTTGGTCACACAAATTATCTCACCCTTTGAAAACATCCAGGCATTTCCCTGACTCAGTACTTTCCACAGGCAGGGAAACAATGCTGTTAATGTCACAGGAGCCCACCGCTATTTGAACCCCAGTGTTGTGCAGACTGTGTGACATTTTGAAGTACCCAATATGTGGCTTCCTGTTTGTCAGCTGTTGGCAAAAAAAAAAAAAAAAAAGGCAGTTGGCTTAGTGGCTGCCACCCAGAGAAAGAGAGAGTGAGAGCTAATGGACAGAATTTGTCACTTGGTAGCTGGGAGACACTGGGGAATTTCCTTAACCTCTCTGGTCTTCTATCCTGCTGCGTGTCTTCAGCCTCTGTTTCTGGTGGAAAGTGGAAAGTTTGGAGATAAGTACATGGCAAAATGGGAAAAATGGGCAAGGGTTTGGACTCACCCAGGAGCAAGGGCTTGGAGGAAGTCGAGACCACTCAGTAGGCATTGGGAGACAGTGTAGCCTGATGGCTAATGCACAGGTTTTAGAATTAGACAGGCTGGGGTGCAAGTCCAACTCATGGCCAGTTGCTAACTAGATGCATTGATATGCATTGAGCAAGTTGCTTCGCTTTTCTAAGCCTCCTTTTTTTCTGGGAAAATAAAAATGATGGTGCCTTCCTTATAGGAGTGTTGAGAATATGGTCGGTGGAAGATAGGGATACAGGAAGATAAATAGATAGATGATGGATGGATAGATAGATAGATAGATGATGGATTTATGTAAAGCACTGGCAAAAAGTAAACACTCAATAAATAGGAAGAATTACCATGAATTACTATTTTGCTGTTATTATTTATAACCATCTCAAGAAGTTATGAACAGACAAGCAGCTGGTGTCCAAGAAGCCAATGACGATATGTGATAGAAGCACTTTTTTATCATTATTGTTAGTATAGTAAGTAGAATTTCTTTTCTTTTTTTTTTTTTTTTTGCGATACGTGGGCCTCGCACTGTGTGGCCTCTCCCGTTGCGGAGCACAGGCTCCGGACGCACAGGCTCAGCGGCCATGGCTCACGGGCCCAGCTGCTCCGCGGCATGTGGGATCTTCCCGGACCAGGGCACGAACCCGCGTCCCCTGCATCGGCAGGCGGACTCTCAACCACTGCGCCACCACGGAAGCCCAGTAAATAGAATTTCTTAATCAACTATCATACATCAACCCTATGCTAAACACATTAAGGAAAGAAAAGAGGTTTAAGTGGGACTGGGAAAGGAAGAGAGGGAGGGAGGGAGGGAGGGAGGGAAGGAAGGAAGGAAGGAGAAAGGAAAGAAGGAAGGAAGGAAGGAAGAAAGAAAGAAAGAAAGAAAGAAAGAAAGAAAGAAAGAAAGAAAGAAAGAAAGAAAGAAAGAAAAGGAGAGAGGGAGAGGGAGGGAGGAAGGGAGGGAGGAAGGACGGAACAAAGAAAGAAAGAAAGAGACTTTGAAAACCACCCATCTAATCCACTTTATAGATTGAAAGCCTGAGACCCAAGCATTGAACAGGACTGGGCCAAAATCTTACAGAAAGTTACTGTAGCTGTGATTTGAACACAGTTCTCCTAACTCCCAGTCCCACTTAAACCTCTTTTCATAGTGCTTCTGTCCACAAGGCAGTTCAAGGATAAGTGAAGAGAGGGAATTCAGATTTCTTTGGCAAGAAAAACTGACAAAGGGGGCAAAATCAGAAATGGAATGTTGAAGCTGAGACCATCATTAGATGCTGCCTGCCAGGGAAACCCAAGCCAGAATGGCAACATCCAATCTGTGTGAAGATCCAGCCGGGACATGTCAGGAAGCCCAGGACCTGTGTGCAGTCCCAGAAAGCAAGGATGTAGACTCCCAGCTGGGTGGATGGAGCCCATCCCCACTGGCAGGCCCTCTTCCGGGCCAAATCGACCTGGACCATCCGCCTCCTGACATTCCTGGGTCCCCGTAGGTCTTTCAGTTGCCTTGATGGTCAGCTTCTGCTCAGACCAGAGGTGCCTCCAGAGATTTATGACACATCTGGCATCTTCTTAAAGAGCAGTCCTATCCCCTCTGGACAGATTCCTCATCCTCTCAAGAGTTCAGGCACTCCTTTTGCATCCATACAATAATTCTTCCCCTCATTTAATCAACAAACTTCTTTTCATGGCTACCAAACGCCATGCTGAGCCCTGTGTTGACACTGACATGTGACAACTCACAACCTGAACCTCGTTCAGCAGCTGAGGTTGGTAAAGGGGAGGTGGCTTCTCTCCATACCAAGGTGGTCCTAAGAGCAACCTGCTGAGAGTCACAGGCACATCTATTATGAAGGAAGCTTCTCCAGTGCATATCATCGCCTAAAAGAGGAAGACTGGTCCATGATCATGCAGTATAACTGCATCGTACAGGAGAGTGATGCTCAAAGACGGCAGGACTTTCCAAGGCTTCACGGTGAGTCAGAACCCAAGCTTCCAGGAAGAGAAGCATGAGGTCAGTGCAATGTTAATATATACAATTGCTTAGGCCTTATCTCCAAAGAGCAGTCCTCTTTTGGACTCAGACATAGCAAGCTCTTTCTCACCTTAAGCCTGGAACACTCACACTCATCCACTCACCTGCCCGGCACACGCTCCATCCCTGTTCCTTTCTTGGCTAGCTCTTCATCCCTAGGTCTCCACTGAAATGTCACTTCCTCAAAGAAGCTCTCCAAGAGACCCACATCTAAATTTTCTCCCAGGTAATTTTGTTTCATAGCACCCTGTGCTGTGTGCATACTTCAGGGCACTGATCAAAATTTGAAATTTTTGTATAGTTAGAGATTGATTTTTCCCATGCATGACTCCTCCAAGACCTGAAAATCATCTCTTGCCTGAATGGGTAAGCAAGTGGTGTAACCAGTACTAGAACCTTCCTAGAAGATGTCTTCAGTTCTGACTAATGTAGGGAAGGTAGAAATTACGTAGCTTGCTGAATCTTTGGAATGTTATTGATGTCAGGATGAATGGCACACTTTAGTCTCAAGAGAGTGCCTTTTGGTCAATTCATGTGCAAGTCAAGACCACAGCACCATCAACTACAAAAACCTTTCACTAATTTGAAGGTTGCATAACCCTTCCTTGATCAGCAGCCCAGCCCATCTCCACAAAAACCCAACAGAAGTAGGCATGTCAGTGCAGAAAAAAGGAGGAATGTCTTTTGAGGTGTTTGTTCTCAGCGGTTCCATCCAGGCACTGCTTTTCCTTGGGTGGATCTTTGCATCTTGGGGCATACACCACCCATCCGTGAGCTCTGGGAAACAGTCTGGATAGATCTGAGTGCTCCAAGGATATTGACCTTCTGGTCTTCTTTTGTGGCCAGAACATGTCAGTGAGGAAAAGGTGAGAAGTTCTAAGATAAAAGGAGGTCCAGGGTGTTACCAAGTGTCTCTGTTAAATAGAAAAGAAAATGTAGATTGATTCTTATTTTTAAAACAGCGTGAGGGAAACACAGTACTAACCAATGTGGATTTGAGTCCTGATGAGGCTTCCCAGCTAAGTGGGAAACTCTCACCCGCCCAGTCCTGTAAGAAGTTCCCTCAACAGGGGTGATGGTGACAACACCAGGGTATTGGCCATGGTTATGGAACTGCGTGTGGACCATTCTGCTCAATCTCCTCCACAGCCCATTTTATTTAATCTTCTCAACACTCCTTCAAGCTAGATCAGTGATTCCATTCCCTAATCAAAGAGTGAGGATCCAGAAAGGGGAAGTGACTTGCCCAAACCACTTAGCTACTGAGATTGGGAACGGAGGTTAGAATTCAGCTTTACCTAATTCCAAGACACATTCATTCATTCATGCCACAAAAAAGTGTTTATTGAGCACCTACTATACGATTAGAATACGATTCTAGGCCTTGTGATGGCACCGTATAAAGCAGAAGATAGAAATTTCTCTCTTCATAGAGCTCAAAGTCTGCGAACCTACATACGCCTCCCACGTTGCTGAAAGTGAGTCAGAGACAGAGATAACTGAGGTACTTGGGCTCCTAGGTTTCCGTTTTAAATTTCCTGCCTCCCCCACCTACCACCACCACCCTGATTCTCCCGTCTCTAAAATGGGGCACACGTGCCAGAAGCAGGAGAACTGAGCCACAGCACTGCAGACCCAGGACCCCTGGTAGGGTCCTGTTACTGTATTATCTGGGGCTGTTTGCAGCCACAGTTTGATGGGCCAGGCTCTGAGGTATGCTGGGGGAGAGGTATTGAGTTTTAGGAGCATCCAGAGACCTGCCACAGCCTGTGTATTTCGAGTGTGTCCTTTTCTAAGCTTACCTGTTCTTCTTGTGTGCTTTCTCAGGCCTGAGGTGCCCGACTCCTGGGCCCTGGCCACCTGCCTCCAGGCCTACTGCCTCCACAGTCCTGCCCGAGCATCCAGGAATGGAGGAATGGATGCATTTGATCCCTCTGATTTCAGCAGGTCAAGCCCCCTGCTGAGCTTCTGTATCTGATCTGTAAAATGGGCAAGTCAGTCTCTGGGTTCATTTCGGACCCTTGCAACCCTAACTGTCTAAAATCACGCGAAGGAATGTTGACCTGCAGCTCGGGCAGCCTGAACAAAGAGATCATTGAGTTTCTTGCCCTACCTCCTTCCTCCTGCTCTGTGATGCCTTCTGTATCCACCCCCCAGCCCCACCCACCGCTCACCATATGCTGCTTTGTTTACGCTGAGAACTTCTCGCCCCGGAGGTGGCGGTTCTAACGCTCTCTGCTCCTGCAGCCTGTTTTTTCCTGCAGAACAGCTCGCTGCCTGGGTGACAGGCACCAACAGCCCCAACTGCGAGGGGTGCAGCCCAGCCTCTGCTGCTCTTTCTCCAAAGTGCTCAGCAGTATCCCCCAGCTCGGGTCAGCCCAACGGTGTCCTCTGGAGTCTACAGCCAGAAGTCCTATCACTTCAGGGTTTCCTGCCATAGGTAGGGAGAGTTTGTCCCAAGAGAGGGAACAAGGGAAAAGAGAGAAAGAAGAAAGGGAGAGAGAAAGAGAGACAGACAGAGACAGAGAGAGAGACAGGGGGGAGGGGGGGACATGGAAGGAAGGAAGGAAGGAAGGAAGGAGGGAGGGAGGGGAAGAGGGAGGGAGAAAGGAGGGAAGATCCACCATGCCTAAGCTGCATACAATGTATATAAGTACATCATTCATTCATTCTTTCATTTGCTAAACAAATATTATGAGAATTTATTACGCATCAGACACTATGATGGGCATTAGGGATACAACAGTAGATAAAAGTGGACACATCCCAGCCCTCATACTGATGGAGACCAATAATATCATTTAAGCCTCACAACAAGCTTAGGACGTTTTAATATCTCCATTTTACAGATAGGAAAACTGAGGCTCAGAGAGGTTAAGTTACTTGCCCAAGGCACAGAGAGGAAGCCGGCAGAGCTGAGATTTAAACCCAGCACTGCTTGGCCACACTGCCTCCTGTCCTCAAAAATGGGCTCTGCTGAACCCAGGAAAGACCAGCTGCCATGCACAGACTTAGCTGTGAGAACACAAAAGAACCTTCCATCATTTCACCCAACTGTTTCATTGACTCAGGGAAAATTGAGGACCAGAAAGGTTATAGGACTTGCTAAAATCTACAAAGTCCAGTAGAGTCAGGGGTCCGGATTGATACTGGGATTTCCTAAGTCCCAGACTCTGGCTCTTTATACCACCCTCTACCATGTCCCTCTTCTTTTACTCTGTTCTTCGTGTAAACTACATATTTTTTGAGAATACAAAGCAATGTGTTTTCCACTCCTCAATTCATGACGCACTGTTGTTTCCTAGCTGTGGAATCAGCACGTTGCCAAGATTCAGAGGAAGGACAGTTGCCAGCTAAAATAATGGTTATTCCTCAACTTAGATTATCAATTGAGATTTTTATTCTTTTCTTTTTCTTCTAGAGGTGTTTGTTTGTTTGTTTGTTTGTTTTTGTTATTTTTGGCTGCATTGGGTCTTTGTTGCTGTGCACAGGCTTTCTCTAGTTGCGGTGAGCGGGGGCTGTTCTTCGTTGTGGTGCATGGGCTTCTCAGTGCGGTGGCTTCTCCTGCAGCGGAGCACGGGCTCTAGGCACGTGGGCTTCAGTAGTTGTGGCTTGCGGGCTCTAGAGCGCAGGGTCAGTAGCTGTGGCGTAGGGGATTAGTTGCTCTGCGGCATGTGGGATCTTCCCAGACCAGGGATCGAACCTGTGTCCGCTGCATTGGCAGGCAGATTCTTAACCACTGTGCCACCAGGGAAGTCCCGAGATTTTTTTTTTTTCAATGAAACAGATGTCTTCAGATTTTGTTTGGAAAGAAAATGATTTCTAAATTCCTCAAGTTCCCATTAGGCATCAACTTAGCCAGACCAATCTAAACATTAAGTTATATTCTACACCGAGTTTCCACCAGACGGGAGGAGGAAGGGAAAATGTTTTGCCCAGGGACAGAGGTTTGGAAGGGATAAGACAAAGGTCGAGATGAGGTCAAAGTCCTTAAGAAAAGAATCAGGACTCCACCCGCCCCTAGGGCCCAAAGAAGGATCAGGGAGAGGACAGAACACAATAGAATCCGGAGCAGAATCCCGGGGCATCCAGGCTGCTTCCTCACTGAATATAACAAGACGCGAGGAATCAGGAACCCAACCCTGGTAGAATGAGCGCAGCCGACTCCCAACGGCCCGCCTATGAGGACCTGTCATCTTACTCAGACATTCTGAGGTCAGCGGTCTATTCCAGCGCAGATTCTGAGGCCCCGTGGGAACTGTTACCTCACTGGGGATTAAGGACAGGGGCAAGTGCCCAGAAGCAGGTAGGGCAAGACCCCTGAACCAGCAAAGCCAGAGGCCAGCTGGTGCCCAAGATCCCCTCTCTCCACCACAGAATAATTCAGCTTTTCCCTGCGCCCTCCCATTATCTTGGGAAGGAGAGAGAGGAAGGAAGAGACACACCAAAAGACTGAGCATGTACACGAAAGAAGCTGAGTTCCTCCAAGAGAAATTGTTTAAAACTTGGAGAGATCGCGTTCTCATTTTTTTGCCAAATTTTAATATCATCCTTCCTCATCCCTTCCTGTCAGTTGGGTTGGAGGCTAGAGTGACATGAAAGTTAAGGGGTAATTAGTAGGATACTTGTTGGTTTTTTTCTTTCTTTTTTTCTCTCTCCTTTTTGGGCCATGCCACGTGGCTTGCGGGATCTCATTTCCCGGACCAGTATTGAACCCAGGCCATGGCGGTGAAAGCCCGGAATCCTAACCACTAGACCACCAGGGAACACTGTGGATTTTTTTTTTTTTAATGTTTAAGTCATAAATTATTCACTCCAGGATATCTGAGTCTCTGGAAACCTCTAAGGGGAGGGAGGTGAAGTCAGATGTAGAAACCCAGATTTGGGGGCTCTCTGCCTTTTGGGGTTCGTGTTCTCTCAGCCACTCCTTGACATGGTTTCTATCGTCTTGATTTACACCAAGAAAGCCAGGGATGGAAGACACCTGAGAGCCTTAATCAACACTGCGCACACACCCTTACTCCGTTTAGGAACCCCAAACCCGAGGCCCACAGGGGGGCTGCCCTGCCCACGGCGACAAGGCTACAAGTGGACGCTCTGGAGGTCATGGTTCTCTGGCTCTGAGCCCAGCGCTCCAGACACCAGAGCGAGGAACACTGAGCCTGTCTCTAGTTCTCTCACGTTAACAGCACTTTACATTTCTCTGTCTCCTTTGTTCTGGTGCGGACTTCTTTTTCTGATGAGGTGACTACTAAGAACCCTCCGATTAGAACACCCTGTGACTCCTGCCCTGTCTTCCTGCCTGGCCTGGAATCACCCCATTTAAAGAGAGCAAACACTTTGCTTAAGCATCTGACTTCCAGGCACAGAATTAAACCTGGAGGGAGGGGTGAGTGTCAATTTGATTAAACTGTTGTCAGCGCCCTGCCCAGCATCCTTTCTGACAGCCCCTGTGAGTGATGTTCTTGTCCAGGGGGTGGCCACAGCACCCCCATCGGCTGTCCTAGGATTCGTGGCTAGGGTACCCTGTTCCTAAAACAGTTTGCTTCATTTCTCAGTTAGCCTCCAACATTCCAAGAATAATCAAACTGCACAATTTCAGATGCATTCTTTTAGACGTTGTAAAAATTCAACCAAAGCTTTAAACACTTTGGTAAGCCAGACAGGGAGGAAAACTAGTTAGCTAGCTTAAATCAGCCAGCTTCTCTGGACAGACATAATGACAAGAGTCACGTGGCATGAAGGTCAAGGCTTAAGGATGGATTCAGATACGTATGCATATAAAATCACTGGGCTGATTACAAAATCACTCTCATCTATTCACTTTGAAAAGATCTCCAAGGAGCTATACTATATGAGACTTGGGTAATTCACAACTGCTGCTTCTTAATTTTTCTAAATGTACAAACCTTCCACTGAGCTTATTCTGCAAAAGCACTGTGGCGTGGTTTCGATAGTCCCAGGCAGGAGCTCTGAAAATCTGGATTCTCACCATACTGCTTCCTACCTGTCCAGTGACTCTAGGTAAGTAATTAACCTCACTAGGCCCCTCTCTTCCAGAAAGCAAAGGCACTACTCTGGGTTAGATTGACCTCGCAAGGCTTGGAGTGACAGAATAAAATCATTCAATCAACCAGCCAATGAACACATGCATTGAATATTTACAATGGGCAAGGTTAAAGAAAGGCACTATGAATTCATTTATTCAGTGAGTATTAGCAACGTAGCTCCTATATCCCAAGCACTGTGTGAGCACTCAAGATACAGTGAAGAAATCAAGACAGACGTGGTCCCTGTGTTCGTTGAGTTTATATTCTAGTGAAGGAACTTGATAATTAACAAGAAAACTAATAAACACAGAAAGTAATTAGCCCTGGTCAGATCCTGTGAGGGGAACACAGCACTGTGATAGAAAACACCAAGGCTGAGGAAGATGACACAATTTAGTACCCTTTAAGTAACCTTGGGGAGGCCTCTATGAGGAAGTGACATTTAACTGAAACTTGAGGGACTTCCCTGGTGGTCTAGTGGTTCAGACTCTGCACTTCCACTACAGGGGGCACGGGTTCGATCCCTAGTCTGGGAACTAAGACCTCGCATGCCGTGAGGCGCAGCCAAAAAAGAATTAAAAAAAAATTATAAACTGAAACTTGAAAGATGCAAAGAAGCTGGCCATGAGAAGAATGGAAGGTGCTTGGGAAAAGTGTTTCCTTCAACACAAACCATAAGTGCCCAAAGCCCAAGAAAAGGTACAGCAGCATGTATTCCAGGAACTGTTAGAAGGGCAGAGTGGTTGGAGCTTACAGAGCAGGTCTGAGAGTGGTCCAGGCACAGATCTCTTCTGCAGGGTGTTCACCGTCTAGTAGACGGGATAAGATGTAGATAGACATCTTAATTACATCTTGGTATATCTATAGACTTTACATCTTATCTATCTGTATGATATATGATATATATCATATATATATGACATCTAGATACATGATAATTTAAGATAAAATCCTCAAAAAAGGGCTAAATCTTATGAAAGAAGAGCAGATTGAAGACTGCATGTCCAGATACGTGGCAGGATTCATTTGAGGCCAATGGGAGAAATGGGGTGAGTTGAGTCTAAGAGGACTGCTCTATCAGTTAGCTCTCGCACATAACAAACCACCCTACAACTTAGTAATTTAAAACAACAACTAGGTATTTAGCCTGCAATGCTGATGGTTTTCAGTTTACGCTGGACCCAGCTGGGCAATTCCTTTGGTTTGGGCTTGGCTGTCGGCTAGAGCGGCTCTGTTTTCAGTAAGGCTTAACCTCCATGCGTCTTTCATATCCTTCTAGCATGTTCTCAAGCCAAGGCCAGAGTGAAAGAAAACCAATTATGCAAGAGACTAAGTAGGAGTAGACGAGGCTTCAGGAGGACTAACCTTAGACTCAGCGCCCTGTCACTTCTGCTGCACATTAGTGGTTAAAGCAAGTCACAAAACCAGCCCAGAGCCATCGATCAAGGTGGCAGGGTAAGAGGGCGTGAAGCTCACCTCCCATCACAAACACATCAAAAATACGTCTACATGTGGAACAGTCCTCACTGAAAACTAACTGGAAACTGGCAGAAAGGCTCCTGTACAACCATGGCTGTAAGAAAAATACACACATAACCAGGAAAGAAGGGAAGAAAAGAGATTGGATCCGGACCTGTGCCCCTGGGAGGGGACTCAGAGGAAAAGGGAAATTACACGGGCAGACACCCGCCCTGGGTAGTGAGTAGTGAGAGCCACAGATTGGGTCCCCCAGTCCTGGGGTTCTATGTTGAGAACACAAGCCACCTTGACTGGTTAGAGAAACACTGGGACTAAAGGAGGACTGTGGGAAGCCTGGACTCGGCTCATGAGTCCTCTCACGCGTGCTGTCTGGCTTGTCCCCGAGCAGGGCAGAGACAGGTCTGCTCTAGCAGCTGGTGTTCCTCGGCGGCCTCGGCATGAGCCGCAGCCCAGGCCGAGCGAGTGCTCTGCCCACACTGACTCCCCATCGTAGCTCAGCCCTGGATCTGGGGCAGCCACAACCAGGGAGAAGACTCGATGGACTAACTGACCATGGGACACAGGGGTGACCAATCCAGGGGTGGAGGCTGGATGGGACGGCGGTGGCCATCGTTGGCGCTTACTCAGCTCATCCCCCAACACGCGTCAAGAGGCCACATGGGCCCCACCTGCCTTGCAATGCGGCCGCCTGGAGGGGGCGTGCTGGAGGCTCGGGGCGGAGGTCAGCTGTGAAAGACAAAGAGGACTTGCACCCAAGGCTGCGTCTGAGTGGAGTAAGGAAAACAGTTGCAGGAGTCTGCACAGGAAGCACGTCAGAGACAGCCCAGACCTCTGCCTCTGGCTGACATGAGCCTAGAGCTCACACAGGCCCCACTTGCTTCTGCACTCCACCTCTCTGGGGCAAGGTCCCGATGCTGAGAGAGTGAAAAACACAAATGTAAAGGGAAGAGAGCCGACTCAGGCCCAACCATCACGGCTTCTGCTTCAGCATCACCATCGGGTGTGGGATCAGAACCCACACCCCATATGGCAGTGACGGCCACTGAGCACAGGGGAAGTCCCACCTCACACCTGAATCCAGCTCTAGCCTCCCATCTCCAGCCCCAGCCCCTACCAAGGAGATAGCCGCCAGCACACCCAGAGGAAAGACGTGCCCTGCATCTACATCACATCCAGCTCTCTCACCACAGGCATGAGGCACTCGCAGTCTGTACAGGGACACTCCCTCATAAGAACACCCCTTCAAGGCCGCAATAGACAACTATTTCACCTATATTCATAGAGGCAGAAAACGTTAAGCAAAATTAAAAGGCAGAAGAACTGCTCTCAATTGAAAGAGCAAGAGAAAATCCCTGAAAAAATAAATAATAAAACAAAAATAAACAGCTTGCCAGATAAAGAATTCAAAGCATTGGTAATAAAAATGTTAAACTGAATTAGGGAAAAGAATAGCTATATAAAGTGAAATTTTCAATAAGGAACTAGGAAATATAAAAAAGACCCAATTAGAAATGAATAATCCAATAGCTGAAATAAAAAACACACTAGAAGGAATGAATGACAGATGAAGGGATAGAGAAGAATGTATAAGCGATCTGGAAGATAGAATAATGGAACTCACACGAACAGAACAGCAAAAGGAAAATCAAATTTAAAAAATAAAAACAGTTTAAGAGATCTCTGGGATAACATTAAGCATACCAACATTTGCATTATAGGGGTCCCGGAGGAAGAGAGAGAGAAAGGGATCGAATGTATTTGAGAAAATTATGGCTGAAAATCTCCCAAATCTAAAGAAGAAGGAAGCAGATATTCAGGCACAGGAAACACAGAGGCCCAGACAGACTCACACTAAGACACAGCATAATTTGAAGGGCAAAGTTAAAGAGAATTCAAAAGGCAGCAAGAGAAAAACAGAGAGTCATATACAAGGGAATCCCCGTAAGGCTTTCAGCTGATTTCTCTGCAGAAACTTTGCAGGCCAGTATAGAGTGGCATGATATATTCAAAGTGCTGAAGGGGAAAAACATGCAATCCAGGATACTAAGCCCAGCAAGATTACGATTTAGAACAGAAGGAGGGATAAAGAGCTTCTCAGACAAGCAAACACTAAGAGTTCATCAATACTAAACCTACCCTAAAAGAAATGTTAAAGGGTCCTCTCGAAGGGAAAAAGAAAGAAAAATTTATAGAAAAGGGAAAATCCCACTAGGAAAAGTAAATATATAATAAGGACTGACAATCAGCCACTTACATAAGCCAGTACAAAGATTAAAAGACAAAAAATTATACAAGAAATTGCATCTATAATAAACAGTTAAAGGATAAACATGAAGATATAAAATATGGCATCAAAAACGCAAAATGTGGGGTAGGGGAGTTAAAAATGTAGATCTTTTAGACTGTGTTTGAACTTAAATGACTACCAGTTTAAACAAGTAGCTATAGTTATAGGTCAACGTATATGAACCACATGGTAACCACAAATCAAAAACCTACAACAGATACACAAACACTAAAAATAAAGGAACATAAGCATATTGCTAATGAAAATCATCAAACTACAAGGGAAGAAACAAAAAGAAAAAGAAATGAATAGAGAAGAACTACAAAAACAACCGGAAAACAAGTAACAAAATGGCAACAAGTATATACTTATCAATAACCACTTTAAATGTCAATGGACTAAATGCTCCAGTCAAAAGATATAGGGTGGCTGATTGGATCAAAAAAAAAAAGACCCTTCTATATGCTGTATGCAGGAGGCTGACTTCAGAACTAAGGACACATAGATTGAAAGTGAGGGGATGATATTTCATGCAAACAGAAATGACAAGAAAGCAGGGGTAGCAATACTCATCTCAGACAAAATAGACTTTAAAACAAAGGCTATAACAAAAGACAAAGAAGGGCATTATATAATGATAAAGTGATTAATACAAGAAGAGAGTATTATACATGTTAACGTATATGCAACCAACGCAGGAGCATCTATATATCTTGAAAACACAAAAGCACTAATTTGAAAAGATACATGCACCCCAATGTTCTATTGCTGTATTTACAATTGGCAAGACATGGAAACAACTCAAGTGTCCATCAACAGGCAAAGAATATGGATTAAGAAGATGTGGTATATTTATACAACGGAATATTACTGAGTCATAAAAGAATGAAATCCTGCCATTGCAGCAACGTGAATGGACCTAGAGAATATTATGCTTAGTGAAATGTCAGACAGAAAAAGACAAATACTGCATGATATCACTTATATGTGGAATCCATGAAACAAAACGAATGATGTATATACAAAATAGAAACATACTCACAGATACAGAAAACAAACTAGTTGTGATCAGCCGGGAGAGTGAAGGGGGACAGGCAAGATAGGGGTATGGGATTAAGAGATACAGGCTACTATGTATATAATAGATAGGTAACAAGGATAATTTGTATAGCACAGGGAACTATAGCAATTATCTAGTAGTAACTTTTTTTTTTTTTGGCTTTGTGGCATACAGAACTTCCCTGACCAGGGATGGAACCCGTGCCCCCTGCAGTGGAAGCATGGAGTCTTAACCACTGGACCACCAGGGAAGTCCTTGTAATAACTTTTAATGGAGTATAATCTGTAAAAATATTGAATCCCTATATCACACACCTGAAACTGATATAATATTGTAAATCAACTATACTTCAATTAAAACAACAAAACCAGCCCAGAGTCAGAGCAGAAATGACAAAGTTATAGGGTAGAAGAATGTGGATTCAAAGAGGCCATTAATTCGCATCTTCAGTATAATCAATGCACCACGGTTGCTTAAGTAGAGAGGTCTAGCGCATTGTAACTGGAGGGAGAATGGAAATGGTGGTGGAGAGGAATCAAGATTGCAGTTAGAATAACAAGGTGTTAAATTTGAAGACTGCACTGAAGATAGAAATGAGAACTCGGCGATGGAAATAGAATTAGACGGAATATGTGGATAAGTCTTGAGGGATGGGTTAGGCAAGATGTCCAGAATTAACTTGATGCACCTGCAAAGAGAAAATGTTGTTGATGTACTGTATACAGACTGCTTCACTTTTTCTCTTGTTGCAACTCCACTCCTGATGCCATTTCCACATTACGAAAATCCTGTAGTCTACGAAAAAAAAATCACTCCTAAAGGGGTTGTTTCTTCAGGTAGGCCTTGAAAGATGAGTCAATTTTATATACAAAATCCACTTTAGGCACTTCTCGGATTATGGTTAACACTATACATATTCTTAGACACAGAATTAACCGAAATCATTGAGACCAAAGGAAATAGAACTTGTGGATGCCCCAATTTCTTTATCTCAGTGATTTTCAACTCTCTTTAATAGCAGAGCCCTTTTATTAAAAATGAAATTTTACATGGAACCCTAATATGGAAAGCAGATGAAACTATATCTTAGCCATATGCATTTACTTCCTAAGTTCCTTCTTTACAACACTTATTTTAAAACCCATCATTAAAAACAATGAGGCTGTTTTGATAAGACTGTAACTCAGAAGTTACAATCTTAAAACAGCCTGAGTGTTTAATATATTTTGGTACTTTGTTTGAGTTGCACTGTGTGAAAGAGAAAAACCTTTTTTCACACAGATAAGTAGTGGTATTCACTCATAGAGTTGGACATGAGTGGAAAATCACCGCCCTGGGGTTAAATCAGAAATTCCACTACAGGGTTACAGGCTTCTAATTAATTACACATTCACATTTCAAAGGTATACAAATAGATACATTAGATAGATAGATAGATAAAGTTAGATAGAAACTAGGTAAGTAGGTTTTTTCCATTTATTTCAAAGTCTACATACATGCATACACACACACAAAATAAGTTAACTCTTTGGTAGCCATTGTTGTATGTAAATTTGTTAGATGATTTAATGAAGTGTGTACATTATTTTTAATTATATTTAGTTTTAAAGTAAATTTTTAAAAAGTTTACTTTTAACCTGTGTAGTCACAATTGCCCTTCTGCAGAAGTTCCCACCATTCCCTGGAACTCAGCTTTGAAAGAACTTTGCATCTGAAGCATCTTTTAGATGTGCTCATTTCCAAGACTTTGGCTAAGATGACTTTCCAAGGCAGAATAGAGAAGGTAGGAATATAAACATGTTGTGATCTTGAGAGAGAAAGTAGAGAAAGAACACGAACTTGGTGGTCCTATTTGTGTTCAAATTTCACTTCTGTCTTTCACTAGCAGTGTGATCTTGGTCACATTCTTTAAGGCTCTTGAAAACTTAGTCTTCCCTTCTTTAATATGAGTATTACAACCCTCATTTCATCCAGTTGTTATGGATCCTTAATAAATGTTACTTCTTTTTTCTCATCCCGGTTCAGTCTACTCTTATATCAGGAGTGAAAGATCTGATCTTTGATTTGATCAAATGCTCCTCTAGACGCCCCCATGTTTTAATAGCATCAGCCTGTCAGGTTGTATCTACGAGGTTTGTAATTCAGGTAGCAAATTGATTTTTGAAAGCACTCTGGGCCTGCTCTGTCCATGTCAGATAAGCTCCAAGCATTAATTATGCACCAATATTGATGTTTTTGTCTGACGAGGTCTAATGTCACCATATTCAAATTTGGCTCCTTCCTTGTTAGAAAACCCTTCGAAATGTGGCCTTGGAAGAGACAGCATGTGTCACCTGCAATATTTGAGATGTCCCAGAATTGAAACCCTCAATTAGAATTAAAGACAGTGCTCGTCCTTGTTCTGGGCCCCAAAGAGAACGAGCTGGTGTGATTCATGAAAGCAGTTTGAGATGCGAGTACATCAAGCATTGCTCGAAAGAAGGCAATCAAATCTTCTTCTGGTAAACTGCACATGGTGGTGATGTGAACAATTTGAATACGGTTGGATTTGCGGAATACACAAGTCAGGTATTACGCTTTGTATTTGGAAGGCTACCCGTTTGCTAATTGGTATGATCAACCATAAATATCCAGCCAGATCTGCATGATTTCACAGAATCATTAGGAGAATGGGGATCAACTTATTTCTAAAAGAGAATTATAATCATACAAATGCCAGTTTCCCTAACTGGAACTGAGCTTAAATAAACCAATCTCATTCAAAGGTTCTTATTGGACCCATTTAATTTACCCAGTAAATAATCACTGTGCTGTGACTATATGCCAGACACTATTCTAGGCACTGGGGGTACACAGAGTGCAGACAGACAAGGTCTGCTCTTGGGGATCATTTATTTTAATGAAGCATTTTTAATTAATTAATTTATTTATTTTTAAATTTTTTTGTGGTACACGGGCCTGTCACTGTTGTGGCCTCTCCCGCTGCGGAGCACAGGCTCCGGACGCGCAGGCCCAGCGGCCATGGCTCACCGGCCCAGCCGCTCCGCGGCATGCGGGATCTTCCCGGACCGGGGCACGAACCCGTGTCCCCTGCATCGGCAGGCGGACTCTCAACCACTGCGCCACCAGGCAAGCCCTGAAGCATCTTTTAGATGTGCTCATTTCCAAGACTTTGGCTAAGATGACTTTCCAAGGCAGAGAAAGGCAGCTGAATGAATCTCTTCTCTGAGTTTAGGGTTTTTATTAATATAAAGGAGTTTGCTAATTTCATCTCAAGCAACTGAGAAACATAAGAGTATGAATATAATTAATGTTTCTTTCATATTGAGTTGTACTATGAATGTTTTCATGGTGTCAGAGAAATAGTAGGAGGGCTCTTAACAGGAGATAATTATTCTACTTGCTCTGCATTTCCTGAAGAGGAATTGGAAAGATGGTTGCTAGTGCCTATTTATCCACTAAAGGGAAAGAAAAGGACCCTCACTTCTGGTAATGAATAGTTCATTTAAGTGATGTTATAGGTATCTGAAACATGGGAGGGGGGATTTTTTTCACACCCTAAAATATTTTCTGCTTTATTGTTTTCTTTCTTTCTTTCTTTCTTTTTCCTTTCAACAACATTTTGAGTGTGTGCCTTGTCCCAGGTACTATATGAGATTAGGAGAATCAGACAAAATGAAATATGGCCTTAACACTCAAGAAATACACAATCTCATTTTTAAAAATAAAAAGGTACATGAAGTCAATTTAGCATAGGACTTATATTTGATTTCTTCTGGAATTCATAGGATGGTCACAGTGTAATGGAAAGAGTAATGAACCAGATATCCAAAGATGTAATTTCAAGTATTTTCTATGTCACTTGAGAAGGCCACTGAATCCCTCTCTATTTAAGTTTCCTCCTCTGAAAAAAGGGAGTTCACAGAATTGGTTGTGATAATTATTTTATTTTATTATTTTTTGTGTGAGAATCATTTTAAATGGTTGATGTGAAATGTGATGATAACAATAAAACTACAAATAAAAGTAATGGACCACGATAGGTAAAATTTGTGATAACCTGTAAACCTGTAACCTGTGAACTCTGAGATAGTTGGGACTAATGGTGATAAATAATAGCTAACCTGTATGTACTTATTCCATGCACTTGTCAAAAGAATTTATAAATACTAACCAATGTAATATTCAAATTAGTCTTATGGGGTAGGTTTTTGTTTTTTTTTTTTGGCCCCATGCCATGTGGGATCCTAGTTCCCTGACCAGGGACTGAACCGGTGCCCCCTGCATTGGAAGGTGCAGAGTCTTAACCACTGGACCACCAGGGAAGCCCCATGGGTAGGTTTTATTCTCACCTCCATTTTTAAGATGAAGGTACCAAGGTGCAGAGATGCTGAATGATTTTTCTAAGCCGTGCAGTAGTTCAGACCATATATGAACCTGGGAGTCTGGCTCCAGAGGTCTATTCCAACATAGTAAACACCTACTCTATGTCAAGGACTGCACTAGGTGTTGCAGGAACTATAAGGATGAATAAACTATAGTCCCCATCTCAAAGGGTTTATAGTCTACTGAGAAAAACAAATGCACTGGAACATAAGGGCACTGGAACGTGAAGCGGGGGTGGATCAAGGGGACACCTCCATGAATGGAACGGTTAGGTGAAGTCAGCACGTAGGGGTCTAGAGCACGATGCAGAGAGATTTGACCTTGAGTCTGCAGCCAGTGAAGTTCTTGGAGTGAGGAGTGTATTTCAGAAAAGCCACCAGTGGGAGAGGATTGAAAAAGCTAGAGGTCAGGAGATGAGTTAGAAAACCATGGCATCAGACCGAGAGAGAGAGAGAGTCAGAGCCTCATGTAGAGGGTCAAAGTGCACTTCGTCCAACTTCCAGGTTTGTTCAAATTCTAGAAAAGAAGATCCAGACACAAGGACCAGAAGGTCCAGACACAAGGACCTTGAAAGGGAAAAGAACACCCCACATACCAGCCTAAAGGATCCCCATGGGAAATGACAATATTGAGTGCGAGAACAGGAGGACAACTCCCTTTCCACATCAGAGTCCCCTCTGACAGCCCCCTTCCCAGCCCCCATGGGGTACGAGGAGCAGCTATCAGATGAGTCAGAGCCTAGGGCCCTAATTGGGCCACACTTTACCAGGGAGGGAGACTACTGAGCCTTGAAGGCAAGCCCCATGTTCTCCTAACGGTTTGCACATCCTGTCCCACACCCAGGCAAGGTTTTCCCTCGGGAAGGACCAGCCATGCTCTGGCAGTTCTTGCTTCTGTGCCAGCCAGAGAACTCTATAAACTGAGGCACAGTGGCTCTCAAGTGCTGGCCATCTCTCTGCCTCTCCTCGGCATGCTGGCCCCAAGGGGTGGGTTCCATGCAGGCAGAGCGAAAGAACAGCAAGCTCTGTGTGGCCCTCCAGCCTAAGCCACGTGCTCAACTCTCACTTTGATCAAGAAGCCTTTGCTTGGGAGAGCAGGCTCTGTAGAGTTACTGTGCCATCTCAAGCTATAGTCTCTTTATTGTTCTGCACATCTAATTAGTTGGGAATCCTGGCAGAAGGAGGGCTGAATAGCACAGTAGGGTCTAAGCATGTGTGGGTCTCTTGCTGAAATTTCATCCCCAATACACCCATACCTTATCCTGAGCACCTACTATGTGCCAGGCGTTTCACATATTTTATCGGTCAAACCTCACAGCTGGTACACAGTAGACATTTAATAAATGTTACTTCTTTCTTTCTCATCCTGGCTCACTAAGAAGGATCAGATCTTTGATTTGTTCAAATTCTAAGTGAAGCAGTTATTACTTCCATTTTTATTGATGAGGATAATAAGGTTCTGAGAGGTTCAGTGATTTGCTTCATGATTCAAACTCAGACCAGTTGGATTTCAAGCCTTTTAGTCTTTTCAATACACTCAAGGAGAGGGTGGATGCCCCCTTCTTCCTTTTATTCTCCTGTCCATCCTACACTTTCCCACTTCCTTTATTTTCCTTCCACATCTTGTTTTGAAATGTATTTAAGGCAACTGACTGTACTGCTTTGCTTGTTTTTATAGTGATGGAACATATCTGGCTGGTTGTATAACGTAATGGTAGCTAATTCACTGAGTACTTACTATGTGTGAGGCTCAGTGAATTAATAACTTTACATATATTATTTCCTTATATCCTTTCATCAACCTTACAAGGCAGCTTCTAATAAAATCCTTTAAAAAACGGGAAATGGAGATGAGAGGTGGTAATTAGCCTCCCTAAATTCCCACAGGTCACAATGAACAAACTAGGATTTGAATTTGGAGAGCCTCCTTGATAAGCCATGTGTGAAGACTACTACTCTGGCTCAGAAGTATTTGTACCAGCCAGTAAGGCACCCTCTACCTCCACTCTTCAATATTTCCCCCATTGCTATCTCCAAAAGTCCCTACTCAGCTTCAAAATCTGTATAGATACCCATGTCTCCAAGCAGTTGTTGGGATTCTCTGCACCTGGGAGAAGTTCTGAGGGTAGAAAGAGAAGGAGTCACCATACATTGAAAGGACTGCAAGCCAGCCACCTGCAAATCTCATTTCCCTGCCTGCTTCTAATAGGCTTATCTCTTTCCCCTTGACACTATCCCTCTGTGACTTTAATAGGGTTGAAGTCAACATCACACTACTTAATCAGTCTTTTCTTTTTATTTGTGCTGAAGCGGAGTTGTGAAGTTAGCAGGAAAGGGGTGGGGAAGGCAAAATTCTGTCTTCCAGGGCTCCCCAGAGACCCTACATGCTTTGGATCAGGGAGCAGCCTCCACAGATGAGCAGCTGTATTTTATAACTGTAATAATAACTACAAAAGTAGTAATGATAAATAACACGCTTACAACCGTGTACAGTTTATAATTTATTTCCACCTCCATTTGTATGTAGTTTGGTCCTTCCAATTGCTCTCTGAGGTGGGGATAACTATGATATATGTGTAAATAAATAGTTTTAAAATTTATATTTTATTTATATGCATATATATCTTTAGACCCGTGAGCAAGTTGTGAATGGTGTCAAAGGAGGTAGGAAGAACAGGGCTTAAGTTCAGGACTCCTGAGACACCTCTAGTTCTGCCATGAATCAGAAATGTGACTTGGAGCAAGTGGATTCACTTCTAGAATCTCAGTTTCCCCCTCTGTACAACAGACATCATGATTCTCCCAACATTCTCCCTACCACCTCCCAACATTCTCCCTACCACCTCCCAACACTAGATGAGAAGAGTTAATGAGATAGTACATTTTAAATGTTTGTAGATGACATCATACATGTAGAAATCTGAAGACTCAACAACAATACCAATAAAAAACTTAGAACAAATAAACAAATTCAGTAAAGTTGCAAGATAGAAAATCAACTTACAAAATCAGTGGCATTTCTAGACACAAACAATCTAAAAAGGGAATTAAAACAATCCCATTTATAATAGTAACAAAAAGAATAAAATACTTAGGAATAAACTTAATCAAAAAGGTGAAAGACTTATACACTGAAAATTAAAGAATACACAAATAAATGGAAAGACATCCATGTTCATGGATTGGAACTATTAATGTTGTTAAAATGTCCATACTACCCAAAGTGATCCACAGAGTCAATGTAATTCCCATCAAAATCCCAAAGACATTCTTTATAGAAATAGAAAACATGACCCTAAAAATCATCTGGAACCATAAAAGACCACAAACAACCAAGGTGATCTTGAGAAAGAAGAAACAAGCTGGAGTCATCACACATCCTGATTTCAAAATATATTACAAAGCTACAGTTATCAAAACAGTATGGTGGGCATCCCTGGTGGCGCAGTGGTTGAGAGTACAACTGCTGATGCAGGGGACACGGGTTCACGCCCTGGTCTGGGAAGATCCCACATGCTGAGGAGCGGCTGGGCCCATAGCCATGGCCGCTGAGCCTGTGCGTCCAGAGCCTGTGCTCCGCAACGGGAGAGGCCACAACAGTGAGAGGCCCGCGCACCGCAAAAAAAACCCCCAAAAAACAGTATGGTACTGGCATGAAACTATATAGACCATGGGAATAGTATAGAGAACCCAGAAACAAACCCACATACTTATGGTCAAGTGATCTCCAGCAAAGGGTGTCAAGAACACACAATGGGGAAAGGATAATCTCTTCAATAAATGGTGATGGGAAAACTGAATATCCACATCAGAAGAATGAAATTAGACCATTATCTCATACTGTATACCAAAATGAACTCAAAATGGATTAAAAACTGAAATATAAGACCTACTACCATAAAACTACTAGAACAAAACATAAGGAAAATGCTCCTTGACATTGGTCTATGCAATGACGTTTTGGATATAATACCAAAAGCACAGGCAACAAAAACAAACATAGACAATTGGGATGACATCAAACTAAAAATCTTCTGCACAGCAGAAGAAACAATTGACTAAGTGAAAAGGCAACCTATGGAATGGGAGAAAATATTTGCCAACCATTTATCTGATAAAGCATTAATATCCAAAATATATAGAGAACTCGTGAGGGGCTTCCCCGGTGGCGCAGTGGTTGAGAGTCCGCCTGCCGATGCAGGGGACGCGGGTTCGTGCCCCGGTCCAGGAGGATTCTGTGTGCCGCGGAGCGGCTGGGCCCGTGAGCCATGGCCACTGAGCCTGAGCATCCGGAGCCTGTGCTCTGCAACAGGAGAGGCCACAGCAGTGAGAGGCCCACGTACCGCAAAAAAAAAAAAAAAAAAAAGAACTTGTGGAATTCATGCAATTCAATAGGGAAAAAAACAAAAACAAACAAACAAAAAGAACCACAAAAAACAAAGAAAAACAACCCTGATTTTAAATTGGACAAAAGACATGATTACACATTTCTCAAAAGAAGATATACAAATGGTCAACAGGTATATGAAAAGGTGCTCTTGACATCACTAAACGTCAAGAAAATTCAAATCAAAACCACAATGAAATAGTACCTCACGCCTGGTAGAATGACTAGTATCACAGAAACAAAAGATAACAAATGTTTGAGCATGTGGAGAAAAGGCAACCCTTGTGCACTTGGGTGGGAATGTAAAGTCATACAATTGCCATGGAAAACAGTATGGCGATTCCTCAAAAAATTAAAAATAGAACTACCATATGATCCAGAAATCCCACTTCTGGGTATATGTCCAAAAGAAATGAAATCTGTGTCTCAAAGAGATATGTGAACTCCTATGTTCATCACAGTATTATTCAAGATGGCCAAGATATGAAAACAACCTTAGTATCTATCAATGGATGAACAGATAAAGAAAATGTGAGATAGATATAGATTTAGACATAGCTACAGGTACAGCAAAATTAGCCTCTAAGAAAGAAGGAAATCTTGCCGTTTGTCACAACATGGATGAAGCTGGAGAACATTTTGCTAAGTGAAATAAGCCAGATACAGAAAGACAAATACTGCATGATCTCACTTAAATGTGGGATCGAGAACAGTCAAATTCACAGAAGCAGGGAGTAGAATCACGGTCACCAGGGGCTAGAGGGAGGGGGAAATGGGGAGATGCTGTGAAAGGGTACAAAATTTTACTTATGTAGGATAAGTAAGTTCTGGAGATCCTTTACAGAAGGGTCTCCAAACTGATGGTTTTCTTCATCCTTTTCTTTAGCACAGTATTTCCTCAATAAATACTTGCAGAATTGAACTGAATTGGTGACCTAACGTATGATAGAATATATATTTTGTGTGTGGTGATTGACTATATAGATACCAGAATAAAATCACTTAGATTCTAGTCTCCAATTTCCATTACTAACAGTAATAAACCAGCAAGTGCTTTAACCACTCTGAAGCATCTGGCACATGTAATGGGTATAACAGTACCTACCTCATGGGTTTATCATAAAGAGAAAAAGCATGTAAAGTGCAGAGTATAGTGCCAGACACACAACTGGTATCTGTCAATCAGGACTGTTGGTGTAGTCCTCTCCCTCCTTCTCTTCTTCAGATGATTGCCTTTGAGGACTATGGGATGGCCATACAATCCAGTCTAATAGCCCCATCTCTCATCATCAACACATCTGCCGGTGCTAAAAGTATCCTGTAGTATCAGAGGGCACGAGAGCATTTGGACAGTGTTGCCAGTTTCTAAGCAACTGTGGACATCAGTCATCAGCATCACTAAGGTCTACAGCTGGCCTCTGTTTCTACAGAGATCCCACCCACGGGGATGAAAAAGGTCCAAAGCTGGAAGCAGCTCCTGAAGGAGGGAGGCCCATGTTAAGGCAAACTCAAAGGAACTAGGGGATATTTATATTCCCCTTGGTATTTCCTTCCTACTGCTCTTGGGGCTCCCAAATTAAGAAGTCAAGGCACCAACAGACAGCCGTGTATATACCAACCAAGAGAGAAATACAAGACAGAGATACGCAGAGAGAATCCCACATCCCTTAGAAACCACCTAGCCCTGCCCGCTTTACAGTGAATCACTTTCCCAGGGTTACACAGGGAATGGAGTCCTTTCTCCATGGAGGACCGCTGTGATACCCAGAGTGTTGTATCCAAGCAGTCTTACCTTTATGACCTCCCATGTTCTCTTCCTCTATCAAAGTATGCAACTTATACATTGCAAATAACTTTATTTCCTGGTATGACCATCTTTTCCTCTGATTTGACACCGTTATTAACAAGAGTGAAGAGGGGACAGGATTTCTTCCTTCCAACACTCACAGACTCCTCATCACAGTCTGCCTTGCAGACCTTCAGAATGAATCCTGTCGTGCACTGCATCCCTGTTTATATGAATCACCATGAAAGCCAAGATTTTGAAGTCATTTCTCATAACCAGACTCTCATCCCCACACAGTTCTATATATGCCCACGTCCCACCCCTCCTCCCTACTCCCCAAATTCTTCCACAGTGCCCTCTTCAAGTCAGGGTTTTCCATCAGGAAGATCTCATATGTCTTCCACTACTTCTCTGGAGATCCTTTCCACAGCTTCGATCTACCTGAACTCTAGCTGATTCCCTGAAGAAGTTTATTCTTGGAGTCCTCTCTTTCACTGTCTGAAGAAGCTGAGGTTGATGGTCTCTTTATTCCTCACCACCTTTTCTAGATCATTCTTCATTCCTCCTACACACACACACACACACGAATTGAAGCTGATATCATCAGACTATCCCACCTCTGCCCTCTCCTTGTTCCTGTCAACCCTCAAGTCACTAGTCCTTATTCATTGAAGTTCTTAGTTTGCAGATCACCATCACTCAGTCCAATATTATTTCTAGTATAGTGTTTTTCATATAACATCTGTATTGAGACGGTATTCACATTCAGAAAATTTACCCATTTAAGATGTACAATTTCATGGTTTTTATTATATTTACAGAATTATGCAACCATCACCACAATCTAATTTTAGAATGTTTTCATCACCCCTAAAAGAAACCCTGCAACTCTTAGCAGTCACTCTCTCCCAACACTCTTCCCCAGCCCTAGGCAACCACTAATCTACTTTCTGCTAGAGATTTGTCTATTCAGGACATGTCATATAAATGGAATCGGATAACAGGTGACTTTCTGTGTAGGGCTTTTCTTCACTCAGCATAATATTTGCAAAGTTCATCCATGTTATAGCATATATCACTGCTTAATAATGTTCCATCATAAGGATATATTAAAATTCTACTTATATATTCATCAGTTGATGGACATTTGGTTGTTTCCGCTTTTTGACTGTTATGAATGAACACTGTTATTCACATTTGTGTGCAAATTTTTTGTGTGGACATATGTTTTCATTTCTCTTGGATGTATACCTAGCAGTGGAATTGCTAGGTCACATGCTAGTTCTATATTTAACAACTTGAGGACCTGCCAAAATGTCTTCCAAATTGACTACACCACTTCACATTCCCACCAGCAATAAAGGAGAGTACCACTTCTCCACATCCACTCCGGCACTTGTTATTGTCTTTTTTTAATTTTAGCCAACCTGGTGATAGCTCATTGTTTTGAGTTGACCTCATGGTTTTGATTTACTCTCGCCCCTTCTTCTCCCTTTCCTCTGGGGAACCAGCCTGCCTGCAAAAATCATTTGCTCAGAAATGTTCTTGACCACACAGAAACTTAATGGTAAAGCCTACCTCACATGGGAAGGTCTCGCCTGGACCAGCGTTGCATGTAACTGAGTGAAAAGTCCTCCTACCCAGTATTACGAAACCCATTTTCTACTAATATAAGCTACATTCCCCCCATACACCTACTTTTGTAATTTTATTTTATAATCTATTTTGTAAATCTAATGTGTAATTTCTCAATCATTTCAAAACCTGAACAGGGAAGAGGAGTGCTAGTTAGTGAGCTACCTCAATTCCCCAACTAGGAACTTTATATACATTATCTCACTTAATTCTCACCACAGTCTTGCAGTGTATTATCCCAGTTTTACAGATGAGCAAAATGAAGGTGAAATAAGTTGTTCAAAGTCACTCAACTAAAAAACTTATAGAAGATTTGAGCCCATGACTGCATTTCTCCTTTATCTTTTAGTCTTGAAACTACAGAAGGCCAAAGATCTTAACAGAATTTCAGCTCTGGCTCTCACCAGCTGTATCACACTCAACACATTAATGCACCACTATGACCCTCAATTTTATCTTCTGTAAAATGGAACCAATAATACTAGCCTTTCCTATGTCAAAAGGGATGTGTGATCCTTATGATGAATATCATATGAGATGATGAAAATGAATGCACCTGAAAAAGTATAGAACACCTTTCACCTAAAGATCTTATTTTTTCAGGTCATATAAGGTATCTCTCAATCCCAAATGTGGGAAGAACAAATTAGGAAATAGTCATAAATTGAATAGCTCTTTTGCGAATGTGTCTGTCTCAAAGGAAAGACAAGATTTAGCTTCATTTCAGCTGACTTTCCAGTCTAATGACCTAGAATTCACTGCTATGCTTTTATTCTCATCCCAGTGTGCTGCAGCCCACTTGGAAATGTCTGATAAACTGGGAGCTTCTTTTGATGCATGAGAAAAGAAGATGTTTTCTATTCCAAGCAGCCATATCTCTTCTGAATATTTTTCTTCATATTCTTCTGGGAGTTTTGATCTCACATTATTTCTCTTTTGATTCAAAGGAAGGGGGAAAAAACCTACAGGACTTTTCAATTATTTATCGCAGAAGGCATTTAAGGCCTCGTTTCAAAGTTGATTTCTGGATTTCTACACTCACTCATGCACATTGGGAAGCTGGTCTGACCTCCTGGGAGGAGAGCTCAGTGAAGGTCAGAAGATATGTCTGCCTGACACATGGGACGTCAGACATTCTGACCCAGAACTCTGTCCCCAAGCTGTGGCCAGGAGCATCAGTGTGATGGAAGGGGCTGCTGGGAAACTCTTCCAGCCATCTGACTCTTCAGTTTGGACTCTGACCTCTACTACTCTTCTTGCCATGAAAGAGGAGTTCATAACTTTATTTTAAAATATTATAATTTAATTCAATTTCATTTCAACTGATACTTATTGAGTGCCTATGCCTATTTTGTGCCACACATTGTGCTGAGAGCTACAAAGGTGAAAATTATTCATCATTCATGGGGAAAGAGGTCAAGAGTACCCAGGACTCAGACTGCCTGGGTTCATATCCCAGCTCCGCCAGTTACTGGACGTGAAATGTTAAGCAAGCCTCTTCTGTTTGAGACTGAATTTTTTTCATGTGTAAAATAGGGATGATGACCACAATAATAATAGCAACCATATACTATTTTAATCCATATAAGACACAGAATTCAGTATCTAGCCCATGGCTGTGCATTAACATGATGAGGAAGAGGATGAGAATGATGTTCTAAATGCAACTAAAGCGAAAGAACTATGATCCCTGCCTTGATACTCTAATAGGGAGCATAGACATTAATCAAATAGCTACATAAACTTATCATTACAAAAGTGCTACAGTGCGTTGTGTCGGCTGCCCTTCCAACATCTATCTCCACCCTCCCGCACTGTGTAGCAGCCATGCGCATTTGGGGTGGGGGCAGGAGCTGAACCCAATCTCAGCTCTTCAAGTACATCCTAAATGGCCCAATCCAATCTGTGTAATTTCTATTCCATTGCCACTGTGATTAAGTCAGAGGTGGTCATGTGACCTAAATCAATCTAAGCAAAGGGAAGCCCAGGACTTCTATAGTAGGGAAGAGAATGCTCGTTCTCTACCACTGGATATGACAGAGAAAGTATTTGACCCAATAGCATAGTTAGCAGCCATTTTTGAACCGATGAAGGAACCAAGCTTAAGATGAAGCCAATACTGTGGGGGGGCAGAAATAAGATACATAAAGAAAATGGTCTTTGGTGATATTGTTGAGCCACTAGATCTAGCCTTACCTGAAATCCAGAGGATCTTTAGAAAAAAAAAATAGTCTTCAATAATAAAAATGAGAAATAACCAATTAAAAATGAGCAAAATGATCTGAATAGACATTTCTTTAAGGAAAACATACAAATAACTAGTAAGCATATGAAATGATGCTCAACATCATCAGGAAAATACAAACCAAAACTGCAATGAGATGTCACTTCATACCCTTTAGGATGGCTGGAATCAAAAGCTCACATACTAATAAATGTTGGTAAGAACATAGAGAAATCAGAACCCTCATACACTGGGCTACTTGTTGAACCATTCCCCAGCTATAACCTTGCTCCTTGGATATCCAATGTTTTGACCCCAGTGGACAAGTTAGCTCTCCATGGACCCTTTATCACCCACCCCATCTGGCAATAACTAAAACTGGTGATGCCCAGTAAAATAACAAAATACATCTGCCAGACTGCAAGCCTGAGTATAAATGCCACAGGGGCAAGGAATATCTATCCTTCTCACCTTGTGTCCCTACACAATAGCACAAAGACTGGTATATGGTAGATCCTTGGGCAATATTTGTTAAGTGGTTGAAAGTCTCCCCATTGTACTGAAATTATCATCTAAACGTCTGTCCCATCTTCTACTCTAGGTCTTGCTGTTGAGGAGCACCATTGTCTGATCATCTATGGAACTCCAGAATCTGGCACAGAACCTGTATCCGAGTAAGGCACTCAGTGTATATTGGTTGAATTCTTGGCTTCTTTCATCAAGTCAATTAACAAACTAAATAAGATGTCTGTTCCCTGTGAACACTCACAACTTCCCCAATGCAACTCTTTTGACACACCCAAATCTGTCTTGCACTGTAACGATTTGCAGGAATCCTGTTTACTCCCAGGAGACTGTGAGCTCTTCTGAAGGTGGGGTTCCCATCTCATTAATCTATGGGACTCCCACCAGTTGCACAGAATAGAAAGCAGAATAGAAGCTCAGGACACACACTTGTCAAATAGCGGATAGATGATTGAATGAATGAATAAATATAAGGAAAGAGAATTACTTGGCAGAGGGAATGAAGCTGTGATATCTGGAAGGCTGCAACATGGTCTGACTCAGGCTCAGTTTCCACTACATTGAAGTGACACTGGGATCAAGATAGATTAGTAGTTCTCTTGTTTGTTTTATTATTTCCTTCTCCCACCAGACTGTATTTTCCCTGAGAACAGCACCCATATCTTACGTGCTCACTACTGTGTCCTCACTGTTTAACACATGGTACGTGCTCAATACATGTGTTGTTGACGGAACACTCATCCACCCAGTAACCCCCCAAGGATCCGGCATTCCCTTCCACCTCTCCTCTTTTAATGCTACAATAAGAGGTGGAAGCTCCTTGCCTCCTAAATGAATAAGGATACCATCACTGTGGTGATCAGCCTCCTGCCATGTGCTCCCCGCTCCTGCCTTTGTACTTTTCCAACTGGATCAAATCATTTAATCTGCAGTTAATTCAGAAGCATCCAAGCCAGGCTCCGATATAGCGGACGATCAAGATAAACGGCTGGAGTATTTTTATGAGCAAAATCTCTCCAGATTTTAGTCTGTAAATCATTTGTTGTGAAACCGCTCGTTGTCTTTAGGCAAGGCTATAACGTGAGGAAACTATTTATGAATCAAAAGTCAGGGGATTAGCAACAGTCTGAAGGAAAGAGACTACAATATAAAAATAAGATGTATCTCTTAACACTCTCCTTACCTATACCCCTCAACCCCTCTCCCTTACTTACTTTTCAGCATGGGATAGGAATTCAATTTCATGTTTGTTCCGCAGAATCACAGGGGAAGAAGCAGATCTTAAGGGGCAGATTTTAGAGACTACTTCAGCTCCACACAAATTCAAACAATTCCCTTCAGATCTCAAGTTGAAAGTCACTTCCTCGGAGAAGTCTTCCATGATGACTTAGACTAAATTAGATCCTTCCTATTAGTCATAGCACAAGTTGTTATTATTTTGATTTGCTCTCGCCACAGTTTTAATTATATATTTATTTGTTTGCCTGCTTACTTAATGCCTTTCTCCCTCAGTAGACTGTAAATGCCTTTACGTAGGGATTATGAATTTGTTTTCCCCTGTATTCCCAACCACTAACACAGTTCCTGGAGTAAAGTAGGTGCTGAGCAAATATCTGTTTTAATATGTAAAGATAATTTTCCCAGCTCTTTTTCGAAGTTAACCTAGAAAGCCTACCACAGGAAAAAAAGCACTATTTAACTCTTTCAAGTATTTTAGATTTTATTGACTAAACATAAAATGTTCCTTTTTATAAAATAAATATAGGTTTATTCTATGCAAACCATTGCATATGTTATCTTATATAATACTCTCAACAGTGCCAAAACCTGGTAAAACAGATGTTATCCTCCATCCTAGTGATAAGCAATTTGTAGCCTGGGAAGGTCAATGACTTATCCAATGTGTTCTAGACAGTGATGGTAGAGTAGCATGAGAACTCACATATTTCAACTCCCAAATTCAAATTCCTGCCACCGTGCTTTGTACTCTCCCTCCTGAAAATCTCTGCATCACAGAGATGCAGAACGAATTTCTTTCCTGATGGAAACTTTTTTCTCCTTTCTGGCTCTCCATCAATAGAAGGAACAAAAGAGGTGAAAACAACTGAAGACCAAAGAAGGGATTATGTTTTCCTTTTCTCTTTAAAACTTGCAGAAAATAGTCAGAAACGATTCTGGACATGGTCAATGTTTTTTAGACTGTGCTAGCGTCTGCCTGCAAAAAGATTTTTCAGAAAACCTTGCAGGATGTCAGCCCTTGGGGCCAGGTCCAGCTCTATGCGAGAGTCATCTTTTGGTACATTGATCCAAAATGCTGCACTTCCAACAAGTTCTAACAAAACACACCCACACCCGCGCGCACACACACACACACACACACACAGATGCATTTGAAAGAAAAGTTCTGCCCACCAAGGCTCACAAATGTGCTCGTGCATATCTTTTCACCAACAGGCAATACATCGTCCCCTTCACCACCACGGCAAGCCCAGCATCAGAGGAATACAGTACGTCACACATGTCTACACACAAATGCACCCTCATAATAAATGGTCAGTGCACCATTTTTACAAACATATAGTCCTTTTCTGCCCATTTTCCCACTTCACTCCCATAATAATGCATGTGTTATCTGATAAACAAGATACGTCAACCCAATGGTTTAACAGGGGTCTTTAACCTAAGCCTCATAGGATGAGTTTCAGAGGATCTCTGAACCACCCACCTCCGAAGTCGGGTGTGTGTACATTTTTCCCCTGGATGTTAGTATCCACAGATTTCATGCTTATGGCCCTCCCTCCTCCAAAAGAAAAGATTTTGGACCACCAAGTCATGGGGACAATCTCATTAATCTGAAACTCAAGATACCAACGAATATAAAGTTTATAAACTGTCTTTTTCTCCATTTCCTCACTCACACATCTGTAACCCTATGTAGTTCACCTTGCAATTATGACTTTTTTTTTTTTGGCTGCGTTGGGTCTTGCTGCACGTGGGCTTTCTCCAGTTGCGGTGAGCGGGGGCTACTCTTTGTTGAGGTGTGCGGGCTTCTCACTCTGGTGGCTTCTCGTGTTGTGGAGCACGGACTCTAGGTACGCGGGCTTCCATAGTTGTGGCACATGGGCTCAGTAGTTGTGGCTCGCAGGCTCTAAAGCGCAGGCTCAGTAGTTGTGGCACATGGGCTTAGTTGCTCCGCGGCGCGTGGGATCTTCCTGGACCAGGGCTCGAACCTGTGTCCCCTGCAATGGCAGGCGGATTCTTAACCACTGCGACACCAGGGAAGCCCTCACTGGCTTATGTGACTGGCAAGTACAGAGACAGAGAGACATCGGAACCAGCTTGATCAGGAGCTCAGAAAAGTCATGGTGGACCTGATTTTTTCCCCCATCTTTCTGCCCTGAATTCTGTGATGCTGGCTTTATTCTAAGGCTGGGTATCGTCTGAGTCTAGTTAGGAAAACGAAAAACAGATGCGCTCCATTTGTAATTGAAATGTTTATCTAATTGTAGATTTGCATGTAGTTGTAAGATATAATGCAGAGAGATCCCTGTTACACTTTGTCCAGTTTCCTTCAATGGTAACATTTTGTAAAATGCTAATATCACAACCAGGGTACCAACATTGATAATATCCATTGACCTTATTCAGATTTTTCCCCATTTTACTTGTACGTATGTGTGTGTTAAACTCTATACAATTTTAATTTTACCACCTGTGTAAGTTCATGTACTCACCACCTCAATCAAGATACTGAACATTTCCAAAATCTCAGGGATGTTTCTTGACCACACCCACTACAACCTATCCCCACCATCCCTAACCCCTGGCAACCACGAATCTGTTTTCAATTTATAAAATTTTCTTTCTTTCTTTTTTTTTTTTTTTGCAGTACGCGGGCCTCTCACTGTTGTGGCCTCTCTCATTGCGGAGCACAGGCTCCGGACGCGCAGGCTCAGCAGCCATGGCTCATGGGCCCAGCCGCTCCGCGGCATGTGGGATCCTCCCGGACCGGGGCACGAACCCGTGTCCCCTGCACTGGCAGGCGGACTCTCAACCACTGCGCCACCAGGGAAGCCCCATGAGTCCTTTCTTGAAGGAGGATCGAACAGCAACAGTGGTCGTTACCCAATGTTGGACCTTTATCAGCCAGTGCTCTCTGTAAGTTTGTGCTCATGGGTTAGACATCCAGCAGGACATGCCTCTTTCACTGTAGCAGTATCCCAGGGGATTTCATTATTGTCACAGGAATTTCCCAGCCCAGGCTCCAAGTGAGAGCCTCACTTGGAGCCTCACCCCATCACTAGCCACCAGCCTGGCACTTCCCGACGGTGGCGGCTGTTAGCACCCTGTGGACAGCCAGGTCCAGGGAATGTCTGCCTTGTTCTGAATCTTGTCAGGGGACAACCCCACCCTGACCTCACTGATCCAGGGGGTCAGACTGATGTCATGGGTGCTCTGTGGCTTCTGGCACTACTGAAGATGGCTTCAAATACTCTAAGAAAGACAAATGAAACCAACCACCGGGACCTACTTCTCCCATGTCAGACGCAGCCCATGCGCTAAAAAGGAGCCCATCCTCTTTCCTAGTGTAAGCAATTAATGTTTTAAAGCAACATTTAAAGCTATAAATGAATATGCTTTATGGTGTTCAGAGCTGGGATGTGGGCAAAAGTTGACATCGCTGAGTCAGATTGGATTGGACACTCAGACCAGTTTTGTGACCACAGGCAAATAACTCTCCACTCACTGACCTTTGTGTCTGTTTACAGCACTGCGAGGAGGAAGAAACTGGTGATTTTTAAGGCCTCATCTGGCTCTAATATTCTAGAATTTCCCATTGTAGACTCTAACTGGCACACTTAATCTGGGCCAGTGATTCTGTTGGTTCCTTTCACAACTATTATCTACTTATCCTCGCATCTCGGTAGATTTCAATATTCCCACCAATCCCGATGTTCCCGACAGGGAAGCTGCAAAGTGATGGGAGAGCAAGCGGATTGACTTTTCTGAAGCCACATAGATATCAAAGGCAACACTGGGATTAAATCCAGGTGGTCTGATGCTTGCAGCGTCTCCCCGACCTCAAAATTATCTCCGCATTCGTATGTGAACACCCCTGCCAACCACCAGAACCCACAGAGTGTACTGTGTCGTGACTAGCAGAAGAAGGGGAAGGGGATTAAGCTGCAGAATGAGAAACTGAGATTGGAATAAAAAGAAATGGCCTGAAAGTATGTAGGTACCAGAATGGAAATAAGAACAGCCTCATTTTTAAAGACAAAGATGCCCATAAACCCAGAATGTTTGAATCTGGTCCAGGCTGGACACCAAGGCATCGGTTAGGAGTCCTGCAAGCCTCTTTTCATGTTTGAGGCAAAGAGCAGAGTTCAGAAATGAAGAAGAGAAGCAGAGCTATTCATGATGGAGGATGGTCTTTATCTTCTGAAAGGTTTTCTTTATAAAATAAAAAAAAAACCCAATCTCTTCATTTTAGAGAGTATCTTTTATTTAAGAAATTGTTTCATTACTATGTCTCATATAATTTCCACGAACATTATTTCCATTAGATGGAAACATAATTAACCACATTACATATGTGAGAAAGCTGAGGCCAAGCCAGGAAAGATGGAATTAGACAAATTTCCTCCTGATCCCTGGCTTCATAATCTTCACGCCTCAGTGGTGTGGCAGACACAGCTGGTTGGCTACCCAATAGCCATGTTTCCTTTTCTTCCTTAGTAGCAGACTCTATTTTATTTTCAGCGAGACATTAAGCAGAAAACATTATGTTTCCAAGCCTTGCTTTCAACAAGGGTTGATCATGTGACCAAGTTCTGGACCAACGGTAAGTAGACTTTTGTGGGATGATTCCAAGAAGCCCTTTTAAAGGGACCTGAATCAACGAGGGTAGATGCTTTGTACCCCTCCCTCCTTCTTCCTTCCTGATCCCTCGTCATGGAAAGCAGAAGCTCCATCCACCATCTCGGGCCATGAGATGACCTTGGCATCTCAGAAAGCCAGGCATTGGGATGGAAAAGTCAGAATAATAACGGGAGGCTGAGGATCCTGAAGTGGCCGTGCCGATGCTGGCTAGGCTTTCGCTGGAATTTTTTATTTGAGAAAGAAATAAATGATTTTTGTAAAGCCACTATTATTGGGAGGGGGCTTCTTTTATATGCAGCTAGCCTTAACCCTAGCCATGACAACCAGACAGCGTAATGTGAGAAGTGATGCAGAAAGAAGATTCTATCCACTGTGAGACCTGGTCCTCCTTTGCTTCACATGACCACACGAGGAAGCAAGGAATAATGGACGTTACATAATTCATCAGACACCAGCTGCCACCAACTGTATGACAATTATCTTATGTATCACCAAGAAAGAAACAACATTGCCAATTAAACTATGACATGCCACTGATGGCAAGATACAAATCGATTTCAGAAACGTTAAGATGTAAGGAAAAAACAACCTGTGAAATTTGAAGACTCGGAATTTAGCGAAGCACAGAGTTTAGGTTTAAAGAAAGGAAAACTGAGGACCATCCGGGAGCAGTGACTTGTCTAAGTTCAGCAATGGAACCAACATGAGAATTGTTACTGTAAATCTGTAACTGTAAATTGTTACTTTAATAGGTCCCAATAAAGACCAAATTTTTACCTTGACTGCTAGTGACATGTTTATTTAATCAACCACCTGTTCCTGTTTTTCTCTCTAAAATACGTGGCACTGAATAGGCAGAGACAATGGCCCTCACCCCTCCCACACACAATGGACTCTGCAGTCACAAGAAATGATGGAGGCAGATTTCACAGAAAATTTACATTCACACATTATAGGACCTTTGGTCAGCAGCTCTGAAGTAGATGGAGGGCACCAGGTAGCCACAGAGAACCACAGGTTAGGAATCTTCTGAAACACAGGAAATGGAGGTGACCCAGCAGCAGCTGATGGCTGGGACTCCAAGGGGGCTCTGCTCAAATCTCTGCTCCCTCCTCCTACACAATGAAGAGACATTGGTGAATGGTGCCCAGCACAGAGGACACCAACAATCTAGACACCCAGTTATCAGAGATGGAAGCAGTCTGAGAGATTATGCGTCACTCCAGCATACGTGTAGATAGAAATGTTTCTCATCTCTCATAGTGTGATAGGGGCTAGAAAGACCATACTGGCGCCAGTGGGGTTGATCCTGGAAGCAAAGGATAAATTACAGAGGCCACTTCAACCATTCACATAAAGGACACCAGGGTCTTGGACCGAAGAAGTGAAGCCGGAAAGAATAAAAGGGATGATCCAAGCAAACATCTATAAAGCTTCTAAAATATCAAGCTTCTGAGGTCATTTTCCTGGTTTTGGTACCATTTCTTCTTCTGCCGCAAAAAGTCAATGTTCTCACTCTCGACATTCCTCGCTGCAATCTATCCTTCTTTTAGACGATGTATAAATAAGGCGTGAATGACTAATAACATTGTAGACGGCTGATGACAGCTGCATTCATACAGGGAATCCAAGATAGTCTAAATGATGCAGTTGTGATGGCCGAATGTCAAACACAGCCCTGAGAATGGAAAAGTACCTGAGTTCCTGGGACTTGCGTTGCTATTGACCTCCTCACCAGCCTTTCCTGCACTGAGGACGCTCGCATGAAAAATAAGCATGGTTTTCCCAATTTTTTCCTAACAACAACAACAAACTCAATATGGGGTATGTGTGTGTGTAAGAATATTCAAACTAGTGAACTTTTTGCCCAATAAAACAATGTAAAGAAAGGTAAAGGATTACTTTTCAAAATATACAAGAGCAAGGATCGGACTCCGATAGCACAGGGAAGCAGAAATGTCTCGGAGGCCTGCTTTAATGAAGACATAAGAATGGCTCAGAATTAGCAGAAGCCTTGAAACCGGATTTTTCTCTGATACTTAAACAAGATGAAGTTCATGAAAAACCTCTAAAACGCAGAAAGCACTATAGACATGTTTCTTCAACGCCACATGGTTGTTTGAATTGGTTTTGTTCTCACAGTGCATTGATTGTATCTCAGTTGAGTCCTCCCCACAATCAGAGCTAGAATTATAGAATTATAGAAAAGTAGCCCAAGCCAAAGCTCTTCCCCAAATTGTACAGTTGTCTAGATGGGAGACAACGGGCGGGGAGTGGAGTTCCAAAATGCAAGACCTCTTCCTTGCAGCTGATCCCAAGGAAAGGCAGACACAGCTGATATTCATTGGTCACTTACCATAGTTGGGAAAACTTTTAAGCATCATCGCCTCAGGCACTCCCCCAACCAACTTAAGTGGGTACTATCTTTATCCCCACTAAACTGATGAGAAAGCTGAGGTTCAGAGAGGTTAGGAACCTGCCCAATGTCCCCCCAAGGAGGTGGAAGAACCAGATCTCAGACAGAGGTCTGGTAAACACCAAAGACATGGCTAGTCATTCTCAGTTCAGAGCTTTCCCACCCCGTTTTCTCACATATGTAATGTGGTTAATTATGTTTCAAATTCCCACTAAATGCCATAAATATGCATTTAGTTTATTTAACATAATAACGCCTCCCAGCTCCTCTGGGAAAAGAGAACCTAAGAGTACCTTCAATCTGGATGAAACCTGCTGCACGGGGAATTCATTTCTGGAGCAAGCAAATGGTCTCCCTCTCTCTGTAAACCTGCATTCTGCCAAATGCATATATAACGAGGACTTCGGAACACTGAGACATTATTTTCCCTGCAGATCCTGGACCATTTAGAAGGAGATCAGACCTTGTTTGCTTGGCAGGGGGCTGTGTTAGTGATGCGTTCCAAAGCATAAAAGGACAGGACAGAAGCAGTCACTGGAAAAAAGTTGCACGAGACCTGAGAAGAAGGGCAAAGTTAGGGGTGAGAGGGGAACGCAGGGGAGGAAGGAGGAAGGAGACGGAGGAAGGAGGCAGCAGCTCTACATGCTGGACTGAAGATGCCTTTGAAATACAGACACCAGATGAGATCTCAGTACAGCAGCCGATCCTAAGCTTCTAGAAGAGAAACTGGAGTTAACACTTCTGTCTGTCCAGAAAGGCAGCTGGAAGATACACATAAAAGAAGGGCTACTCCTTTCCTCCCCCCACCTACCACTCCCCATCACACATAACTTTGAATGCAGCCGAATGCAGGGGAGAGAGAGAGAGTGCTGGGCCCAAAGACACGGGTAGGCCGGAAGGAGGGAGCGGCCTGAAAGCTGATCAAAAACACTTTCAAGTTAAGATTAAACTCTGCAGATTGCAGGAGGCCAATTTAATGGGAAACATTCCTTGTTCTCCCTGTCCCCTCCTCTGGCTTCCCATGGGAAGGGGACTGGGCTGTGATGCTGCTCATCAGAGAAACCCCTGGGTACCAGATCTTATCCAAATGAGCAGCTGCGAAAGGCTAAAAAGATAGAACTGGGGAAAAAATAGTTTACAAAGTGTTGAAAGGGAGAGGAGGGTGGGAAAGGGGGATTTTAATTATCCTGCATCCTTTCTGTGGAGGGGCAGGACACCCAGGGACATTGAAAGGCCATTAGCTCTGAAAGATGAAACTGGCTGGGGAAACAGGGTATCTGGGTTCCAGCTCCAGCTCAGCTCCTTTGCTTTTCCTGGCCTCAGTTTCCTGATATGACAAATGGAAAGGGTGGGGCGATGTTGAGATTGAAATTGTGGTATACTGAGCCCATGTGTACAGCGGTGAAACGTACAGTCTATTCAAATCCCTCCTTGAAGCCAAGTCAGGCCTTCTGAGCCTGGGAATAACAATACCTACCATGAAGTGTTGTTGACAGATTAAAACACAGAGCATACTTAAGCTAGGAGCTAGCACACAGTATGTGCTCAATAAATGCCAGGGTTTTTAAAAAAATCTGTTGCCAGCTGATTTCATGGGGCTCTTAGCCTAGGTGAGTATAATTTCAGTCTTTGTAACCAAGAAGCCTTTGTAACCTCTCACTGAGATGGTTGGGTGGAAACATTTATCAGTTTTTGGTTCAATCATTACGTGGTAAGAATCTGCTGTGTCCAATGCTGAAACAAGTTAGGGGCATGGGTGAAAAACACAAGACAACAATGCTCATGGAAGAGAACACTCCTGGTGGTGAAGCCAAATCCGGCCTCTGTACCCCACTACCAAATTAAATCTCAGAGACAGAGTTTCAGGTGAAGTAGAAAAGAATAGCTTTATTGCTTTGCCAGGCAGAGGGGGCCACAGTGGACTAATGTCCTCAAAACTGTGTGTCCCGACCTGGAGCGGGTAGTGAGGAGTTTTATGGTAATGGTTCAAAGAGGGCGTGATCAGCTCGTGGACATTCTTCTGATTGGTTGGTAGTGAGGTAAGTGGGAGTCAGCATCATCAACCTTCAGGTTCCAACCAGTCAGGGGTCCGTGTGCTTGTGGGCAGCATAGCGTTAACTCCTCCCACCTGGTGGAGGTTTCAGTATCTGCAGAACAGCTCAAAGATAGTGTTGTGTGTATCCCTTGAGGGGAAGCAGGACCCTGCCCTAAGGCTGCACTATTGTTTCTTAACTGTTCCTCCCTTTTCTCTGTATCCCCTCCCTTCCCTAATTAGCAACTCTTTGAACCTGCCCATTGGAACTCAGGGAAGGTCATGGAGGCTGAATGAAGCCTATTTCCTGTAATCGAGAATGGGGGACACAGAAAGGCTTTTGTGCCCAGGAGCCCCACAGGGCCCTGCTCAGTTTCAGTCTGAACAGGGACAGGGCTCTGAGTTGAGGCTGGGGAAGCAGGATCTCTGATGCAGGGCCTTGGAGGCCACACGGAGGGGGCCCTGAACTCCTGCCGGGGCTCCAGAACTGCCCTCCCATCCCAGGATCTTTAGGGCCTGGCCCGTTCCTGGGCGCTGGTTCTTTGATGATTTCCACGAGAACTTCTTCCGCATTTTAACTTCACATGTATCTTTAAGATAAACTCATCTTCTCTGAAATAGTTTGAGTGAGGTTTTGTCTCTTTCCAGAAAATAACCCCAGACAAAAGCAGCGCCCACTTTGTGCCCGGCCCCGGGTACCAGACTTCACATCAGTGAATGGATTCGGCGGTTACAATCAGGGCAAGGGCCAGTCCTGCACTTACAGGTGCCACCCTGATGGCGACCAGCTTCTTTCACTTGGGGCCCTAAGCACCTCACTCCCATCAGCCTGGTCCTGGCCTACCTACCATAACCCTGTGAAGGAGGCTTGATTACACTCCAGTTCCAGATACGATGCCCAAGGTCATGACCAGCAGGGAGGCTTCACGTGCCCTTGAGGAGCCGGCCACCTCAGAGCAAGGCCTGGTTCAGTTTGCAGGCATGAAATGAGCTTCTGCTCCGGTGGGAAAGGGAAAGGAAATTGCTATTGACAAGGGCCCACCATGTTCCAGCTGCTTCACCAACATGATCTCATGTGATGCTCACACCCACCCAGTGAGTCAGGTATTATCACATTATTTTATAGAATAGGAAACTGGGATTCATAGGGAGTAAGTCACACACGGGTCTTCACTGGAAGAACTGGGTTTTAGATCCAAGTCCAATTGACTCCAAAAAGCCACCTCTGAACCTCTGAACTGACTCCTGAGATGCGAAGATCTCTATCTTCCAAGCCACCTCTGAACTTCTGAACTGACTCCTGAGATGCGAAGATCTCTATCTTCCTAAGCTCTGTGTTGTCATTGTTTGTTGAGAGCGCTTCCTTGGCAGACCTGCAGCTCCTAAAGATTGCATCCCCGGCCACTTAAAACAATCCCAGCAGGTAGCAGTTTATCAATAAACATGTGTTACTGGAACAAAGATGTCAACACCCAACCTCTCCCCTGGCCTCAGCCCTCTGCGAACTTGAAAGTCCCCAGCTTGACTCAGAAACCTAATCAACGTCAAGGGGTGCTCCACTCCCCATACCTGGGACAGGTGGACCCCGGTCCCTGAGGATGCCAGCACAGTCTTGTCTCTTCCTGGCCCTCTGGAAGGGGAGAAAAGCCAAGGAGTGGTGGGTAAAAGACTTTATCATTAAGGCTGGACTGACAACGAGCACTTGGGGGGTCTCACACAACATCTGCCAACCTGATGCTCACATGAAACAGGGAATTGGAAAGATAAAAGTCCTCAGTGGAACAAAGGAAAATAAAACGAAATAAGTGAAAACAAAGGTGAGCTGCCATTGATGTTTGTGGGTCTTGATCTTGATTCCTTCACACCTAGTGCCTGGTACCCATAAGAGAACCATTAATACATAGTGATTAAATCAATGAAGGATGGAGGATGGAGGATGGATGGATGGATGGATGGATAGATGGTTGGATGGATGAAAGGTAACTGAAAGGAATACTGGACCAGGGGTCAGGAGACCTAAGTTCTAATCCCAATTCTGCCAAAACAGAAACTTACCCTCTGACCACAGGATTTATTCCCTCTAGACTCCATGTCTTCATCTCTAAACCCAGACCCAGAAAAGCTCTGTTGCATGACCCTGAGCACCAGAGCTTCCTTGCTGTGTGATGCTGGAGAGCCTGGAAACCCCTTTCTGATACAATGTAGCAGGATTAAGATAGCAACCAAGAGCTCCCATTACAATCCCATGCCCATAACAAGATCATTTGGCACCCTTCCCCACCCTGACATGAGGTCTACGCTGGTTCTCATGGGCAATGCAGAGGGCATCCTTTCTCACCAAATCCCATTGGCTAAGAGTGTTTTTCAATGGGACTCTGGGACTCAGATTCAACTGGTGTGCAGAAAAGGATGCTGTGGAATAAGTACCCACAGTGGGTCTCCTGACGTGAAGTCCTGTTTGCCCTGCTGGCTCAAATCTGAGGTCTATGTCCTTCATTCCTTCTTTCAGTAAGTATTTATCGAGTGCCTACTGTGCATCAGGCACTGTACTAGACACTGGCAATACGTGGAGAGCAAAAGAAAGCCATCCTCTGTTCTCTTGATGCCAAGAGTCTTGTACAGGATCTGGACATAATTCAAATAACCACACACATGAGCACACACTGTAGTTACAGCCAGGCTAAGTGCCACAAGGGAAAGCGCAGTGAGCATTGAGGGCATGTAGCAAGGTGCCCCGTCTAGTCTGGGGGATCAGGGCAGACTTCCCTGAGGAAGTGGGGTCTAAGCCAAAATCCAAAGTATGCGTGAGACTAGGGCAGGTGGAGGGAAGAGTGGGCATCCCGGGACCTTGTTTACAAGAGCAGGAAAGCACAGCACCTGCTTTCCTGGAGTCTGCAGTCCACGGGCTGCTATGCCTCATTTCCAGGAGCTCTTATTCCAATTTCATCTGTCAATTTTTCTAAGTCTTTATCACACTTTATCAAAATGTGTATCAGTGTGAGAAAGCGAACGTCTGTCACGCCTCCCCTCGGGCAACGGCAAAATTGAAATCCTGCGAAGACGGCGGCACGTTTCTTATTTTAATTATTTTTACATCTTCCTTGGCTGATCTCTGTTTTGGATGATTCTTTTCATTCCCTTCTAGAAGCAGGCCCCACTGTCTCCCTGGGTAGAAAATATGCGTGTCTCTACCAATGTAGAAAAAGTTTCAAGCATGTCAAGGTGTCAATGGGAGAAATAATGTGAGGGAAGAGGTGTCGAGAGAAAGCAACTTAAGTAAACAACATACCTCCACACGTGGGGGTCGTCTGAAGAGCAATGGACTCAGAGGTGACCTTGGACTCCAATTTTGACTAGCGCGCTATCTAGCTGGATGACCTTGAGTCTGCCAGTGCACTCAGTGTCAGAGCCTGTTCTGAGTGCTTTGCAAGGACTGGCTCATTTAGACTGTACGTCTCTTTGAGATAGGAGCTGCTATTAACCCTATGTACAGTTTAGGCGAGAACCAGGAGCATCCTAGCTTTGTCCCAAATGCCCCGGGAGCCAGGGCAGAGCTGGAACGCAGCTGTGAGCAGTGTGTCTCCAGAACCCCTACTTTAATCACCAGGCCTGACTTCCTTGGCGCAGTAAAAATGTGAGTCCCCTTTAAATACGGGGAACCTTGAGACACAGAGGAGTTCATCACTTGCTGAAACTCACACAGCTAGTAAATGTCAGAGCTGAGATGTGAACTCAGGTAGTCTGACTCCAGAGTCCTGCTCTTATCCACCATACGCGGCTGCCTCGGAAGATGGTCACGCCTCCGTGAGCCTGGCCATGTCTTCGCTGGCCAGCAGCGTAGTGAGGAATTCCTAGGTGCCCTGGCCATAGAGAGAAAGAAGACAAGCAGCATCGCTGCCTCTAGTGATGGTTGTCTGGTGGGGAAGATAGGTGTCAGGCAAACAAAGAGCAAATGCTATAAAGGGCAAAACGAGGGCGCTCTGGGGGTTGGGATGTGCTTTAAACAAGGCAGTAATGATACAAGGTCTGGTTCAGTGTCTGGCTCAGAGCAGAAAGCCAGCAAATGGAAGGTATCCCTTCTTTCTTGGTCCATGAACATGGAAGTGAAGGGGCTGAGCAAGAGGTATCGAGAAAGGAATGTCAGGGTGGGAAAGACACCGTAGTGGTCACTGGGTAGAATCCACTGCGTAGAACACAAAACTCCTAAAAAGTATTCTTCCAGTCACTGTTACAATGCTTTCTACGGCAGACAACTCACTACGTCAAAGAAAGAACGAGCACACGTTAAGGGATAAAATATATGCTAAGGTTGGGGAGGGGTTAGAGTTATGAATCTCTGAAAATGGGGGAAGATGACTTTCCCATCAGAATTTTTGTGACGGTTAATTTAGTCCACAAAACTCTTACAATGATGCTTAACCTATAGTAAGTAAACACCTGGTAAAAGTTAGTTCTTATTATTCGTGGTGTTATTATTATTGTTGTTGTTGTTATGTGGTACCTGAGTTCCAGTTTCAAAGTAAACAAACCTGGGCTCAAAGCTCACCTCCATGATGTATCAGCTGCAAGGCCGTGGGCTAGTCATTCACCATCTCCAAGCCTCAGTCTTCCCATTAGTAATGCTGACATCAAAGAGTCAAAGATTTTGCATCTGAGATGCTTAGCACGGTGTCTGACTCCCAGTCTGAACTCAACATAGAGAAGCTCTTCTTATGAAGGAGAAGTGGACAGTTGGGCCACTTCTGAGGAGGTGCACATGCCGTAACCGGCTCATCCCAGAGGAGAAGAATTCAAGGGCTCAGATTGTACTATTTCTTCCTCTGAGCTACACCAGAAACCATCACTTTCCTACCATTTTCCCTACCCCATTTCTTCTATTATATCCTAGAGCTCCCCAGGAAATGAGCATCACTGTGGGACAGTCAGAGCCGTGCAAAAGTGGAACTGGCTCTCTTAGAAGGGAGAGAGCTCCCGCTCAAGGAGGTATTCAAGCTGAAAAACCATGATAGAGATGCTATGGAGAGAAATGACTCAAGGCAGGAGAGCTGGGCAGATAGTGTGGGTCATGGTGGCCAAACTGTGTTCCATGGAACACCGAATGTAGAATGTGGCCTCAGGCTTAGCCATAGAGGATGTGGAAGGTCAAATGGCTGAAGGTCCAGGCTCCCCTCCCCCAACTTCAACAAGAGAATCTCCATGTTTACTGTTTTTTGGATGAAGGTTTATATAAGTTAGCTATTGCCCTGGAATTGCTGTTATAAAATACCACAAAACCTCAGTGACTTCAACAGTGAGCATTTGTCTCTCCCTCATCTGCATCGTTCATTTGACCTAGACTAGGCAGTTTTGATCTTGGCCATGCACGCCTATCAGGGTGGTGGGGGAGGGCAGGAGTAGGGGGTGGAGTTGATTGATCTGAGTTGAGTTTGGCTGGAACAGTTTGGTTCTACTCTGTGTTTCCCTCATCTTTCTCCTGGAACCCATGGGCTAGTCTAGGTGTGCCCTTCAAAGGACTCATCACATGTGTCTCCCATATTTTAGACTATTTGGAAAAGCAGACACTTCTCTATATGCTATGGCCTCAGAAGGAAAGCAGACACAGCCGAGAACACTAAAGCCATTTGCCTTTCTGAATGGATTTGGTTTTTACTACATAACTAATTCTGCAGATTGAAGCTTACAAAAACAGCATTTTTGAAAGAGAGGAAATGACTTTTTGCTGTCCATAAATATGACTTTGCTCATTAAGACCTAAAATCTAAGGGACCCAGAATAACAAGTGAAGAGCATAAAACCGCAGAAAGGGGAAGAAACATGGATAGTGCATGAAGAGAAATTTCCTCTCCACTGAGAAAGGAGATTAAAGTATGACTGGATGACAAGAGGAGGTGTAGAGGAGGAGAAATACTAGATCTTAGGGTCCTCCAGCTTCCCAGTCTCCCAGGTCAGTTTTGGATGTGGGATTGTATTGGTTAGTTATTGCTGTGTAACAAACACAAAATCTTAGTGACATATTTCAATATGCTTTTATGCTCTCAGATCTACCAGTCAGCTGGGGGTCAACTTATTTAGTCTGGGCTTGCCTGGGGTGGTTCTGCTCTATGTACCCCTCATCCTCCTTGAATCAGAGGGAAAGCTGAGGAATGTTATCTTGGTGATGGCAGAAGCACAAGAAGGCAAGTGGGGGAACAGAGAAGGCCTATGAAGGCCTAGGCTTAGAAATGACACATCATTACATTTGCCTCATTCTATTGGCCAAAGCAAGTCACATGGCTGAGCTTAAAGTCAAATAAAGCAGGAAGGTTGTGGGTGGGGGGGATAGAAGTGATGTGCCCTGTCTTCGTGGAAAGAATTCCAAAGTCCCATGCAAGGAGCATGAATAACAAGAGTGGCAAGAGTAATGCAATCTACTCAGAGTGGAATGTCGGAACCCAAGTGAGCTTGGGGAATTACAGGGCGGGGGTACAGTTACTTGGCAATCAAGGACCCTGCACAGGCCAGGCACCATGGTGGCTGAGCCAGGGACAGACTCATAAATTCCATACATCCCCAGGGGACGCTGAGTAAGCAGACCAGTGGAGCATGGAGGTGTTGGTGGACCCGAAGTGACACAGTTGGGATGCACAGGAGGAAGTAAGAGGATCTGACAATCATGGGTGGGAGAGAGACCACCAGCAATAAATGCATCTGGATGGAGGCCCACAAGGTCCAAATGCCCACCTGTTAATATCAGGTTGACAAAAGTAAGGGCCACTGGAAATTAGCTCACCCCTCCCACTTTGGGGAAATGAGGAGGAGGGAGGTAGAGAGAATTTTGACCTGCCTGCATCCCAAATTGATCACATTTAAATCTGAAAGTCACTGAGTCATTTAAATGTACAAGATTAAGTTTCTTGCCCCTGGCAGAAATGGGGACTCACAAGCTGAGGACAGTTCCCAAGAAATAATGAAAGTGACATCTAACCATTGTTTATAGATGGTTGTGACTGTAAACTTTAAACCTGCAAATTAATATGTGTCTACTTCTGTACATTGTAATCACATTTTTTCTTTTTTTTTTTGCTGGACTTCGTCTTGCTTTTCATCAGAAGATCAATTACATTGCTAATGGAAACCTTTCAAAGGCTTGTGTCAAAGCCGCATGTGAAGAAAAGGAGAGACACCCTTACAGAGACCGAAGCTCTGCACAGACCAGCTGGCTTTCTCAGCCCCTCCTCTTCTCTGAGCTCTCACAGATACTGACAGATGCTTTTCTGCATCAGCTAATGCGGAGGGAGTCTGGTTGTCTAGCATACTCCAGGGGAAGTTTTAACTTGTGGCTGAGTGCATTGATTATGTTTCTTTTCCTTTTCATTCTGTGTTTCTGGGAGCGGGTGGGGGGTGGGAAATGAGCCCAGATTGGAGCCAGGCTGTCCTCACTTGACTTACCAGTATTTGGAAGGCATTTAAGATTCTCTCTTTTCTATTGGAATGAGAGTGAAATCCAAAATTCCTAGCTGTCTCTAAATACCAACTGACTAAGCTTGAAGACTCCCAAAATAAACAGCTTAGCATTCCGGAGAGTTACCAGAGACCTGGGGGTTTGGTGAATAAAGCACGTACCTCTTGCCCTCCTCACTCATATTCTGCTCATTCGGCCCCTGCATTGCCAAGGAAGCGGACATGTGTTTGTTTTGTAGCCAGTCAATAAAGGATGAGTTTCTAATACTTTGGCTTGTGATGCTGAGGCCCCAAAATAGAATGTTATGTTGGCAACAAGATGAAATCCAAATTCAGCAGGGTTAGTTTTTCCCCCTTCCTTTCTACCCGCCCCATACCTAGCTATCCTTAAGGAGTTAATTCAAGTCTCAAACTCCCTCCGTGTATCCTCCCATAACACATTAGGCTAGCCTCATGCCTCCTAGCTCTTAAGCAACATTTATTATAGGGCTGACGACACCTGGCATTCCCTGCCCTGTACAGACATTACTAATAGATCAGAGCACGTCTTCCTGCTGATCTCATATGCACCCTCACAATCCTCTGCTCCAAGCAGCCAGTATTGATCAATGAGAATTGGCACTTAAGGTGAAACTGCTTTGTAGTACCAGATTTAGATTCTATTTGGAACCTCTAAGCACTCAGAATAAAAATAAGTATAATAATAGCTACCATTTATTGAGCAAAAACTGTGCAAGATGTTTTTTAAATATCACCTCATTTATTCCTTTTTGCAACATCGCCAATTAAGCGGCATGTTCCCCCATTTCACAGATAAGAAAACTCAGAGGGGTCAAGTAATTTGCACAAGGTCACACAGCTGGGAAGTGGTGGGAATGGAGTGACAGTCTAGTTCTATTATTTTTTGAGGGCCCTGAGGTTTTGATTTCTCCAACAATCCACCATGTGCTACAGCTGGTTTGTCCCTAATGTGCCATGCTATTTCATACTCTGAGGCCTTCATTTACATAACTCCTTTTTCCCAGAACGCCCTTTACCCTTTCCAATGGGTAGAAACCTTCTTATCTCCAGAGAACCAGCCCCACAGGCATCATGTCCTTTAGAAAACCCTTCCGGGTCCAGTTATAACTAACCCCATCCTTTTGCGCTGCCCCCTCCTTCAATGTCCCAACACTCAAGTGGATTCTGACCTTTAAAATTCCTCTTCAAAGCAAAGTCTAAGCACTACTTATTCTTCTGTATCAAATCAGTACTAAAAGAACAAATGCATGGGGCTTCCCTGGTGGCGCAGTGGTTGAGAGTCCGCCTGCCGACGCAGGGGACACGGGTTCGTGCCCCGGTCCGGGAAGATCCCACATGCCGCGGAGCGGCTGGGCCCGTGAGCCATGGCCGCTGAGCCTGCGCGTCCGGTGCCTGTGCTCCGCAACGGGAGAGGCCACAGCAGTGAGAGGCCCGCGTACCGCAAAAAAAAAAAAAAAAAAGAAGAAAAAAAAGAACGAATGAATGAATGGATGAATGCAACCCCCTTCAAACAGGAAGACATAACTAGATGCTGCTATCCAATGGAGCACACTCAGAGTGAAGACCCAGACCTCTGACCAGCAGAGTGAAGGTCTCAGCCAGGAGACACAGGGTGTCAGATCCAAAAGGCCAGGCCAGAGGAATGATGGATGGATATAGCAGCCTTCTCACTGGTCTCCACCTCTGTCTGCCCCTCCAGCTCTCCTCCACACTATGCTAGGGTTATCTTTTTCAGACAAACAACTGGTCATATTCCTCTCCCTCCCCAGCCCGGCCAATAAACCCTTCCCAATTGCCCCCAGGAAAAAAAAAAAAGCCCAAACTTTGTAACATGGCGCACAAGGCTCTCCATCGTCTAAGCTCAAACATCCTCTCTAGAGCCTTCTCCTGCTTCTCACCAATCCTGACATCCCAGTAACCTCAAGCAACTTGAATCTCAACGGAGCCAGCTGGCTTCTTGTGTGTGGACTTTTGCTCACACTGCTCTCTCCTCCTGCAGTGACCAACTTCTTGCTTTAATCCTGGGGAGCTTGTCCTCATTCTCTATGACCCCGCCCACTCATCACCCTCTGCTGCCTCCCAGACTAGGTCAAGGATCCCCCTGTGTGCCCGCAGGCCTTACCTTAGCCACGACACTTACCTGTGCACCTATAAGGCTGGCAAATCAGTGCACAGACGACCATGTTTGACGAAGGAAGGGTCAGTGTCAGGAAGGATTAGATTCACAATTAATGTCTAAATTGAAGTGTGGGCTAAGGCCAGTGGCTCAAAACAAAGACCAGGATGGCAATTTGAGTTGGAACTTGGTTTCTACGGGTCGCCAGCCCATATTCCAGGGGGCTAGCATGTATGGTGGGAGACACAACTTAATCCTCTGACCACTCTGGGCAAGAAGGAGGATTAGAACCTGCAACCCTATTTGAAGAGAACAGTCTAAACGCCTCTCTCTACCTGTGGATGTCCCCCTTGACCCTGAGTCTCTGGGCGGCTCCTACATGATGAGAAGTGTACTGTCTCTCTTTCTAGGTCTCTCTGATAATGATACTGAACTTGAACGAAAGTCTTTGACCTTTCTTTTCCATTTCCTACTATTATTCTTGACACAGTTGGCTGGGCCAGGTCCACCTCTTTTTAGCTTCTGGGACTCAATCACTTCCCTTCTATTTTCCACTACCTATAATAACAATAACATTAGATAGTTACACATTAGGGGATGCTCGTGGTGAGCCAGGCTCCGTGTTCCATGTGCATCACCACACTGTATCCTCCCAACATTTTTCTGGTGCCCAGAGAAGCAAAAAAATGTGTCTGATGACACACAGCTAATAGGTTTAATGGCCAGCATTCCAACCTGGTTTTCTCTGGCTCCAAAGCACTAAGAAATTTCTCCTTTTGTTCTTAAAAAATTTCTCCTCTGGAGGCACCGTCTCTCCCTGCCGGGCGGGGACTATGAACTTCTAGCAGACAAAGAAAAAGCCACCTCTAATACATTCTCTCTACCCTGGTGTTTTTCCTTTCTCAGTAAATCCATGTAAGTGTAAAGTGTTTGATGGACAGTTTAATAGAGCTCTCCTTAAACCTGGCCACATTAATGGTTTGGGGCTGGCTAAATGTCAACTTCCGTAGCTCAATAGCTATTTTCCTTCCTTAACAATCAGTGTTTCATTTGGGGTTCTTTATTTGGTGGACAGGGTACAGTGCTTTATTGGGTCACCACCAAGTCAGTGGACCTGGGATTTAAGTTGGATTCACTGTGTGACCTTGAGTAAGTCATTTAACCTCCCTGGACCTTAATGGTTCTAAAATGGTGACAGTGATGTCCAGGTCCTGCCTACATATTATGAGGGAGTATTTCATTGTGTCTGTAATGATGTTTAAGCTCCTTGGAAAAGGGACCAAGATACGTTAATAAATGTTTAGCCCCACTGTGTTCTTAAGTATAAAAATGCAACCTTTCTTCACAGATTGTTTTGCTACTTTACTGCCACTTGGATACTGCAGATGAGTTCTGTCCACTAAACTTGTAATGATCTGTAGTTTCCTGGAAACCGGGAATTTTGTTTTTCTTTGACGGCATTTTTATCTTTTTTGAGCTAACGTAAATTGAACTATCTTCTATAAGAAAAGAGAAAAAAGAAGCTTTATTCTGATTCTTTCATATACTGTATGTCATAGACACTCAGCCCCATATTACCAGACAGAGAAATTGAGCCTCAGAGATGTTAAGTAACATTCCCATGGTCACACAGCAAGTAAGTGGTGGAGTTGGGACTGAACTTTGTGTCTTTAACCAGCAAGCAATATTGTCTCCAAATGGATAGAGACAAGGTCCAGGCAAGGGCAGGGCAGAGTGAGCTGGAAGCTTCTGAGCAATGGAGAAGCTTTACTCTGTGGCTGCAGAGTGAATTGAGATGTTTAAAGGCTTAGAATCTATGTTCAAAGCCATAAGCAATGATCACTTTTATTTTCTAAAATCTTTTCTTACTTTTAAATTCCCTGACTCTGGCCCACTTCCAAAGCCTTGGGTTATATGTTTAGATAATAAAAGTTGTCATCCTGGGTCCTGCTTGTGCAAAATTGCTGCTGCAGCTCAGCCCAGTGTCCTGTGGGGAAAACACAGAGCAAAGAGCTTGACATAGGAACGGCAGTCTTTATTAGATAATATCCCAAGACTGCAGACGTATATTTCAATAGAGTGACTCCTCACCTATTTGAGGATTTAGATAAACTGACCATCTCACTGGTTCAGAATCTGATCTGGACATCACAGCAGCACAACCTCCAAAGACACAGGTCAAGTAAGCACTTACAGGCTTCATCTCATTTAATCCTCACCACCAGCCCTTTTTGCTGAGGAAGAAACAGAAGCTCAGAGAGCCTGAGTAACTTGCTTAAGGCCACACAGCGAGTAAGGGGTAGTGCTGGTCCGGGTACCCCAGCTGCATGTTCTTAATCACGGTTAGATGGAATAAAAGGACAACAAGGACACAGCTGCACAACCCAAAGCTATAATTACCAGCTGGGGTGCTCTACTCCAAGGCAAGCACTACTTTCTCTTGCTTGGTTTATTTACACCAAACTGACAGCAGAGATCTAACCTTCACTACATTGTAGACACAGCAGTGCAGACACTGAAAGAGGCTGCAGACACCGCAGCAGTGAGGGAGATTGGTGGGAGGAGTCACAGGTCTGGGAATGAGGATGTCTGGGTCTTCCTTCTGGTCCATCGGCTAATTCAAAGCTCTTAGGTTCTCAGCAGTGAGTTGAAAAGTTTGACTAAGTGGTCTCTGAGGATGCTTTGGGCCAGAGAGTATATAAAGAAAAATAAAATAAGACACAGTCCTTGTTTTTGAGGAAGGTACAGTCTTCTAAAGGAGACAGATGAAATACACAACTCTAAGACAAGGCAGACAAAAATTAGTGTTTGATAGAGGAAGATGTGGAGAGTTTTTCATGGGAGCCAAGAGTGGAAGGATTCATTCCAAACCAAGATACATCATGGCACAGGTCCTATTGCAAGAACACTGTGCATCTTTTTTTTAAAAAAAAAAAAAAAAGCTGAATGATAGTCATTGCTTTCAGATTAATGGTACTGGATAGACTAGACCATTGGAGAGACTGTTTGGCTAAGTGTGAAGTGCTTAATACCTCAGTTATGTGGACAATTCATCTATCCAGAAAGTCACCTCCTGGCTTTTCCCCCCACAGTCAAGGTTTATAGCCCAAGAGCTCAATGTTCCTACAAAAGGGGCTTGTACTCAGTAATGATTCTGGCTTGTTCTGTTGTAGAAGCCAATTTATTTTATCCATGTGAAATAGAATCCAGTTGTCTTTGAGTCTCTCTTCTGAATCACATCTAATTTGATTCTTTATTAGTGTTAGTTTTTTTCTTTTTCTTTTTTTTCATCTGAAGTTTTATGAATGGCCCAGAACTGATTCAGAAGTAAATTGATGTAATCGGAGAGGCTTCAAAAACAGAATGAGAACCTGATGGCCCTTGGAGAAGCAGAGGAACTCGAGGTCTGATCCCTCCCCCAACAGGGGGCTTTGGCAGAAGGGAGACACAGCCTGCCCTCTGAACTCTGGTTCTGGGAAAATCTGAATCCAGGACTTGAAACCTTCCTATGACCTAGTCACTATTTTCATCACCAGCCTCTGCCCTCTCCTGCACCCCCATGGGCGTCTCAGGCCACATTGAGATGTTTCATTGTTTTTTTCTTTTCCATTATCATTTATTACAGGATATTGAATTTAGTTTCCTGTGCTATACAGTAGGACCTTGTTGATTATCTATTTTATATGTAGTAGCTTGTATCTGCTAATCCCAAACTCCTACTTTATCCCTCCCCCACTCCCTTTCCCTTTTGGTAACCATAAATTTGTTTTCTATGACTGTAAGTCTGTTTCATAAATAAGTTTATTTGTGTCATATTTTAGATTCCTCATGTAAGTGATATTGTATGGTATTTGCCTTTCTCTATCTGACTTACTTCACTTAGTATGATAATCTCTAGGTCCATCCATGTTGCTGCAAATGGCATTGTTTCATTCTTTTTTATGGCCAAGTAGTATTCCATTATATATATATATATATACCATATCTTCTTTATGCATTCATCTGTTGATGGACATTTAGGTTGCTTCCATGTCTTGGCTATTGTAAATAGTGCTGCAATGAACATTGAGGTGTATGTATCTTTTCTAATTATGGTTTTCTCTGGATATATGCCCAGGAGTGGGATTGCTGGATCATGTGGTAACTCTATTTTTAGTTTTTTAAGGAATCTCCATACTGTTCTCCATAGTGGCTGCACCAGTTTACATCCCCACCAACAGTGTAGGAGGGTTCCCTTTTCTCCACACCCTCTCCAGCATTTATTGTTTGTAGATGGTTTGATGATGGTGATTCTGACCAGTATGAGGTGATACCTCATTGTAGATTTGATTTGCATTTCTCTAATAATTAGTGATGTTGAGCATGTTTTCATGTGTTTTTTAGCCATCTGTAGAGATCCTCCAGTCTTAAAGCCTCATTGTACAGGGGAAGGAGCTGGAGCTCAGAGAGGAGCGGTGACTTCCTCCAACACAGATGATCAGAGGGTGGGGAAAGGGTTAAATGAAGTAGTTCACGCAAAGTTCTCAGCACAGTGCCTGTCGTTCCTGCAGTGAGGCTGGACACTGGCTGGTTAACATCATCCTCACGGGACCACTGCTCCCTTGTCCCCTCTGCTATGTGGCCCCAGACAGCATCAGCCCCCATCTTTGGGGTCCCCAACCTTTTGCATCCCTAGCTTTCTGACCCTCCCAGGAGCATGGACTCTGGTATAGGATCAACACTTCAGTTTCCTGATCTCCGTCCTTCAGCACCCAGCATGAGACACCTAGTAGAAGCACAGTGATGTTTGCTGGTTTCTCTTGTGCTCAACCCATCCTTGGACGGGTGAGCCAACTGGATTTGTGTTTGTCAAAGAGGGAAAAAGTCTTGCCCTTGGGTTCCCATGTGTTCTGCATCCCCTCCATCTTCCTAAACGCCCTGCAAAACGGGCACCATCTCCAGGTTCACTACGCAAATGTGGAAGCTGAAAGCAGAGAGGTCGGAATCTTTCGTGGTGGCTGCACAGCTTGTAAGGGTTTGAACCCACATGGGTGGGTCTAGGTCTGAGCTCTTCATGCTGCCATCAGCTGCCTTTCTCAGGCATCGCCTTCTAGACACCCCTCTTCCATGACCTTTGGAATTTCAGGTCCCCATGCCTTCTTGATTTCAGACTTTGTGTCTTACTATAACTCTGAGATCACACATCTCGAAGGATTCTTTCATCCTTACCCTTGACCCTAAGCATACTTGCTGCTTGGATTCCCTGTAATAATAGACTCCTGGGGAGTGGAAAGGACCTATGAGGTCCCCAGTCAACTCCATCCCAACCCAATGAGCATGGCTCATACTCTGGTTGCACGTCAGAATCTCCAGGGGGAGTTTTTAAAAAGGCAGATGCATGGGCCTCACCCCTGCACCCCCCTCCCCCCGACCAAATCAGAAATCTGCTGGGGTCAAACTCAGGCATCTCTACTTAAAAAGAAAATACCCCCTATGCTTCCAAAGGGCACTCTACTCCAAGGAGCAGAGTCGATTTTGGGAGTCATACATCCCTGGATTCAGTGTTGTTCTTCTGGTCCCAGCCCTGTGACCTTGAAGGAAATATTCAACCTATCTGAATGGCCATTTCCCAATCTATAAAATGGGAAGAAAGTTTTTGACTCGTAGAGATATTAGATAAACCAAAGGCAATAAGGCTGGTGGAGCACGGAACACACAATAGACATTCATGAAATCACCGCCACTCCTACAGCAACTGTCTGGGTACATGCCGCTTCCTCTTTTACTCTGAGAAGTCAAGATAAACAGGTCAAGCACTAGTGGACTGCAGCTGAAATGAGGGATTTAGGTGTAAATTCTGGCTTCACCTTTTCATGCCTTTGTTAGTTTGGGCAAGTTGCTGGGCCTCACTTTCCCCATCTGTGAAGTGGGGCTGATGCCATACACCCCAGGAAACATGCAAGGAGACAGTCTACAATGCATTCAGCACAGACCCTGCTTCATCAGAAATACTAAGTACATGAAAACTGAAATGCCCAACATTCACATCTGTTCCTGTTGCCCACGTTTTACACCTCTGTAAAGTCAAACCAGCCACCTCCCACTGACTCCAGCCAGGAGTGTCCAGAGAATGGACCAGAATTTCAAGAACCTTCAGCCAAGTGAACAGATTTTTGTTTTTAAACCATGAGGATTTAGGACTTAATCCACAGGAAATGGGCTTGGCAAAGCACCAGAAGAACCAGCACAACTTCTAACTCAATCTCTGTCCAGGCCATCACTGACGCAAAATTAATTTAACAGTCATCTCTGGCTGGAGCAAGTCCAACAAAAAGTGTGGTCACTTCCAAAGTAGGAGAAGAGGGAGCAAGCCCATTAGACAAAGGTGTCAAGATCGGAACAGGTCTGAGAGATGAGGCCAATCTACCAGGGTGGAATTTAACAAGGACAGATGCTCAATAAATGCTGGTTTGGGAGAACGTTAAGTCCTGTTTCTGGGTTCTCAAAACCAGACACATCAATGCAGGATAGGGAAATTATGGCGTTACTGGCTTCAGTTCCCAGTCAGCTAACAGCTGTCATGCCTTCATGTCCAGGTCACTGTGGGGTCGTAGCTGAGAGAGAAGCTCTGGAACCATCCTGCTTCCACCATTTACCAGCTAAATTATTTATGTTTGTGCCTCTGTGTTCCCATCTAGAAATTAGAGGTATAATAGCATCTAGCTTACAGGACTGTTGTGAGATTTAAATGAAACAGTGCATCAGCCCTGTCCTAGGAATGCAGGGAAAAATAAAGCGACCCCTGTTCTCAAGGGAAGCCCAGGAGATACTGACACATAACCCACCAGGGCTAAGCAGTATGCGAAGTCTGTCCCTGAAATGTTTTAGAGCAGGAGTTGGCAAACTGCAACCCACGTTCCAAGTCTAGCCCTCTACCTGTTTTTATAAATAAAGTTGTATTGAGACACAGTCATGCCCATTCATTTACATATTGTTTATGGCTGTTTTCACACTACAACTTTAAAGTTACATCCTGGCAACAGAGACCATATGGCCTGCAATACCGAAATTATCTATTACATGGCCCTTTATAGGAAATTTTTGCCAACTCGTTTTAAAGGAAGAAGTAAACTCTGTCTTAGATGCCAAGAAAGGAGGGAGTTTTTGAGCCCCTATTATGTGTCGAGTCTTCCAAATAGGTGGACGCTTATTTTTTTCTTTTAATGAATTGGAGGTTCTAAAAGTTTTGATAACTGTCCCAAAGTCCTAAGTGTCAGAGTCAGGATTCAAATCTGGGTCTAATGACTCTGCACATCAGGATCTTTTCACGGTCCCAGGCAAACTAATACAATCAGATAGGATATTTGAGATGGGTATTGAAGAATGAATAGGAGTCTTCCAGGTAGAGATAATGTACAAACGATGGAAAGAGTAACCAAAAATAAATGAAAGAACAGGAACAAAATGTCCAGGACACAAATGTGTTTGGAAAATGCAAATAATTTGGTGCTAAGGGGTTTGAGAATATGCTAGCTAGGGAGGGAGATGTTAAAGAAGAAAGGTGTTCTGAGGGTGAACAATGATTGAGAAAAAGCAAAGAACTATCCACTTATTGTAAATCACCCCCCATAATAAGGTCCAAGGAATAGCACTCACACAAAAGTGGATTCCAGGGGCAGTATGCACAATCATAGTAAGTCGGACCCCATCAAGCCCAGTTATCCCATTTTACAGATGGCAAAGCTGAGGCCCCCCAAACGAGGATACTTTGCCAAAGGCCACACTGCACGTCAGTAGCAGAGAAGTCAGGATCCCAAATCCTTTCACATCCTTGGATCACCGTTCTGCCAGCAGGGGGCGCTGCGGCTACCTCACTGACCCTATAGGATCCTTGAGACTCTGCAGTCAGCTGATGAAGGTCACTCGTTTCCCTGGGACTTGATTAGGTTCAATCGAATTATCCATCTTGTGTGATGGCGTCCCAGACCCATTTCTGCGGGGTCACCACGCTGCTTAGGATGAACGATGCCGGCTGGAGGCCTGCCAACGCACCTGTGGTATTTTGGTAACTTCACATATTGCCAACTTCTCATATTAAATATACAACTTACAAGCAGGGCAAAGTTTAACTCACTCTAATCAACTGTAAAATGAACCGGGGACTTGCTGGACCCCTCCAAAGACTTGCATCTGCATCAGGCTCGTCAGTAATGGGGAGCGCTCCGCTTCCCAAGATTGGTTATTAATGAGAGCTGGAATTACGGGTTTCAATTAAGTGCTTTATGCTGGTCCTGAAACGCAGTGGGATCCACTCTGGGGAAATACAAATGCTGAGATGAAATGCAGTCCTCCCTCCCCACCCCGCTTACTTCTCCAGGCACCATCCTCTCAGCCCCGTCTCTGTCTGTGAATCGGCAGCAGCACAATGCAGGGCACAGAGGGTGGGCGTTGGGTCCAAGCCCCGGTTACACTCTCTACAGCCCCTCCCCTGGGTCTGGGCTTCCTTTGCTATAAGGTGGGCTTGTGGAGGGCTCCGTAGGTGTCAGAGGCTCCAGGACAAATGCAAATAAACATGCTCACACCAGCTGCCCTTTCTCTCTAAGCACTGTTGTGAGATTTAATGTCATTTAATAAGCACTGATTAAGTACCTACTATGTGCAAAATGATGTCTTAAGTTGATGCCTGAGAAAACCATCTGGAAAATGCTTTGAAATCCAACAGGACTGAGTTTAAATCTTGGCTCTGCCCTGCTCAAACCATGTGGTCTTGGGCAAGTTCCTCAGCTTCTCTGAAACTCAGTTTCTTCCCTTCTAAAGTGGGAATAACAGCATCTACAAGTCTAAGGCTTTAATATGATAGCCTGGGTGATGCAGCTAGCTACTCCAGAATGCTAGTCCCCAGATCTTGAAGAGTTATTTACAGGTGGTAGGCATTTCTTTGCTCTCTGTCAACTATCACCCATCCTTAGGACTCTTGCTCTTAACATCTCCTCCCCCACTATCATAAGCGTTCAATAAAACCCACTTTTATTGCTATTACTACCCATCCCCAGACCTTTACGGAGCAACTACACGTTCTTAGCCTTGTACTAGGTGCTTTGGAAAAATGCATCGTCCCATGAATCAATATCTACCCTCCAGCACTTTAAGCTCTAATTTTAAAAACAGGAATAGCACAAGTTGAGAATGATTCTGTATCTAACGTGCAGTGTCTAGTTCAGAGAAGGGGGAGGCTACAGCAACCTGCAGAACTCAGGAGACTGGTCTAGAATTGAAAGCAGCCAACCAGAGAGGAGGCTGCTGGTCACTGAGGCTGGGGGACCGTGATGGAGCAGGGAAGCATCTTCTTGACTGGTTGGAAGGGCACTCCCAGAAAAGCGACAGGGACTGTGGCATAAGCTGTCATGTGGTAAAGAAAGCCTGGACTCTCCCAGCTCTGCTGTGTGACCTTGACCAAGTCCTTTCCTATGCTGGGCCTCAGTTTCCCCACCTGCAAAGTGGGGAGAATAAAACTCACCTCCTTGTGGGCTCATTTTGGGGCTCACCAAGAATGTAGCATGTGAAAATGTCTTGAAAACTAAAACTTATGGACACGTGGAGAAGCATCCCAGGCATCAGGGAGAAACCAGACAGAACAGTGGACACACACACACACACACACACACACACACATATACACGCATGCCTTGGTGACTCAAGATCTTCCTTCACCTTGGGGCGTGTGACCCCGAGAGATCTCACTTGGTCCTCGTCACCGGCCGCAGTCCCTGACCCTGGCTGCCTTCCCCTGAGCTGGGCAAGATTTGGGTCCCTGCTCTCACCCTCGCGTTCCTTCACATTCCAGACAGGCCAGCTCCCCATTACTCTGAAACCACAAACAGATTTCCCGTGAACTCATGACAGCCTCGCTGCCGGGAAGGCAAAGCTTCCTTCTCCTACTCAGCACTACCCCAAGGAGGCGGGGAGGAGGCATATGGGGAGACAGACAAACAGCTAGGACCAAACATTCAAGAAGAACTAGGAGGCAGCACGATGATCCTCTCGTGCCAACTAAGCGTTCTGCTGCCTTCAACATAGCAACTTAACCTCTCTGAGTCTCAGATCTTACAAACCAAATTGCTCTTGTATGTGCTCTGTTTTTTTAAAAAATTAAAAACCACTGGCCCTTTTTTCTCCTGTCTTAATAATCACAACTCATATGTGCAGGAGATTTGGGAGTTTATAAAGCTCATCTATACCTATTATGGTAATCAATTCTCACAGCAAACTAGGGAGGAAAATGGTAGAAGTTTATTTTCCCACTTTAAAGATTAGAAAACCCAAGCTCAAGATGAGGCCATCATGGATTAGGGAAGACTCTAATCCTATGACCTGTGTTCTTATAAGAAAAGGAAAATTGGGACACAGAGACATGCCCAGGAAGAGCACTGTGAGATGAGAGAGGCAGAGATTGAAATGAAGTGTCTCCAAGCCAAGGAACACCAAGTGTTGCCAGCAAGCACCAGAAGCTAGAAGGAGGCAAGAAAAATTCCCCCCAGAGCCTCCAGAGGGAACACGGCCCTGATGATACATGGATTTTGGACTTCTAGCTTCCAGAACTGTGAGAGAATAAATGACTGTTGCTTTGAACCACCCAGTTTATGGTACTTTGTTAGAGCAGCCTTAGGAAACTAATGCGACAGCATTGGCAGAACAGGAAATGAGTGACAGATGTTCCATCCACTAGTATTCATCTTCCCCTGAAGCTCTGGCCCCTTCTGACTGATAAAGTCTTTGTGGATTTTATTGCCCATGTGATCCTCCCATGTTGTGGAAAGCAGGCAAAGCCCCATCTCAATCCATTGCAGAGAAGGTTTTCAGAAACATTGTACAAGTTTTTTTTTTTTACTTCGAATTTTAAATTTTTGTTTATTTTTAACAACTGTGTGAATTGAAATATAGTTGACCACAACATTATGTTAGTTCCAGGTGTACTACATAATGATTTGGTATTTGCATACATTATAAAATGATCACCACTATAAGTCTAGCAACCATCTGTCCCCATACAGTTATTACAATATTATTGACCATATTCCTTATGCTGTATATTACATCCCCATGACTTATTATATAACTGGAGGTCTGTACCTCTTAATCCCCTTCACCAATTTCCCCTACTGCCCACCCCCCTCCCATCTGGTAATCACCCATTTTTTCTCTGTATCTGAGTCTGTTTTTGTCTTGTTTTGTTTGTTTTGTTTTTTAGGTTCCACATATAAGTGAGACCATATGGGAACTGTCTTTCTCTGTCTGTCTGACTTACTTCATTTAGCATAATACCCTCTAGATACAACCATGTTGTTGCAAATAACAAAATTTCATTTGTATGGCTGAGTACTATTCCGTTATATATATATTACCTCACATCTTATTTACTCATTTGTCTGCTGATGGCCACTGAGGTTTCTTCCATGTCTTGGCTATTGTAAATAGTGCTGCGGTGAACACTGGAGTGCATGTATCTTTTTGAATTAGTGTTTTAGTTTTCTCTGGGTATATATCCAGAAGTGAAATTGCAGGATTATGTGGCAGTTCTATTTTCAATTTTTGGGATAATATGCAAACTGTTTTCCATAGTGGCTGCACCAATTTCCAATCCCACCAACGGTGCACGAGGGTTCCCTTTTCTCCACATCCTCATAGACCCTTGTGATTTGTTGTCTTTTTGATGATGGCCATCTGACAGGAGTGAGGTGGTATCTCACTGTAGTTTTGATTTGCATTTCTCTGATGATTAGTGATATTGAGCATCTATTCATGTGTCTGTTGGCCATCTGTATGTCTTCTTTGGAAAAATGTCTGTTCAGGTCCTCTGCCCATTTTTAAATTGGGTTGTTTGTTTTTTCAGTGTTGACTTGCATGAGTTCTTTGTATGTTTTGGATATTAACCCTTTATCAGATGGGGTTAATCAGATATATCATTTTATCAGATATATGTTTTTGACAGTTTCTTTCACTATGCAAAGTCTTTTTAGTTTGATGTGTTCCAGTTTGTTTATTTTTGCTTTTGTTTCCCTTGCCTGAGGAGACATATCTAAAATAATATTGCTGAGACCAATGTCAAAGAGCAGACTGCCTATGTTTTCTTCTAGAAGTTTTATGATTTCAGGTCTTATCTTTAAGTCTTTAATCCATTTTGTGTTTATTTTTGTATGTGGTGTGAGAAAGTAGTTCTGTTTGATTCTGTTGCATGTAGCTGCCCAATTTTTCCAGCACCTTTTATTAAAGAGACTGTTTTCCCCATTGTATATTTTTGCATTCTTTGTGGTAGGTTAATTGACCATGTAAGTGTGGGTTTATTTCTCCTCTCTCTATTCTGTTCCATTGATCTATGTGTGTGTTTTTGTGCCAGTACCATACTGTTTTGTTTGTTGTACCTTTGTGGTGTAGTTTGAAATCAGGGAGCATGATACTTCCAGCTTTGTTCTTCTTTCCTGAGATTGTTTTCGTTATTCAGGGTCATTTGTGTTTCCATACAAATTTTTAAATTATTTGTTCTATTTCTGTGAAAAATGCCATTGGTATTTTGATAGGGATTGCATTGAATCTATAGACTGCCTTGGGTATATGGTCCTGTTAACAATTTTAAATCTTCCAACCCATGAGCATAGTGTATAGAAATACAACATATTTCTGTATATTAATTTTGCAACCTTCAACTTTGCTGAATTCATTTATTAGTTCTAATAATTTTTTTGGTGGAGTCTTTAGGGTTTTCTATATATAGTATCTTGTCATCTGCAAATGGTGACTGTTTTACTTCTTCCTTACAATTTGGATTCCTTTTATTTATTTTTTTTGTCTGACTTGCTGCAGATAGAACTTCCAATGCTATTTTGAATAAAAGTGGAAAGAGTGGGCATCTTTGTCTTGTTCCTGATCATAGAGAAGATGCTGTCATCTTTTCACCATTGAGGATGATGTTGTCTGTAGGTTTGTCATATATGGCCTTTATTGTGTTGAGGTATGTCCCTGTTATACCCACTGTGTTGAGAGTTTTTATCATAAATGGATGTTGAATTTTGTCAAAAGCTTTATCTGCATCGATTGAGATGATTATATGATACTTATTCTTCAATTTGTTAATGTGGTGTATCACATTTGCAGATACTGAACCATCCTTGTGTCCCTGGAATAAATCCCACTTTATCATGATGCAAGATCCTTTTAATGTATTGTTGGATTGGGTTTGCTAATATTTTGTTGAGGATATTTGCATTTACATTTATCAGGAATATTGACCTGTAATTATCTACTATTGTAGTGTCTACCAGGTTTTGGTATCTGAGTATGCAGACCTCGTAGAATGAGTTTGGGAGTGTTCCCTCTTCTTCAGTTGTCTGGAATAGTTTGAGAAGGATAGGCATTAACTCTTCTTTAAGTATTTTTGAATCCCCCTGTGAAGTCATCTCGTCCTGGACTTTCACATTTTAATTATAATGTGTCTTGATGCAGACTTATTTGGGTTTATCTTATTTGGGACTCTGTGCTTTCTGGAACTGGAGGTCTGTTTCCTTTCCCAAATTAAGGAAGTTTTCAGCTATTCTTCAAAAAATATTTTCTGCCCCTTCTCTCTTCTCCTTCTGGAGCTCCTATATTGCAAACGTGAACATGCTTGATGTTGTCCTAGAGGTCTCAAACTGTCTTCAATTTTTAAAATTATTTTTTCTTTTTTCTGTTCAATTACAGTAATTTCCACTACTCTCTCTTCTAGTTCACTGATCCATTCCTCTGTATCATCTAATCTACTGTTTATTCCTTCTAGAAATTTTTTAAATTTCAATTATTACATTCTTCAGCTCTGTTTGGTTCCTCTTTATTTTCTAACTTCTTATTAAAATTCTCACTGTGCTCATCCTTTCTTCTCCTGAGTTCATTGAGCATCTTTTTGACCATTATCTTGAACTTTTTATCAAGTAGATTGCTTGTTTATACTTTGTTTAGTTCTTTTTCTGAGATTTTGTCATGTTCCTTCATTTGGAACATATTCCTCCGTCTCCTCATTTTGCCTAATTCCCTCTGTTTATTTCTATGTATTTGGTAGGTCAGTTACATTTCCTGATTTTGGAGAAGGGGCCTTATGTAGGAGACATCCTATGGGCCCCAGAAGCACAGTCCCCCATGGTCACCAGAACTATATGTTCTAGGAGTGCCCCCTATGTGGGCTGTGTGTATCCTTCTGTTGTAGTAGGGCTAACTACTGTGGGTGTACTGTTAGACAGGGCTGGCCCTCCACTTTGTTGGCTGCCAGGCCTTGCCTTGTGCAGTGGCTGCTGGCCCTCTGATGGGCAGGGCCACATCCTGGCACAGTTGGCTGCAGGGTTGGTGGGGGCCCAGGGTTGGTGCTGGCCTGCTGGTGAGCAGGAAAGCCCCCAGTGCCAACAGGCTGGAGGGAGGACTTGCTAATACCAATGTCCTTGTGGTGGAACCAGCTCCCCAAAAAGGCTGCTGCTAGCATCTATGTCCGCAGGGGGAGCCCCAATTGCCTCCTGCTTCTCTAGGAGGCTCTCCAAGATCAGTAAGTGGATATGACCCAGGATCCTTTCGAATTACTGCTTCTGTGCTGGGTCTCAGAATGTGTGAGGTTTTGAGTGCACCCTTTAAGAGCAGAGTCTCTGTTTCCTACAACCCTATGGCTCTCCCATATGCAAGCCCCTCTGGCCTTCAAAGCCAGGCATTCTGTGGTCTTGTCTTCCTGGTGCAGGACCCCTGGGCTGGGGAGTCTGATGAGGGGCCCAGACTCCTCACTCTTTGGGGAGAACCTCTGCAATTGTAATTATCTTCCTTTTTGTGGTCGCCCACCTGGGGGTGTGGGTCTTGACAATATCACGTCTCCACCCACCCACCTGTCTCGTTGTGGTTCCTTCTTTATGTTTTTAGTTGTGGAAAATCTTTCCCACTGGTCTTCAGGCCATTCTTACCCATAGTTGCTCTGTAAATAGTTGTAATTTTGGTGTGTCCGGGTGAGGAGGTAAGTTCCTACTCCACCATCTAGGCCACACCCCCAAATTTTATAAGTTTTAAATTTCAGTTGCTTCTAGGTCTCTATCAATTCCTCCATCTTCCACAAAGTTATCTCAACTATCTACGTTCATCCAACCATCCACCCATCCATTAATAATAGATAACATGTTCTAAGCACTTGGGATACAAAAGTGAACAAGATGACAAGTCTCGTGTTCATTTGAAGCTTAGATTCATTGCAGCAGATGGGGTGGAGAGAAACATAAAATAAACGAGCAAGCTAATGATTCAAATATTGAAAAACACCATGGAGAAAACAAATCAGGTAAGAGGACCAGAAGGAACGGAAGTGCGGAAGGTGACTTTAGATCAGATAGTCATGGAAGGCCACACTGAGGAAGTAATCTTTGAGGTGGGTAGATAGAAGCTTGAAAAAAAGAAAGAAAGGAAGAAAAGAAAGAAAGAAAGAAAGAGGGGGAGGGAGGAAGGAAAGGAAGAAAGAAAGAGAGAAAGAGAGAAAGAAAGAAAGAAGGGAGGGGGAGGGAGAGAGGGAGGAAGGAAGGAAGGAAAGAAAGAAAGAAAGAAAGAAAGAGAAAGAAAATGGAAGGAAGGAAGGAAGAAGGGAGGGAAGGAGGAAGGAAGGAAGGAAGGATGGACGGAAGGAAGAAAAAGGAAGGAAGGAAGAAGGGAGGGAGGAAGAAAGAAAGCAAGAAGAAGGAAGGAGGAAAGAAAGAGAGAAAGGAGGGAGGAAGGAAGAAAGAAGAGAGGGGAAAGGAAGGGAGGAAGGAAGGAAGGAAGGAAAGACAGACAGAAAGAAAGAAAGAGAAAGAAAATGGAAGGAAGGAAGGAAGAAGGGAGGGAAGGAGGAAGGAAGGAAGGAAGGAAAGAAGGAAAAGAAAAGAACAAATGGATGTTACTACCCATGAGGTTCTTCATCCCAAGGAGATTGATATCCCAAATAGCTTTTATCCTGACTCCATGCCCTCCTCCTCCCACACTGAACCAAACTCTAAAAAAATCTGAATTCTAGGTTTGGTGTTCCTGAGGTTCAAACATGAACCACTCTTCCCCTTCCCTACCTATATGCAACACTGTTTATAGGTAGGATGACTATAAAACTCATCATCCAAACCGGACCACTTTTGAGGGGAGGAGGGGGCATTCTTGGTAATGACACCAGGACCACAGGCATAAACCAGGACTGTCCCAGGCAAGCCATGGTGCATGGTCGCCCTATTTATAGGGGGCTGAAACTGGCACCAAGGTCTGTAAGTTCAGTTATTTAATACAAATCTCCCAGATCAATTATCTAGGATGGAGAAGAACAATGGAAGGCCATTATGTAAATAGTGACCAATCAAAGTCATCCAGACTCAAGATGAAAGCCTCCTGCCTTCCTCCAGATTCACTGTGATTCCATGTGAACACAAGACTTATTTACGATGTATCATGATACATCAACAGCAGATGCCAGCCCGCCCGTCTTGACCTTCTTTGTCTTCCACATGAAATCCCAGAATGTTAGAGTGTGAAGGGAAGCTACAGCTTATAGCAGAGACAGCTAGAGACCCCCTAATATTTGTGTTCCTCTTCTTTCATAACAATAGAATTTAGCTGCCCAGAATATGGTCTACCTTCCCCAGATTCCCTTGTGGTTAGGAGTGGCCTTCCGACTTAATTCTAGTTAATAGACGTAAGCACAGGTGTTAAGTGAAAACTTCCAGGAACCTCTCTGAAGGTGCAGCTGTTGGATAATCTTTCCTTGTATCCCACCTTCTTTCTGCAACAAACATTGATATGTTGGCTAGAGTTTCTTTTTCCACCTTGAGATCAAAGGGCACACAGTCTTTGACTTTTAAACCAGAGAACTGGGGATTCATAGTGCCTTCAACTCTTACATCACTGGACTGCCCCCAGCCTCATCAGGGTACAAATTCAGGCACAGTTACATCAGCACCTGGATCTCAATCTCTCCAACACCCAACCTGCTTAACCACAGGACTATAATTCCTCCTCTTCTGACCAGTCAACTCTGGAAGGCCCTAAAGCTGGCTCATGAGCCTCTGATCCCAGACTGAGAGCCCCTTGAAGTCAGCACTGTGCCCTTCATCCCATATCCCAGCACAATGTCAGACCCATGGTGGGACTGGAAGGTGGCATGACTCTGCCATCCTCAACAGCAGAACCCTGGATTTGAATCCTGGGTTCACCATGGGCTAGCTGTGTCCCTGAGCAATAACTTAACTTCCCTGGGCCTTACATCCCTGATCTGTAAAATGAGGGACAATGATAGCAGCCATCTCCCAAGACTATCGTGAGGACAAAATGACAGAATCCACAGAGAGCACTTAGAAGAATTTCTAGTACATGATAAGTGCTTGATAAATATTAGTGATTGTTATTTATGATCATTGCATTAAATCTGGGTTGAACCATGTAGGCAACGTGGCAGCAAGGAGCCTTAGGACAAAGAGGCCTGAGAAAACAGTAAAGGAAGTGGGCAAGCAAGGAAGAGAACGATCTTTCCTGAGCATCCAGGTGTGACAACACGTCCTAGGTGTCACACATGTAGCTAACTTCTGAAGGCAAGGTCCAGGTGGTGTGCCTCCCAGCTCTCTTGTCAAGTGCTCAGTGCCCTCCTCCAGTGGACATGCCCAGGCACGTTCCCTTTTTCCTTCCCTGGCTATCTTTTGCCTCTCTGTAGAACTTTCTCCATCCTTCCAGGCTCTGGTAGTGGAGGAACTCTCTCATCTCTCATTCACAAGAAAGGAGTTAACGTCCAGCAATTAGCTAAGGCAAAGATAAACAAAAGCTATCAATTTCTGTGCTAACTTAGATCAGTCTGGGAATTCTAATTCAAAAAGGGATCTGAAACCACAATGGTGTCCATGCATAGAAGTGCTGAGATTGATTAGTGATGTCTGCCCTGAGATTAACCCGAGAGGGTAGCAGTTTGTGTGCCTTGTATCTACCAGAACTCCTCATGAAGAAGTGGGAAGGCAAACAAGGTTTTACCACCTACTGCATGGCAAGTGTTTTAATTGTATGCATTAATCATGTTTTATCCTCATAACAACCCTAGGAAATAGATATGATTATCTCCATTGTGAAGATAAAGGAATTGAGGACCTGAGAGTTTACTGAAGAATGCACATGAGCAAATAAGAAATGTTTGCATTTTAAAGGATTTTAAGTGCCTTTATTCAAAGGTATGGGGGGATTTTAGACATCCTTCGCAGCTGGTGGGAAGAAACTTTGATGCAAAAAGAGTGTTTTCAATGTTCCTTAAATCACAAAGCACACGTTGTTAAATATAGTTCTTTACCCACCTTTGCTTAGAATAAGATAACAGGGAAAAAAGAAGGAAAAAGTATAATAATATCTTAAAATGCAGATGAATCTCACTTTAAGAGCAGGCACACAGTACAGAAGCTTGGACTTCATACCAGACAGGTTAAAGGATAGACATCCACTGGGCAAAAGGATCTCGCCGCAGGCCAGGTTGCAAAGGCATTGGAGGAGGGCCCACTCTACACCTGACTCTGCAGTCAAGTCAGGCCAATGGGAAGGCCCTGGCCTGGCAGACGGGAGGGCTGGGTTCCAGCCTCCCTCCACCTGGAACTCTCTGTGTGAGCTTATGCAAGTCCCTGCCCTTCTCCAGCCTTCTGTATCTCCATCCAAACCATGAAGGTGTTGGATAAGAACTGTGAGTCTCGATGGGGGCAGTGTGGACATTTCCAGAGGTACTTTTGGCTGTCATGGAAGATGGATGGGGCACTGCTGGCATTTGGATGCTAGGCAGCCCTACAGCATACGGGAAGGCCCTGCCCAATAAACTGGACCATACCTGACTCGATTTGGGGCTGTCCCACCTGACATATAAGTGCAAATTCCCTGCTGTAGTTATCTGGGCCCAGGTCCTAGTTCTATTTCACATACAGACACAAAGAATTTTTGCATGATTTTACTATACACTGAATTTTTCAGGAATGCAACTATCATTCAAATGAAAGAGGGACTGTACCTTGTTTTGTTCTGATCTCCACTGTTTCAGAAAATCACACCTCTGAAGGCCACACTGTTTCTATATGTGAGTGGCCAGTTCCACACATTCATTCCAGTTTCCATCAGTTTCCATCATCTGACACCTATTATGTCTCCCCATCTAGTCATTGCCTCTCATTCACATAGCAACATACATAGTATTTTATTATAAATTACTTTGCTTTTTATTTTTCATTTACTTTGCCTCATGGGCATTATATAGATTTTTTAAATGAGATGTCTAGGTGGGTTATCTAATTTATGAATTCCATTTCAGGATAATAAAGGGCACATCACAAAGTATTAGTCTAGAAGGGTTGAGAACTACTGGGTCACACAACTCTGGGTCCCTCCCAGCCCCACAAAGCCTGGGCGTCATGCAAAGTGGAAGCGTGCCCAGATCACGTGCCCTACATTCCAGGTAGAGAATGAGGGTAAATTATCTTGTTTTCCACAAATCATCCTCACCCACTGAATGTTCCTTAGCCGTCCCGGAAGGCACAGCAAACTGCAACACTGAATGCATCCTGTCTAATCCCCCGAGTGACAGAATTGCCTGGAATTGCGTTTTGGCACATTTGGAATGGTTCAAGAATGCCGCGGCTCCGCGATTGGAGCTGAGCACGTGCTGCTTTAAAATTTATAGTGTAATTGATTTCCTTATAAGCCATTCAGGCCTTATTATTTATTAATCCACAGTCAAGGTTAATTTAAACTACTTCTCAGTAAGGCAGTTTGACAAAACTTTTGTTTACCAGATTGACAGCCTTGGTGAGTAAAGAGGGGGCAGAGTGATTCCTCTCCCCTTAACAGAGAGCTCTGAGAAGGACCTTCCACCAGGAGAGTGCCCCAGCCCTCACTGGGGAATAAAGAGACCACCCCCCACCCCCGCTTCATACTTGGTGGAGACACAGATCAAAAGGCTTTACCCTTCATTCCCAAGGACTTGTACTGGATACCCAGTGGCCACTGTGCAGCCTCCACTTCTCCTGGACCTTCCTCTCCTCCCCATTCCCACTGCCATGACCTTAAGTCATGGCCATCTCTTCCCCAGCCCATTGCAACAGTTTCTAACTGGACCCCCTTGCCTCTACATTTGCATCCCTCCCATCCATCCCAGGTGATCTTTCCAAAATGCAAGTCTAACAGTGTCGCACTCCTGAATAAAGCCTTTAAGTGGTTCCCAAAGAGTCAAGTACAAAGTCCTCCATGTCCCAGCCACTACCTACTGCTCCAGCCTCAGCTTCCACAATCCCTCTTCTGCCACCTTGCACTTGATGCTCTGTCAATATCACGCAGCATGCTGTTCCCTGTAATGCTCTTCCCTCTTATTATATCCTGATCATCATGGAAATTACAACACTAACGCAGTCTCTGCCACTTGCTGCCCTGAGCACCTCTCCCAAAAGATGGTCGATTTCTACCTTGGCTTGATGTTCTTTAAATCCACGTTCCTTGAGTTAGTAAGTAACAAATATGTTACAACAATTGAGTGTTGACTGTGGGCCAGATATGGGGCTGAGCACTGAGGACACAACGAAGAACTAAAAAGACCTCATAACTGTTCTCCCAAAGCTTACAGTCCAGACTGGGAGCCCCTTGAAGGTAATTATTCTTAAGCATTTCCCAGCACAGTGCTGTGGGAAGCACGGGAAGACAAATGAAACTAATGTTTATTGAATTCAAGCCACTATACTTACACTCTCTTATTTCATCTTAGCAATAACCTTACAGAGCTAGTATTTTCATATCCCCCTTTAAAGATGAAAACTAGAGCTCAAGGAGGTGATGTTTGCCAACCTACCCCCAGCTCATTTGTGATGAGTTCAACATTCAAACTTGGGTCTGACTCATTCCAAAGCCTCAACTTCATCTGACACTCTACTTCCGGTACAGAGTTCAAACCTGTTGAATAGTAATAGCTATGCTCCTTTTGTGTTTCCTCAAGTACCTTCCACAGCATCAAGGTAGAAAGACTTTGATTTTAATGACATTGAGTGGCTGAGTCTGCATTACTGGCGGGGTCCATGACACACTAGAATGTAAGAACCTTAGAGTCCAGGATTCAGTCTGCCTTGGGTAACATTAGGTCCCTAACACCTAAGAACCACCTATCAGTGCTGAATACCTGAAGTTCCCTGAGAGACTCTGACAATGAAACTGCAATTGACGTTGAGTGGGACAATGCATTAACCTTGGATGAGAAGAATGCTGGTTGGATCCAAGTCCACATTCCCCACCTTCTCAAGTTCCAAGAGTATAAACTTGGTCAGATATTTCACAAAAGAAAGTTTTCAGAGTCAACCAGATCTCCAAGTCCTGAAAATGTCACAGGTGACCATGCCCTAGGCCTATGTAAAGACAAGCTTAGTGCCCCTTCTACAGACACCGGACCAATTCTGTCAGAGTGATGCAGTTGGGAAGGGAGAACCCCGGGGTGTACAAAACTTTTGAGGAGTCCACGTGTGATACAAAAAGAGAGGAGGCTTTTCATTGCTATTCCATTTGCATTTATAAAAAGTAACTGTTGAATGTATAAATAAGCCCAATTTAAAAATAACAAACACATTTAGGATCATGTGGGCTTGAAATGCACTGCTCTGCTTCACAGCTCTCTCATCCAGGCCTTGAGGTGGGAGCAAAACATGTAAGTGGAGCAGTTATTTAACCAGCCCTCCCAACCCAGGGCCTAGCTTCCCACCATCTTTTTGAACTTGGACATGAAAGTTAATGGCAATAAGGAGAGATGCAAAGGAGGGGTCAGGAGAAGAGAGAGGGCAGGGTCTTGAGTATGTCTGTGCCAGCTCGGAAAGGGGAATGTCGCACCCTCTGTGTGGCCTTCAGTCCAATTATGTGAGTTCAGGACATCAGCCTAGGCTTTCAGGGATGGTATTGAAGACGTATGTATGGTCTCTGGCCACACTTGGCTAGCTCCGCCCACAGGAGGAGGAGTTATTCATGTGATTGTCAGGAAGAATCTGAAATTCTAGGCCATGTTTCACTAATGGGCAGGTTGGGTCCCAGCATGTTAAAGGTTTGCCCTCTTGTCCAATATTTCACAGGCAGGGGACCTGTTTCCCATTTAATCTTACTGCCTGCTTCATGGAATGATGAGAGTGCCAAGGTTCAAGAAGGTACTCAACCCCCAAACATCTCTTTATTGTGATCTTTCCTTCCTTGTGGCAGCCTGGCCAGGTCACTGTCCCAGCTAAAAGCTGGGCAGCTGGACCAGCTCAGTGCATCAATATTTTAGGGGTAAACTTGCTCATTCTCTTTATGTTTCCAAATGGCCTTTCTTCTCAGGACGGAGAGACTATCAAGCCATCAATTTTCTGGAGGCAGACAGTTGGGGATGATCTAGATAGAGATTCAGGGTAATTGTGGGGGAAAGTTGGAGGGAACCTCACTCAAGCCTCATGTATGAGGCCACCTTCACATTTTTCAGATCAACTTGGACCAGCACTTGGCACTGGGAATGGGGAACCGCTTTGCTTTGTAGAAAGTCAAGCTTGACTTCCCATTTGTCTGTTGATTTTGTGCAAAGTTCCCTCAGAATCCAAGAGAGGAAGAAGGTGAATTTTAAATCTTTGGAATGCTCTAGGCTGCCGGGCTTAGAATGGGCTTGGTGATGTCTGACTTCCTGCCACCAGGGTTTAGTAGCAATCCACTAAGAACATGAGGGTGAGCTCCAAGGAGCTCCATGTGAACTGTCAGCATCCCCTCAGTTGCCATAAGGACTCAAGGCTCCTTCCCCCTCCCATTCCAGAGACCAGGAGGCTTTTGGTGGCTTGGCTTTGGAAGTGACTCCTGTTAAACACTTCAGCTCCAGATACCTCCTTGACTCAACTTAGGAAGAGGGCAGTGGCTGGGAGTTAGGAAGGTGCTAAACCCAGGTCTAAAACTAGGATAAAGTACAAAATGCATTTAAAAATGGCAAAGCCCTCGACCACCTAAGCCCTGACTGTGTCTGCCCTTGAGGCATTCATCTCGAGTCACTCTTTCTTGCACTCCCTACACATTCCAGACACATTGTTCCTTTCATCTCTAATTGGGCTGGACTTCCTCTTGCCTCTAGACTTTCAAGCGCATCAATTCTTTCTGCCCAGAATGTCCTCTCACCCCAGCTTCTCCCTCACCTGGCTAACTGCCGCTGATCCCTCAAATCTCAGCTTGAAAATCCCTTCCTTGGGGAAGCCTTCCTGCATTCCTGGCATAGGTTATGTCCCTCTGCCATCCATTCCCATAGCACCCTACATCTCCCCGTAGGAACACACATAACCCCCACTGTGCTTTTATGGAAGCTGCTGGATTGACTGCAGACAGTGAACTTCTCAGTACAGGAATATCTCAGTCTAGTTCACAGGTGATCACCAGTGAACTATCCTACCGATTGTCACACATCACTTTCACTCACAGCTCTTTGACCAGAACTAGTCATGTGATTCCATGACAACACAAAGGAGCCAAACGGTGTAGACTTCCAAATATCGGTGAGCACTTTGGGCCCTGATCAACCCTTTAGATACAAGCTTTGCCCAAGGTTGCCGACCAAACGAATGCTTAAGGAAGATTAATACAAGCGTGAATCTCTATTGGATCAGTACTACTCTTTCCTTCCCCTCTATTATTTAGTGACTCTGTAAGTTAAAAAACAAGCCTTATTATTTAGCTGTTAAGAAATAATGAGATCTGCTGAAAACACCCTCTTGGACTCAGTGTGCCCCGGGACTATATTAGCATTATTTTAAATAAATACATCTCCTTTAAAAAATAACCCCTGGAGCACGACAGGTTCTCACTCAATATGTGTTAAATGATAATAATAATAGCCCCTATTTATCAAGCTCTATGTCTGAGGCACTGTGTATTAATTGTTTTACTGAAATACAAATCCATTTCTTCCTCTCAATGGCATACATGGGTCATAATGACACCTACCTTTATAAACACTGTTAACTTCAGAGACCCTTCCAGCTATGATATTTCCCAGTAAAACGCCTGGAAGATCTACCCGTATGTGTTATGCCCACTTTCTCAACTCCCATCTTAACTCTATCCCTCTCCAATCAGGCTTACTTCCCACCATCCCCCTAAGACTCTTATCAGAGTCATCTGTGACTCACCTCGGCCAAACCAACAGCAAGGCCTCTGTCCCCCTCTTACCTGATCTTCCACCAGCTTTTATATGGTTGACTCCCCTGCTTGGGATGATTTCTTCTGCAGATATGCATACACTTTACTCTCCTTGTTTTCCTCGCAGCTCCCTGACTATACCTGCTCACCTGCTCGGTCTCCTTTGCTGCCCCTCTGCTCTCCCAGACTTCCTGTCCAGCCCTCTTTTCTACCTCACTCTCTAGAGGATCTCAACTGTCCCCATGGCTTAAACTGCCATACATATACACATCCCTGGTACCTCTCTCCCAATCTGCTGCCCTCCCAGCAACTCCATTGGAAAATTTAAATTTAATATCCTCAAGCATCTAAAATTTAGTATCCTCAAGTCAGAACCATTGATTCCTACCCCCTCCCTTCACCCCAAGTCGCCCCCATCTTAATAAAGAGCAGAAGTCTCCCCTCAACTGTCCAAAGCCCAAGACCTAAGAGTCATCTTAAATTGTTCTCTCTTCGTTATACTCTACGTCCAATCCAATGGTGAATTGGCTCTAACCCCACCATTATGATAGGGCATGAATCCAAAACTTGCCATCATTTCTAACTCGTTTCCAAACCAGAGGACTCTGCCAGCTGGTTCACTACTCTACCTGCAGTGCCTAGACTGGGGTTGGCGCATGGTGGACGTTCAATAAATATTTGTAGGCTGATTGCCTTCAGTTTACAGAAAAGTGAGGCTCAGAGATTTCAAAGAGCTAGTCTGATGTTACCCAGCTAAAAAGTGATAGAGCCAAGGTTGGGGAAGGTTTTGTTTGCTTCTCAAGTCTCTCTGCTCACCATGGCACGGCCTTCTACTAGAGAGTGATGGTGGAGTGCATTATCTTTGCCTTTCTGCCATTCCTTTCATATTAAAATTCCATTTCCTTCTAAGTGTATCTTTGCAAAGGCCATTAAAAGGTCATCGAACATCTAATCTCTTTTCTTAATTTTGGAGCTAAGAGAGTCCTCTGGCACTATCTCGGCTGTAAAACAAAGATAACACCTGCCCTGTGGGACTCTAAAGAGAGTCCTGACAAAGCATCTGCACACAGTAGGGACTCAATGAATGTCAGCTTCCTTTCTCCCTGAGACCATTTACTTATTCCACAAATACCTCCAGAACAATGATCCGTGTCAGGTGCCGAGGTGCTGTAGGGTTAAAAAGATGAGCTGGAAGAGGATTCTGCTCTCTAGAAACCACAATTCTCATAGGGAGCAGAAAGCATTTACTCAAATACTTTCACACAAGGTAGGAAGTGCAAGGTGCTTGGATATTGGAGTCCAGCAGATCTGGGTTCAATTCTTGGTCCCCTCTGACCAGCTGTGTGATGTGGGGGAAGTTACTCAACCTCTCTGAGGCACAGTTTCTTCATTTGCCAAATGGAGTCAACATCAAACAGCATTATTTATAGGAATGAAACAAGTTGATATGCATAAACTACACACCAAGGGCTCAGTAAATGAAAGCTGACATTTGCTGAGGCCTTACTATGTGCCAGGTGTGTTCCAGGTGCTTGGCATGTAATAACTCAGGTCTCATAGTCACCCTATGAAGCAAGTATACTTGTTTCCCTCATTAGAGGATACAGAGAGGTGAAACGCCCTGCCCAGGGGCTCACTGCAAGCAACTGGCCTGCAGTGTTGCGGAGCCACGGCCCTAACCACTGGGCAAGACAGCCTCTCCTAGAGGCTACCAAGGAGATGGAGCACAGAGCAGCGACAGCCAAACTCCCCCTGCATGGGGCAGTCAGGCTTCCCTGGGGATGGGGTGTGCAGCTCCCAAGTCCCCCTGAGCACCAGACCTTTCCCTCAACTCCACATCCATCAGAGCCCGGAAGGTCGCAACTACCCCACCTCCAAAGTCTGGCAGGACCGAGGTGTAATATTTGAAAAAATTGTCCAGTAAAGTGTGAGAGCAAACCAGGCAGAATGCTAAAAGACCGGAAAATGTAAAATTTTAAAACAACCTCTGACAATGCAGGAATCAAGGAAGCACTTTTGCAAAAACAACTCCGTTTCCAGCCAAACGGAGCTTTAATCCACCTGGTAATTTAGTGTGTCTGCTCTCCTTCCCCTGAAATAGGACCACTCCATCCTGGGCGTGTAATACGGCCAGGCTGGAACGAGGCCCTCCGTTATGAAGGCATGTCTCCTCCCTGGAGTGTGGGGTGAGGGTTCAGGAGAGACAGAAGGAAGCCAAGGGCAGTATGTGGGGGCAGTGCCTGGGTTCGAAGCCCTTTGTCCTGCAGAGTCACTCTTAGCCCATGGGGGAGGGGGATCTTTCTCTAAAAGCTAAAGTAAAGGAGACACTTAGCCGAGCTCCCACCAGTGGGGAAAGGAAGACATTGGGAGTCTGGGGCCTCACAGAGAGCTCAGTGGGGAGTTGATTCTTAGATTTGGGGAGCTTTATCAGAAGAAATCTTGAGTTACAGTGTGGGAGCAGACTCCAGGGAAAGCACGGATGCTGGAATCAGATGGGCCTAGGACCAAGCCCCAACCCTGCGGCTTCCTTCTTGTGGGACCTTGGGCAAATCCTCTGGCCTCCCTGAGTCTCATTCTTCTGTGGAGCAGAGATAAGAATACCTAACTGGTGGGGTGATGGGTAGAAAATTGCTACACCATCAACCAGAGATGCAGCGTCAGGCACAAAGTAGGAGCTCAGCCAATGCTGGGTCCCTTCCCCTTCCTTACAGTATTAGCCTGGGAATGTGAGCCTGGAGCTGGCTCCTTTGTCCCCTGAAAATGACCTTGATGACCTTCCTCCTGCCCCAAGCACACATCCTGACTGACAGGGGGCGAGATGGAGGCCAGATGGCTCCCCAGAACACGTTTGCAGAAATGCTAGCTCGAAAGAAATGATTCTGAGGTCCCACAAGACAGAGGAGTGTTCCTTGCTCTGTCGCCCCATCAGCACATTAAAGGCTCTGATAAGGCATGCAGTGGAGAGCCTTGTTCAACTTTGTTTCTAATTGCCCTGGGGACATTTTATTCTTTGAAGATCATCTATTAACACTTCCCCAAACCCACATCCCATGGAAACATATTTTAGGTAATGTTGCCAGATGATACTAAAGGCAAAATTCAGTTTTATGTGGAGGGGGAAAAAAATGTATCTAATTATTATAAATACATTCCAAAGCGGAAAACTTACTTTCCCACAACTGATCCTGGGACTTCCTGCCTCCTTCTCCATATCCTGCCCCGGCTTCAAGTCTCAGCTTACTGACCCCTCGTCCATGGAGCCTTCCCCAAGGCCACTCATCCTTCCCCCAGACCACAGGCGTTGTCTCTGCCCCTCTCTCCAGGCACTGAGCACACCCCATCTCGTGCTCAGGTGGTACTCTGAGAATGAATGTGTCTATGTCCCATCAGAAATAAACCCTCTGAGAGCAGGGACATTGCCACTCTGGGGCTTCCCACGGTGCCCAGAACCTAGTAGGTGCTCACTGATGTCAGCCAAGGGCAGCATAATCCCTGTGCCCCCATCAGACTGAGAATTGCAAATCCACACGTGATTCCAGCTGGAAGGAGACTGGGAGTTCACCTGCCCTGACTTCCCATTCACTGCATCCCATTCATTTATGAGGCAAGCCTTTAACGAGCACCTGCTCTGTGCTAGGCATTACACGAGATGCTCAGAACATTTAGATGAATCAAGCACAGTCCTAGCCTTACTAGTAGGGGAAGCTGATACGCGTGCAAATGGTACAGGGTGTGGTAGCTCAGAGCCTGGCATAGTCTCCATTTAGGACCAATATCTGTTGAATGACAGAATGAATGAATATTCAGGGTATGTTCAAAATGTGATGGAACATGAGGAGAGGTGATATTTGAGCTGCAGCTGGAAGAATGAGGATAAGTTTCCCAAGTAATGAGGAGAAGGGGTGGAAGGGCATTGCAGGAAGAGGGAACAGCATGTGCAATGGCACAGAAGTAGGGAAGGATATGGTATGATCCGTGCAAAGCTCTTTGTGGGTGAAGAAGCAGGTGTGTGGGGAAGGAGAAAATGTATGGCAGAATATGGAAAGGCTGAAGCCAATTTGTAGAGATAAGCATTGCCCTGCTGAGGAATTTGGCTCTAGTCTGCTCATGTGTCTGCAAGGATGTTTAGTGAGAGTTCCCGGAGCATGACCCCCTGTAACCACCCTGTCCTGGTTTGTCATGGATCAAAGCTGAGTCACGCAGGCCCCCCTTCAAGAATGAAGGACTTATTTACAAAACTGAAACAGACTCACAGACATAGAAAACAAACTTATGGTTACCAAAGGGGAAAGGGGGGGGAGGGATAAATTAGGAGTTTGGTATTAACAGACACACACTACTGTACATAAAATAGACAAACAGCAAGGACCTACTATATAGCACAGGGAGCTATATTCAATGTCTTGTAATAAGCTACAATGGAAAAGAATCTGAAAAGGAATCTGAAAAAGAATATATATATATATACATATATATATATACACACACACACATATACATATATATATATATATATATAAAACTGAATCACTTTGCTGTACACCTGAAATTAACACATTGTAAATCAACTATACTCCAATATAAAATTTTTTTTTTAAGGAATGAAGGATTTGTTCCCTGGGCCACTGAAATTGTTGGTGGAAGACAGCATTCAGCTTGCAGTTCTTTCTGGAAATTGCCCTCGGCTGAAGAGGGAGGGCCCGGCCTTTAGTCACGTCCCTTTCCCAGGGTGGTCTGCACCCAGTGACTGTTCAATGCTGGGGAAGGAAGCCCACGGTCATCACTCAGGACAATTCCAAAGGACCCTCTGGATCCAGAGTGCTCTGTGGCTTGGCTGTCCTCAGGACTGTAACACAGCTCAGCTTCTCCCTCTGCCCGTCCCTTCTTCCTTCCCAAGAGCGTTCCCTTATAAACATCCTGCTTGCTAATCTCTGTACCAGAATCTGCTCCCCAGGAAATCCAGCCTGTGATGTGGTCCCTGTACTTTCCTCCTCCCAGCCCAGTTCCAAGAAGAATCCTGCAGCCAGCTAGCTATGTGTCGCTGACAAGAGACACTAATATTGTCCAGAGATCTCTAGAGAGTAGGACATATTATTGAACAAATGATCATAGCTGGATCCTGGGGCTCAGGGTGGGTGGAGAGAAACTCTGCTTCTTTCCAGAATGTGTCTTTTTGTGTGAGTTGATACATATGTTAATTACGCACATTTACTGACCCCTCACCCCTCTACTCACTCATTCAAGCTGAAATGCAACGCTGGGGCAGTTATTACCACCCTCTTTTCATAGATGAGGAAACTGGGGCACAGAGAAATTACATGGCCTGCCCAAGATCACAGAGCTAGTGTCGGTGGAGGTGGGACTGAACACAGGCAGTGGGCTCCACGGCGCCCACACTCTGAAGTACTATCCTGCTTCCAGAGACCTTGTCATTTGGGCAGGGGCAGGGAGGGCTCGGCATGGACAGAACCCAAGGGAGATAAGGACAGTGGAGGAATGGCCTGGTGTCCAAGCCCCATTGCACCCTTAGACGGATGGGGACCCTGCAGTAGGGAGTTACAGACCCAGCCACTACATGAGCTGCTCTCGTGAAAACTGGATGAAATGCGGGTGCAGAAGCATTGTTTGGAGGGTCAGGTGACAAGATGGGGTGAAGTGGGAAGAGGGTGATGAGGTGGAAAGAGGACACACTTGCCCCGCAGATGGGGAAGGTGGCTGTGGGATGCTGGGAAGCGACATCCTTGGTAAGAAGCTTGAGTTTTCACTGCAGAAACAGGGGTGAAACCCAGAGATGAGGACAAAACTCATGCCCAAGCTTCTTCATGACGACGCGGGGGACACTCCTGATCTGAGGACTCCTGCACGCTGGGGATGAGCCCTTGCGGGGGCTGAAGTCCTGGTGCCTGAAGGCTTGACGCTGTCAAGATCTGGTTATTAGAGTCAATGTGGCAACATGTGAAGCCACAGATTGATAAGATCTGGATAGGCAGGTTACAAGAATGCTCCCATTGTACGGAGGAAGACAGTGAGGCTCTGAGTGACAAAGCAGTTCGCCCAGGTCACACAGCTGCCACCTTCCACATCTCAGCCAGCCATCGGAAGAGCTCAAGATCACCTCGTGTCCTCTTCTGGTGAGGAGCCTGGGCTACAGTCCTGCAATCACACTGGGCAGACCTATCTTCAGGGCTCCCCAAACCCTCCAAGATTGTGGCAGCACACTTCACCTCTTTGAGGAGCTAAATCTTTCCCTTCTCAGCCATCTCCTTGTTTCTACCTCAGGCTCCAGTATCTGCCTGCTACCAAAATAATAAATAAATAAATTTTCATCATGAATAACGGAAAGAGAAGCAATTAAGCCACAGGAGACCTGAGCTCTAATCCCGGTTCTTTCTCTATCTCCCTCTAGAACCTTGAGAACCTCTCTCTCTCACTTCCCTAGACTACAGGAACCCCAGCACTAAAACAAGTGGGTTGTCCTGTATCATCTGTAAAGACCCCTCCAGCTGGAACAACTCGTAAATTAAGATTCACTCACACTAAGGTGTAAATGACTGCTAACAGTTGAAAAACTCAACTTGTGTCATGAGAACTGTAACCTAACAAAGATCCACATCTTGAGTTAAAGCTGAACTAGAGGAAGAATACTCCCATGGCAGTATTTTAGCTACAACAAGCACTGATCACCAGTCTCCTTTAAATGACAGGGAAAAGAAGCTAACACTGATTGGGCAATTTATGTATATTTTCCTCCGGACATCATAACACTTAAACATTATAAGAGTAGGAAACTGAGCCTCAGAGGTGTTAAGGGACTTGGTCAATGTTACCCAATGACTGAGAGGCAGAGACCTGAATGGGCTCCATCACAGCTGCCTGTATCCTGCCTTCCACCCACCCCATCCACCCTATGGGAAAGGGGATTAATGAAGACCGCCCGCCATCTCCACTCGCCAGCCTAGAAAGGTCTCCTGTCTAGTTTGCATTGATTTCCCTGTGTTTGTTTGTTCTTAATGCATTTGCAGAATCCGAGATCCCGGCTGCAAATAAGGCAGATGAAAAGAGGGGTCAGAGGAACGACAAGGCGGGCTCCTTTCAGCAACTCCTTGTGTTGAAAATATTTCCTGCCTTCTTTATTCCCCCATGTGTTGTCTCCTTACTTCCTCCTCGGTAACGTTCCAGCCATATCTCCAGCTCATCCATGTTCAGATCCTGGATGGGGATGGGTCAGGAAGGTGACCGCAGAAATTGGTAGATCTGAGATATTAATTTCCGTCCCTCCTGCTTGAATGCAATAGCCGTTTCACTCATCTTCCTGCCTCCAGTCTTGTGCCGTCCCACCGCCCAGCACAGCCTATAAGATGCTACACTATGGATGCCCTCAAACACAACCTGAACATTTTCAGTGGCCCCTACTTGCCTTCAGAAGAAGTTCCCCAGGGTGTCTGTGGTTCATCCACAAGCTGCATTTCAGATCTCAGACCCCACTGCCCCGTTGACCCTGCTACCCAGGGATGTGTGTCGCTTCCATCTGCTGTAAGTTTGCAGCGCTTTCCTACTCCACATGCCTGTGTCATCCTCCTTGTTCTCAAGCCCCAAACCAGCCTACCCTGCAGGTCCTGGGCCTGCCAAAGCATCATTTCTCAGGGACAGCACTGAGAATTTTGAGTCTTTTGTGCTGGTAACTTGAATCTCGTCTCACCTACTCTGCATCCCTCCTCTCTCCACCTCTGCCCCTGCCCTTGATCCCACTGAAGACTTTGAGCTCCACGAAGGCAATGACTTTGATTAGTTCATTTCTGCGTCCTACTGTCCCTAGCAAAAAATCTGGAACACAGTAGGTCTCATTAAATGCTTGTGAACGAAGGAAGCCAACTAATAATAACAGCCCCTGCATTGGAACAGCAGTTTGCATGGATGAGCCATTCCTCAGCAGAGCTCTCTAAAGACCCCGAGAGGAGAGATGACCCATCGTCAGTGATGTGAGGACTCCAGCTTTGCTCTCTTGTCCAAGTGCGACGTCTGGAGGGTTTTACTGTACGGAGTCCCTTTTGTCCCTTCTGGTGATTCCAGCCTCCATCCCAGACAACTCCTGGTCGCAGACCCTGGGAGGACACAGAGGCTTCTCAGAGACGCCACTGCAAACTCCAGCGGGCTCAGTGATGCCACCTGCAGACTCACCTGAGAGGGCCTGGCCAGCTGCCCCTTCCGGTCATGGCTGACAGGTGGCAAATGCTGCCGCCCAGGACATAAGAGGGAGACCAATGTGTGGTGGCACAGATCATGGCAGCCGGGGGCCACCTTGCTTTCTTGGCATCCGCCAGGCTGACGTCACCTGGGGAGATTTCTTGGCCCATCGGAATAACAGGATCAGGTTTATTCATTTGCAGCCTCCAATCCATCCCGTCTGCTGCTCTCAGCCCCAGAGTCATCACCCAGGCACCCATCTGGCGGCCCCTTTGAAAGGTCCTTGGACACACGCCTCCCGCTCGAATCGGCTTCATTCCTGGCAGTGAGCAAAGAAGCCAGTGCTCGTGGAGAAAGGTCAAATGCCTGCACTGTGTTTGTTCACAAGGGTGATGTTTCACCAAAGAGCAGATGCTGCCTAAATGATAAATAAGAGTAGCAGCTCACCGCAGGCCTCGGGGGAGGGAGGTTCTCCACTCCGTATGCAACACGGGCCCTGGCAAAGGCTGGGAAGGATGGAAGGGCAGAGTTTAATTCACCGGGATACATGCAGATGGTACAGTGTCCATCCAAAGAATGGATACTACACCTCGCACACTGTGTCCTCCATTAATGCTTATTGAGTAGATAATTAATAACGCTAACAGCCATCATTGATTGAACATTTGCTATACGCCAGACACTCTGCTAAATTCTTAAATGTATCTTCCTATTGAATCCCCTTCACAACTCTATGAAGAAATAGGCTCAGAAAAGTTGAGTTACTTGTCCAAGGTCACTCAGCTAATATGCGATGCACCTCAGGTGTATGTGACTGCAGGGACTGAGTTCTTAACCACCACGGTGTACGTGCATGGAGCCTAATAGATGTGGGGTAGATCTGAACTCTGCCTTGAATCAAGTAGGTAGAGGGTAAGAACTCAGAAAGGACCTTGGAGGCAGAGGAGACCAGCTCCTATGTAGCACGGGAGAAACGTCACAGACCTTGGAGTCCAGCAGACTTGGGTCTCCGTGTCATTCCCGCCGCTTTCCGTTTGATCCCAGATCAGGAGATGCTGAGTTTCTGATCCTCAATCTCCCCCTCAGTTAAATGGGCCGAATAATAAACAGGTTGCAGGATTCTCATAAGCATTAAATAAGATGATCTACATAAAGGATGGGTACACAGTAGGTGTTTGAAAAATGTTAGCAGTTGTCATCATGTTTATGAGCTGGAGTAAGCAAAGCATGTACGAAATGAATAATGTCTGGATAGATGGACCACAGCCAGATTTTCAACATTAAGAAGTATCTCAAGGGACTTCCCTGGTGGTCCAGTGGTTAGCACTCGGCTCTTTCGCTGCCAGGGCCCGGGTTCGATCCCTGGTCGGGGAACTAAGATCCTACAAGCTGTGAGGCATGGCCAGTATCTCAAACTGTTTGTGAGGTCAAGGGCCACCTCTCAACATCCTTCCCACTCGCCACGGGCAGTGTGACGTAGGTGGCAGGAAAACACCCATCACAGAGCACATGTGGGGTCCAGACACCAGTTTAAAGAAATTCTCTGCTTAATCCTTCACCTTCGCACCAGGAGATCACCAGCTTACCCACCCACAGAAGGGTCTGGCGGCGCCCCAGTCTGCTTAGGGGGCCGAGGTGGACAGTGGGGTCTGGGGCTGAGGGAGGGCCAGGAGAAATCCTTTACCCACCTCGAGATGATGCTGTGCCCTGGACCTCCATCAACACGCAAAACCAGTCCCCTCTGCAGACAGCAGGGGACCCAGGCCGCGGAATCCTGCCATTCTTCTCTCCCTAACTCTTCCCTCCCACTCAGACACCTACATACTCCACACGCACACACACACGCACACACACAGACACACACACAAATCTCTTTCCTCTTCCTTCCTCCAAAAAGCCGAAACCATAAAGATATCCGGCGGAGTAATAACATCATTTATAGCCCAGATGTACCCACATCTCAACTCGGGTCAGGATATGGAATCACAAAGGAAGAAGGGAGCCATTTGCACTGGAAAATCAAGGAGGGTTTCACAGAGGAAGCGGCATCTAGACTGTGGTGTCTGGATAGTGGGGGAAAACCTGAGTGGACTGTGGGTTGTGTGAAGGAGAGTGGCAAGAGAAGGAGGTGGGTAATTATGTGAGTACTAGTCTTGGAAAACCTTGAATGCCATAGCAAGGTCTAAATTGTATCCCGAAGGAGGGTGTTTCTTAGTCAGGGTGGTGTGTCAGATCCCTGAGCAGACCTTTTGATGATACACATACCTTCCCTCTCCGCCTCACTCCACATTCCTCATCACTTCCAACATTTTACATCTGGGGGGAACCTGGAACCTGGGGGAACCTGGGAATCCCAGTATTTTGATAATGTGAGCCATGAACTTCTGGAATATGCCCTTTTCCCACCACCCTTGCAAAGCCCTCTCACAGACAATGGGGAGCCATAGAAGGTGTTTGAGGGAGGGAGTGGCACGATCCAGCGTGTATCTTGGGAAGGCACCTTTGGTATCTGCAACAAAGCATGGACGGAGGAAAACCCCATGCATATGCCGTAGCCTGCCTGCCCACTGGGAGCCAAACAGTGCCTTTGTGCAAATTAGAAAAAGACACCCCACCTTCAGCAACATTTTTTGAGACTCAGCGTATTAACCCAAGCAACCATAAGCAGTCTGGCTTTGGCACAGCAGGGATGGGGGCAGATGGCCCCCCAGATGTTAGGGGCCCCAGACGTGGCCTTCGTGTAACGATGGGAAGGATGGAGGAAGGGAAGTGAGGGGACATGGCCAGGGTGGGGAAAGTTCTCAACCTGACTTTAATCTGCCCCATCAGCTAAAATTCACCAGCACAGACACTCAATATCTCCAGCTTCTTTTTAAATAGATGTCAGAGTGTGTGTGTCCCTTTAAGAATCAGGTGCCACCGTGGCTGTGTGGGTGTGTCCCCTGGGCTTGGCCTGGCTCTGCCCCAGCGGGTGTTTCAGAGATCAGAGATCAGTGAACAAATACACTGACACCTCGCCCACTCACTGCCACCTTGCTTGGCACAGGTACACGTGCTTTTGCAGAGTACACTTTCTGAGACCCCAACCCCTTCCCTCCAAGAGACCAGTTAGATGCTCTCAGGAGTCATCTAAAGTGTGGTCAGGACAGCAGCAGCCGTGCACGTGTATTTTCACAAGTGGGTGTATTGTGAGGGGCTCCCCAAACACTTGCACAATCCTGCGTGCCAGCTGGGAGCCCTGGGTCCTTCATGACCAAGCACACCCTTTCAGAGAAGTTAGTCTGTATTTCTAATACAAATGGCATTTCCTCAGATGTGTTGCCCTTGTGCAGTGCACAACCTGAAAATCTGTCCACAGTGGCTCTGATGGTCCAGGGGAAAGTCCTGTGTACCTGGCTTTCTTCCCACAGGACTGTTGGGAGAATCAGATAAGAGATGGAAAATCACTGTGATCTGAGATTTTATTACTGCTATCTTACTTCCCTAAAAGAATGTCCCTCCTGGGTCTTTGAATTACTTAGACCATTTCTTTTTCTATTGACTTTTGATCCCCAAGAGAGAATCACATTTTTAACAAGTTGTAGCTGCTGTAGCTTTGTGAAATGATGGAATGACAGACCAGGAAGGCACCCTAGGGATTATCTACTCCTACTATCACGCAGGTGGGGAAACTAAAGACAGGAGCGGGACCTAGTCCAGGGACATGCAGTTAGCTGAGGCCCTTCACCTTGACTTGTTTGTGTGGTGCTGTCCAGCGCTGAAGTGGAAAGATTGCTCTGGGGGTCCCAAAATTGGAGGACCTCAGGCATCCTCTCCTCTCCATGGCTCTTTCTGCAAGAGCATCTGGAAGCTGAACAGGACTGTGGACCCCATCTCATTGTCTCAGCTGAATCAGGAGGCTTGAGTCAGCTCAGGGCTCACCAGAAAGGAAATCAACAGGCGTCGGGACAAGGCTGTCCCCGCACACTGCCTAGGCTGCCGCCAGTGTTCAAAAGACAGTTAACGCTTCACGTGGAACTCTTGACAGAAATACACTATTTTGTGCAGAGTTCTTGACAGGCTGGCAGGAGAGTCTCAAGAGAAACAAAGGGAGATTTATTGGAAAGAAAAGAGAAGGCAGTTGGGATTGAATGAGGGGTGGAAGGGAAAAAAAAAAGAAGATGGTTGTGGGAGAAGGTGTGCTGGCCAACCGGCAAAGAAAATAGAGACGCTTCCAATCCATCTTGTTCAACAAACTGCACCTCCAAGATGCCTTTCTAAACGCGGTGATTTCACTCTCCATTTGAAAGGCTCCTTGCTACTGCGGACTGATAAGAGCGAGAGTACAGTTACAGCTCTATTTCCACGGAGGTTGTCTTTTGGTGACTGACTTTATGATCAGAGGCTTTATTAGCAGACACACTCTGGTCCGTGTGTGCCTTGTCCCAGAAGCAGATGGTGACCTTCTCTCCAAGCAGGGACAATGTTGTTTTGGGTACCTCTCCCAGCATCTAACCCAGGGCAGAGATATAGCATTAAACATATTTTTGAAGGGATTTTATTTCAAAACAAAATATTGGGATGTCTGATCTGAATGTTCTCTGGGGGACAATGAGATGGAATGTTTTTTTTTAATTTGGCCGCACCAGGTCTTAGTTGTGGCGTGCAGGATTTTTGTTGCCATGTGCGGGATCTTCATTGTACTATTTAATTTTACTTTCTATACAATTTTTAAAGGTTACACTCCATTTACAGTTATTACAAAATATCGGCTATAGTCCCTGTGTTGTACAATACATCCTTGGAACCCTATCTTATACCCAATAGTTTGTACTTCCCATACCCCACCCCTATATTGCCTCTCCCCACCTTACTGGTAACCACTAGTTCATTCTCTATAGCTGTGGGTCTGCTTCTTTTTTTTGTTATATTCACTGGTTTGTTGCATTTTTAGATTCCACACATAAGTGATACCAAACAGTATTTGCCTTTCTCTGTCTGAGTTCTTTCACTTACCATAATACCCTCCAAGTCCATCCATGTTGCTGCAGATGGCAAAATTTCGTTATTTTTTATGGCTGAGTAATATTCCGTTGTATATCTATACCACTTCTTTATCCATTCATCTGTTGATGGACAGTTAGGATGCTTTCATATCTTGGCAATTGTAAATAATGCTGCTATGAACACTGGGGTGCGTGTATCTCTTTGAATTGGAGTTCTTAGATTTTCTTGGATATATACCCAGGAGTAGAATTGCTGGGTTATAGGGTAGTTCTACTTTAAGTTTTTTGATAAACTATGGATTATTTAAAATAGAAACTTGCCTGAGAGTCTGGGACAGATGAACAAGTCTATACGTTACTTAATGTCTGAGAAATAACAGCAATTAATTCCAGGACAATAACAACAGCAGATACCTTCTTGCCCCGTAGATCCTAAGACTGCCCTCTCTAATCTCCAACTTCTCCAGTAGTTATTCAGTAATTCAACAAATATTGATTGAACCCCTACTATGGGCCAAATATGGGGCTAGACCTTTGGGGAAGGGGATATAAAAGCTAAGATGCGGTCCCTGCCCTCCCTCAAAGGGCTCAGGTGTGGAGGCAGGGGTCGGAGGCATGAATGAAGATACACAATGCAACCACTGATATCATCAAGGTAGGAGCTATGTGTTGTAGGAACAAAGACTAGATTCCTTACCTTTGCAAAGGGAGAGATGGGTCATAAAGGAGGTGACTCTCATAAAGGAGTGGGGCCTTGGAAGATGGGTAGAGAGTGGGTAGGTAGGTAAGGGACCTGGAAGTTTCTTCTAGACCGGAGAAACTGCAGAGATACCTTGAAATGCAGGGATGTTTGGGCAGCAATGGGGGGCTCCGTGGGGCTTGATGTAGGTTGGGCAGCAGTGATATATGGGTCTAGGAGTGCCTGGCTGCGGAGTTAGAGCTTTGGACTTAGGCAGTAGGGGCAGGGTGGTTGTGAGCAGGAGAACAGGGCTGTGGTGGGGCGATGGGAAAATGACCCAGCTGGTGCAGACCCCAGGTAGGAACGGCAGGTCCGAAGCTGTTTCCTTACTTGGGAAGAGCTTTGGAGGGCTGCCTCCATAATAAAAGAACTGGAAAGCGAGCTAGATTTGGGAGATGTTTGTGAGGACAAATGATAAGACTTACTGACCATTTGGCTGGAGAAAGAAGAAAAAAACATATGGTCAAAAAAACAAGGTTTCAGTTCATGTAACTGAGAAGCTACTGGTGCTATTAGCCAAATTTGGAAATAAGATTGAGAATCTAGCTCAGGAGAAGAAACAATGAGTGCATCCTCTGCCTCCTTCCCATGGTTAGAGCCACTGACACTGAGCGGGTATTCCCTTATTAATTATTGTTAGCTGCCCTCTGGAAACATAGGCTCTCTCTTGGGGGTGAAGACATGTACCTAGATGATGTAGTACAAGACAGACTGAGGTGCCTTTCAAAATAGAGGTGACTGGAAGGCAGAAAAAAGATAATTGTTGGGGAAATCAGGAAAGGCTTCCTAGAGGAGGTGTCATTGGATTTCAGCCTTGAAGGATGAATAAGAGTTCAACCCACAGAAATGGCAGTTTGGCAATAACAGAGGGTGATTAGAGGGGAGTTGTGAGAGAGAAAGCAGAAGATATTGGAAATGCCAGTGGGAATCGGTACTGAATCAGGAGCATGGCGGACAGCCATTGAAGGACCCGGACTTCTGAAAGTCATGGTCGACAATGGCCAAAGCCCTGATGGAGCCACAGAGGGAGCTTGAACTGGGGAAGGAGAAAATGATTTTCCGAGCTGCCCACCTGATTTCTCATGCATGGGTTGTCAATTCTTGGGCTCCAGATAGCCCTCTTTTGGGAGGAACTGAAGACAAGCTCTCAGAGCTAATAATTTTCTGTCGAGTCTTGTGTAAAACCAGGTTGGAATCAGTAGTGACGCAAACTTAGGCCAATGAAAGCTTGCTCTGGCTTGGCAAGGTTCCCCTCAGCGCAATTGGCTTACCCAGCTCCGGCTGCCTCCTGAGGAGAAGCACATGCATGTGGCTCAGACGCACCAAGAGGGAGGTGCACGTGGAGGGGCTTTGAACCCCTGACTTCAGATCTGGGCCCAGAGTCTCAGCCACCTCCCGACACCATCTGGGCCGGGGGTGGGGAATGAGCAGGGAGCTCACTCCCAGGCCTCCCGTGGATTCCCTCGCTGCCAGGACGTGAGCAGAAAACGGTATCAGCGATAACAGCCTCTCAGATTCAATTCCGTCCCTTTTCATGAAAAGGCTTCAGCCCTGCAAATTGCAGTGATGGATGCAAGCTCACGCCAGACACACAGCTGCAGACCCGTGACACCTGCACTTAGGAAGGGGCAGCAAAGACCAGCTGCCCCACAGGGAGAGCCCGACACCAGGCGAGGCGAATGAACAAGGGGAACCCGCTTCATCCCTCAGCCCCCCCGGGTGGCCATGCTTCCTTCAAGCATCCCTTTGACAGACATTTATGGAGGACCCACTATGTGCCAGGCCCTGTGTGGGAACTGGAAATACAGGGGTGAGAGAAATGGCCTCGCCGTTAAGGTATCTGGTCTCTTGGGGGCACAGAGGAGCAAGGAGCCGGTGGCATGCTGGTGTCCCTGCTGTTCACAGGAGAGACAAGTTAGGGGTCCCAGGCAGCCCGGAGGGCAAAGGATGTGCAAGCGTTTGGATGTTACCCTGAGTGGACAGGGGTCCCTGGGGGCCGGGAGAGGGTTGAGCAGAAGTGGATTTATCAAGCACACACCATGTCACAGACACCATGAAAGTGCTGATAACATTGCAGGAAACAAAACATTCGAGAGCACCTCTGCCCTGCCCCGCCCCCCAGGCAAACATCGAGCCTATGCGTTAGCTCTAGGAAGTGCATCCCCAGACAGACCAGAATGAGGGGATGAAACCTGGAAGAAGTATTAACGCGGCATTAGAGGATCAATGACCTTAGCCGTACAATTGCCTGGGGCACTTTCCCCATCCGAGAAATGGTTATATGCAGCCTGTTCTGCCTGTCACGTCTCTCATGAGATTCAAATGTGAAAGGTCAGGTACACAGTAGGCACTCAAAACATGTCTGGAATGAATGAAACATAGTGGAAATCCTTGGTCAAGTGGAAAGCACTGTACAAGATAGAAAGTGAGTATTGTGCTCTGGAGTTTTCCGTCGCCTCATTTGTTGAGGGTCCGTCCATTGCATGTGACAGTTTACAAAAGTGAACAGGGCTTGGGAATAGCACTTCCGAGCATTCATTCATTTATTCATTCATTCATTCATTCAGCAAATATTTACAAGCCAGCTTGCCATCTTTGCACCCTGTGGTTACAGTGGTGAACACAGCAGACCTGGTCCCTGCCCCCTTGAACTTCGTGGTCAGTGGAGAGGTGGATACTAATGAAATAATCCCACAAGTGAATATAAGATCACCCAGTGTGGTAAGGGTGTCCTGAAAGAGAAATGCAGGAAGATATAGGAAATGGAAGAAAATGGCAGTGAGAAGACGTCCCACCCTGGGTTCTTCGCCTGCTGTTTCCCCTGCTGGGATGCCTTTTCCACAGCTCTGAACTGGGCTCGGTCCTTCTTGTCTCTTAGACCTCAGCTTAGCATCGTCTCCTTAGAACAGCCTTCCCTAAGCATCCCTCCAGGCGCTCTGTAACACCGCCATTTTGTTTTCCACAAAGGACACATCATCGTCTGATATTCCCTTTTGTATATATACATATTCCTTCATTACTTCATTGCCTGTGTCTGCCTGGTGGACAGTAAGCTGTATGAGAGCTGGGGCTGTCCCAGTGTTCCCAGCCTCTGGAGCAGCCGTAATAGGAACCAATAAACATGGAATCTACCAGTGAAAGGCACACGGCCAGAAAGATGTGGGGCTGAGATCCCAACTGGATCTCAACCCACAGCTTTCCCAACAAGGGTGTCCTCAGAAACCATGATCTGAGAAGGACTGGCTTTGAAGGAGACGTGATCTCTGAAAACATGAGCTGTCATGAATCTCATGGGGTTAATAATAGAGCTGCCTCCCAGGGTTGTTATAGAATGTGCTTCAAAGAGTTCAGGCAAAGTCATCAGTAGTAATTGAGGTAGTGCTGGAGGTGGGGGTAGCAGAAGTGTTGTGAGACGTTGGGGTTTTTTTTTTGTATTATTGAAGTAGAGTTGATTTATAATGTGTTAGCTTCAGGTGTACAACAAAGTGATTCAGTTATATATACATTCTTTTTCAGATTCTTTTTCATTACAGGTTATTACAAGATACTGAATATAATTCCCTGTGCTATTCAGTGGGTCCTGTTGTTTATCTATTTTATATATAGTGGTTTATATAAAAGTACTATATATTATCTGTTAATCCCCAACTCCTAATTTATCCCTCTTCCCTTTCCCCTTTGGTAATCATAAGTTTGTTTTCTATGTCTGTGAGTCTATTTCTGTTCTGTAAATAAGTTCATTTGTATTACTTTTTTAGATTTCATATATAAGTGATATCATATGATATTTGTCTTTCCCTGTCTGACTTACTTCACTTAGTAGGATAATCTCTAGGTCCAAGTATTGTGAAAGTTTTAAAGCTACTCTCAAAAATATGTGGGACTAAAGTTGATTTTGAACATCACCAGAGAGATTAACTCATTCTACTGAAGGCTTCGAACAGCCTCTTTATTCTTAGATTAGTGAGAGGATCCCTGTGCACAGCTCCAGTGTGGTTGCCCAATATTTCCTGTGTGTCCCCATATAAAAAAAGTGTGGTTTGGTAAAATGAACCCAGAGTTAGAGAGCGGAGTGATGGAGATTCAAATTCTGACTCTTGCACCATTTGCTAGAATCTGAAGAGGTTTCTAAATCTCAGAGCTTCCTTTCTTCATCTACAAGATGAGAATAAGAACTGCTTTGTGGGCTGTTGAGAGGATAAAAACGATACTATATAATGCTGTCTATAACGTGTGGTACAGTGCATGTCACTAGAAGGTGCTCCATAAATGTCACTCACCTCCTCTCTGAGTTTGCTCAACTCAAGAGGAGTTTATGACATTCTAGAGGGCTCCCTAAAGACCTTTCACCTCCCAAACTCATCCCCAATTTTCCAACTGACTTTGGGCCACAAACCTACCCTTTCTGAGCCTTGGTCTCCCAGCCTCAAATGCTAGAGTAGCCAGTTTTTTTCCTAACTTAATTATATCCTCAGAGAAAGTGCCTCATGGTGCATGTACTAAATTAAAACATTAATTAAAATAAAACATGAGCTCAGCAACAATTAAAGTGGAAGAAGAAGTGTATATAAAATAATTCATACACACACACATATGTGTGTGTGTATATATATATATATATATATATATATATATATATATATAAGACCCCAGCCTTGGTCTCAAAGCCCTCAGGATCTAAGAATGGCTTGAAGGCTGACAACCAGAGACTTGTTTCCAAATTATGTAGGATATCCAGGGGGCATCAAATTTCCAAAGGGTGTGCTCTTCGAGTCTCTCACGGTTAGTGTTTTGAAATGTTAGCAGAATTCAGCTTCTGCCCACTTACTCCTTCAACCAAAGGCATCTGGTTAGATGCTGTGGGGCGTTGAGGTGCAGAGAAATCCCTTCTTTCACCAAACAAGTATTTTTTATGGTCTGCTCTGTGTCAGCCCCTGTGCCAGGCTGTGGGGATGCAGGAGTGACAAGGTGGCCCCTGTCCCCAGGGCAGCTCGGAGTCTAGTGGTCAGGCAGATGGATGCCAGTGAGAGGCAGAGGCCAAGGATACCCAGCAGCCTCACTCCCACTCAGCTGACACGTCGCTCTTTCTAGAAAACCTGTTGCACACTCCTTCCTTGATTCTCTGCTTGGGCTGTTTCCTCTGCATTATCATCTTTTGTCTAACAAAACCCTCCTGATCATCAGAGACCCCCTAATCATTAGCAGTAATTGTAGTAGTAGTAATAATTCGTGTTCATTCAGTGTGCCTCCAGCTCCCGTCCAGCAGAAAGCCCTATCAAAGTCTGGGTGTTTTTTCAATATAATCCTCACCTGTCCAGGCTCCCACAGTAATGGAGCGCTTACTAGAGCTCATGTAAGATTGAATTTGATTTAACAACGTTATTAAGCACTTACTATGTGCCAGGCTCTGTAACAGGTACCTACCAAGGTACATAGGACAGCCCCTACCCACAGTCTACTGGACAGTTCCAGACAAGGACACAACTCAGAGTGGCAGATTCTCAGGGGATAGCTACTAATCCTTCACGATGGCATCAGCTGCCCCAACATCACCTCCTTCAGAAAGCCCTCCCAGATTACCCCAGCATCCTGAATGCTCTCCTATGAAGTCTCCACTGTCACACGACTCAACACCTCCTTGATGAGAAGAAATGACTATTTCTTACCTTTCTATGCACCCAGCTCTGCTGATCTCCAATGGTAATACCCCAAACCTCCGTTTCCTTCCCTTTGTATAAATGTGACATTTGACGGAAACTGGATCCAGCTTCTGTTCCTTAGTTCCCTGGCCTCAGAATATAAAAGAAAGAATTCTCCACCCAGAGGCCACCAACTTGGTTTAATATCACTTTCGAGGACTCAGATGAGACACCTCCCTTTCTGGCCTCAAGGGTCTCCGTCTACCAAATGAGGCTGCCCTCCGGGACTGTCATGATGACAACACAGCATAAATCCCGGTACGGCTGGCACGTAGTGAAACTTTCCACAAGTCATTTCCATGCTTTCCTGGTCCTTCTCTCTAGAAATGCCACTGACTGCTCACACATCCCTGCAGAGCCTGGATGCCGGGCAGGGAGGGAAGTCGAACGCAATTAAAATTTCACTACCTTTCCCAAGTAGAGTACAGTACATTTACTAGTATAGTTACACTGCAATTGTCAAAGTCAATGAACAATGTACATTTACAAGACAGTGTCCTCAATAATTACAGCCCCTTCTTTCTTCCTAACCCACACACATCACCCATCTCACCCACTGAGGACTTCCTACCACGCAGAGGAATAGCCTAACTTTCTTGAAAGAAATATGAGGTGGGGACCTAAGGGCTCTTTTATTTTTCCTCTTTGACTACTCCAGACACCCTGATGGCAGACAGAGGAAAGCGAAGGAGAGAAGGTCAAACTACCCCTTCCTTCTCCTCTGAGTTCCAATCTTGTGAAACTCACCTCACCTTATCCCTGCAAAACCTTGAAATACATACACATGAATTTCTGATGCTCTCACCTGCACACACACCTCACCTGGGCAAACGCCTTCTCTGCATCCTCTGTGCAGGGCTGCTGGCATTCAAGAGATAAATTCTCAGACGTACACCCATTTTACATAATCTGAAGCAAAGCAAGAGGTTGGCCCTGCCGGGAGGCATTTCCCTAGCATGGCTGTAACAGTACCCGAACCCCAGCCTAACACTGTCATTTGGCCAGAGCCATGCAAGATCTTTGGTCATGTCATCAGAGCTATGATATGCAAAGCACTTCTGACTTTTCCAAACTTCCTCCTGTGTTACCTCTTCTGAACTCTCACCGATCAATGCAGTGGGTCTCCTTCCCATTTCTCAAGGAAGGAACAGAGGCATGAAGAGATGAACGGACTGACCCAAGAATACTCAACTAGGAAGTCGTAGGGCCGGGATTCAGACCAAGTCTCCTGGGAAGCCTGCCTCCTCTGTGGTGGCAAACAGGCAGCACCAAGCCTTCTCCAGCTCTGAGTCCTTCCAGAGGGGGCTTCTGTTTCCAGCTCAGCTCTGGAACCTCCTGCAAGTCACTTAAGTAGCCCTTCTCTGATTTTCACTCAAAGAATCCTTCCTAGGGCTTCCCTGGTGGCGCAGTGGTTGGGAGTCCGCCTGCCGATGCAGGGGACACGGGTTCGTGCCCCGGTCCGGGAAGATCCCGCATGCCGCGGAGCGGCTGGGCCCGTGAGCCATGGCCGCTGAGTCTGCGCGTCCGGAGCCTGTGCTCCGCAGCGGGAGAGGCCGCGACCGTGAGAGGCCTGCGTACCGCAAAAAAAAAAAAAAGAATCCTTCATGGCCCCCAAATCATAATTATAGGCTTACCTCTGCTATTATCTGTTTATTTTCTGGTTTCCCTATTAGACTATAAGCTTCATGATCGCACTGATTTTGTTCACAGATACCCAGCAGGGCGCTGGACTGATACGTAGAAGTAGTTGATGAGAATTTATCAAACAACTGAATGAATGAATAAATTCATGACCAAATAAGAGGCTGTTGGGAGAATTGGGGAGAAGGTGTATAAAGCACTTAGCTCAGGGCCTGACACACAGTGGGGGCTTAATTAATGTGGGCTGTTATTATTATCATATAATGAACACGGCAAAGTCTCCCTTGACACACCCTGCCACCTCTGCCCTCAAGAAAATGGGGGCTTCAGATGTGGTGTTGATGGGCCGTGTGCTGTGTCGCTGACATTTTCATACAGATGAGGAAAGCCCATTAGGACCATCCCCTGCATATTGGGAGCTGAGCTGGTAAATTGCTTTCTCAACACACTGCATTCACCAATATCATATGATCTCAGTCCTGCTCAAACCCCTGCTTCTAGGTCCCCAGCACTTGCAACAGGTAGTGTGGCAAGAACTCACTTCCAACAAGGGTCTTTGATTGTCAACGAAGAATGCCAAAGTGTTCTTCACAGCCCAGTGATCAGATAGGAGCATCACCCTGGGAACCTGGGAGCCTGAGCAACAGCCCCAAGTGAGCTGAGTGTCCTTAGGTAAACCACTCCCCCTTTCGGGACTCTGTTTGCCCATCTGTGAACCCCAGGTTATGATACCCATTTCATACGATTAATGTTACTCATAGTGACCAGTAGTGGAGGGCTTATTATGTGTCACAAAGAGTGCTGAGTGCTTGACCCCATCACCGCATCTTTCCAACAATTCTTTTCAAATCAGATTATTATCATCCCCTTTATTCACATGAGAAACGGAGATTCAGAGAGGTTAAGAAACATGCCTGAGGTAACCCAGCACAGAGTGACAGAACAAGGATTTAAACTCAGGATCTTAACCACCAGGCTACCCTGCATCTTGATCAAGATGGGGTGAGATGAGGTTGGACCCAAAGGAACAGGTGTCCCTGATGTTCTGTGATGTTGGTTCCAACTCTGTCACTAACTTGGGTAGATCACGTTTGGGACCTTGGGTTCCTCATCTGTGAAACTGAGGTAGGTGATATCCAAGGTCATTTTTCATTTAAACATCCTAGACTAAGATGTCAGAGGTGTGAGTCCATTGTTGGATGGAGATGACCGACCTGACTCCCTTAAGCCCCACTTGAAGGTGGTACAATAAGCACACTGGAGGCACAAAGTCAGACAGACCTGGAATCTCAGCCTAGGCTCCTTCCTGGTGGAAGAAACACCTTATGCCTCAATGTTCCAATCTGTGAGATGGAGCCAATACATCCAACTCACAAAGCACTTATAAGGATCAGAGCCAAAGTCCTCACCCTGGCCTACCAAGTCCTATGACCCACCCGCCCCCACTTCCACCTCTCAGACCTCACCTCCTAGGCTCACGCTCATCCACTCTGCTCTGTCCACATGCTCCTGCCTCAGGGCCTTTGCACCTGCTCTTCTCTCTTCCTGGGCAAACTTTCTCCAGATAGCAATACGCTCACTCCCTCATCTCCTCCAAGCCTTTGCTCAAATGTCACATTCTCTTAAGGCCTTACCTGATCGCTCTATTTAAAATTGCAAACCTCTCTTCCAACTCACCCACAGCCTATCAAGCCATCCCTAACAGCTGACCCTGCTGCATTTTTCTCCATAAGCTTTATCACCATCTGACATACTATATATTGTCTGTCTCTTCTCACTAAAATATTAGCTTCGTGAAAGTAGCAATCTGTTTCCCTGCTGTATCCCCAGTACCTGGAATAGTTCCTGTCACACAATAGGTGGTCACTAAATACTTGTTGAATAAACACATGAATGGGCATGTTCATTCAAGGAATAAATATTTTTCCTTTTCTTCTCCTTTATACGTCTTGCCATTAATTGAACACTTCCTGTGAGCCAGGCCCTGGGCTAAGTGTGCTCCTAAAGGTATCCACCTGTGATGCCATTACCAATACCTGGAGCTTCAGACTCCTTGATCCCCCCAGTAATCAGCGATGCCCTCTCTCTACCTGTCATTTTTCGCATCCCTGGTTCTCCCCAAACCAGTCTCTCAGATGTGTTCAAGGAACCAGTGAATCTTTTAATTAAAACAGTCTGCTGTGATGAATCTGTTATTACAGAGCCTTACCTATGTAAAACATTAATAATACAAATTTCATTGGTTTATGTCAGTGCCAAGCATTAATTTTTAATAGCAAAATGTATGAGTTATGAAAGGCATTAATGCAAACCAAATCACCAGCTGAGGATGAAAAGGAAATCTATTTTTTAGGGTAAGCAGTAGCCATGAAATATTATTGTGGCTTCCACCCAAGAGCGAGAAAGAAAATATTTCTTCACCCTTCAGCAATAATTTGAAAAAAAAAAAAAAAAGACCCAGGTGAAAAAGAACTTTATCATCACCTCAACATCAGTTCTAAATTGGAACGGAGAGCTGTCCCTTTTATCTTACTGGGTCTCTGGTGGCAATTTCAAAGTAAGAAGTTTATGCAAAATTGTCCTAATTACCCACCCCAGTCACATTTATACTTCTAGGATAAAATATTAATAATAATTTGTTACATTTGCACGGCACGGTAGAGTTTACGAAGCACTTTGATTCATGATCTCAATTGATCCCTGTAACTCTGCAAGGCAGGGGAATGCATGACCATTTTACAGATGACCCTACTGATGCACAAAAGTGCAGTAAGTATATTTAGTGAATAAATGAAGGAAAGTGGGAAAGAAAAGGCAAGACGGAAGGAAGGGCGGGAGGAAAGAAGGGAAGAAGATTGGCAGGCAGGCCAATAGGACGATGTGAGGGGTTGGGGAAGGAAGGAAGGATGGAGACAGGAAGCCTAACTAATGCTCAGGTGACTCTCCATATGCCACACCTTCCATTCTCGGCCCTCCACTGCCCCCCTCTAGGGCCCAGGAAGCTCATACCCAAGGACTTCATCATCAACCTTCCTCCTCCCTGCATTCAGCCAGTGGGAGCTCCCTGCCCCCTCCCCCAGGAGATCAGCAGGTAGGAGGAGAAAGGAATAGGCACAGTTCTCCTGCCCACTGCCCCACCCTCCCTGCTTCAGCACCACCCCCTAGCAGTGACTACCCACCTACAATTCCAGCTCCCAGCAGGATCCCCCAAGAACCCTCTGTCCTCCCCTTGTCCCTTCATCCCTAGAGATGCTGATGGCTTCCCACTGATGCTGCTCTCTGGGTGCCTCCATCTCCCACGTTTACCGCTTTACCCTGACTCACACCTTTGTACGTGGTCCCTCCAGTAAACACTCTTCAGCTGAACCATCCAGAATTCATCAGGAGTGAATTCTCTTTCCTGCTTGGAACCTGACCTATATATGCATGAGTCCTCTCACCCCACTATTCTAGATGGAATTGGACCCACCAATATGGAAGCTGATAAAAAAAAAGAAAGGTCAGCTATCATTTCCCTGGAGCTTCTCACCCCACTAAGGGGCATCGCAGCCAGTTAGCTCAAAACCAGTATTTGAGCTCGTGGCCTCTGTTTTCAGGTCCTCTCCCATTCTGATGGTCACCTGGAACCACGGGAGGTCAGTGCTGCCCTTATTGAGAGGATGATAACAACATAAACATTCAGTGGGAGCCTTCCGGACAAAGAGGATGGCGAGGGTACCAACGTCTGACACTGTACTTAATTGTTCAAATACTTATAAATGTGCACGTGTACCTTCCTGTGTAGCATTTATATGTTTACACACATCAACCTGTTAAATAGATATTATTATCCCCTTTTGTAGGTGAGGAAATTGAGGCTCCAGGGTTGTGACTAGCTTGCTTGTCTAAGATCATTACTTATTATCATTATCATCAAAATTTGCCTTTTACGGATTGCTGGCTCTTGAGTAACATGTTGAGTTATCACATTGAATCCCCTCACAACCCTACAAGATAGTTATACTTATTCCCGTTTCACAGATGTGGAAACTGAGGCTTAGGTCAAGGAAGAGTGCATCCACTGGAGCCCAGGCTTGCTGAGTCCAAAGCACACGCCCCTTTCTGTGATGTCATCCCAACAAGGCAAGGCTGCCATGCTGTCCCTCTTTATCTCACACGTAGCCTCTGCCATGAAATAATAAGCACTAATTCACTCTCAGCCACCCCTTGCAGCTCCATCACACTGGGTCTGACCGTTTCCCAGGCTCAGATGGAGGACCACATCCTCTCTTAACCGCCTTCCCCACTCACTTGCTGCTTCTCTTCTCTGATACTCGTGGCTATTTTTAATCTCATTGAAGACGAAAGTCAAAGATAAAATCCTAAGATGATCAAAATAATTATTCCTGGGAAAGAATTAATCCTGTGGCCCTTCAAACCTGATAGAGTTTTGTAATTTTTAATTTTAAAAGTAATGCACTGTAACTGTTATAATATCAAGTGGTACAAAAGGGACTAAAGTAAAAAGTGAATGCCCCTTTCCTCTTGTCTGGCTCCCAAACCCATTTCTCAGAGGTAACCACATATCTAATTTGTGTCTTGACCCCCAACAGAAATTTTAATATGTTTGATACACAAGGGATTAGGTTAGACAAACTGTTTTACAGTTTGATTTTCTTCCTCCAACTATATATCTTAGACGGCCCTCTCTACCAGCGCATAGGTGGCATTAGCTCTTAATGGAACTCTGCACTGTGCCAGGCACTCTGTGAGTGCTGAGCATACGTTGGTGAATGAATCGGTCTTCACCATCATCATCACCTTCATCTGAGGAGCTGACACATGCTAAGCCCTTCACATTGACCTTCTTTTATTATCAGAACGTGACATGGGTACTGTTAACATCTCCATTTTCAGAATAGGAAATAGAGGTGTCAAGAAGTTAAGTAACTCACATAGCGTCTCCCTATCAGTTCCTGGTGGATCCGGGATTTGAACACAGGCACTCTAACTCCTGATCCCAGATTCTTAAGTGAACCCATGGTTCTTGTCCTCATTGAGCTCCCAGTCTGGGAGGCAGAGTGGGGAAAAATACAATAAATCCATATGGTAAGTGCTAGTTAAAGAGAGTTAACAGGGTGCATAATATTATTTAGTGCATGATATGCTAGTTCGTTCAGCCATTTCCCTGTTGATGGACATTTAGGTCATTTCTAGTAGTTCATGATTACAAGCAGCACACAGTGAACATCTCAGGCCACCCAGCACTGGGCAGCTATACCTGTAAGCTAAACTCCTAAAAGTGGAATTACAGAAGCAAACAGCACACGCATTTTAAATTTTGATAGATATTTCAAAATCGCCCTCCAAAATGTGATGTCCATTTGAGATCCTACATGGGCATGGAGGGCCCATTTTCATTCTCACCAGGACTGACTATTAGGGCTCACTTTCATCTTTAGTGAAAAATTTCATTTCTGCTGTTATTTTCATGTCTTTTCCATTGAGACTGCTATGTATTTATTAACTGTGGTCACTTCTTGACTTTGACTCATTACCTTGGGAGAGAATGTGATTGAATGGAAAGAACTTAAGATCAGAACCCAAGAGACTTGGGATTTAGTTTCAGTACCAAAACTTACCAGCTGGGTGGTCATGAGTATGTGGCCGATCTCAGCAGTGGAGTCCTGGAACAGAGGAAGAAGATTGGGGCTGCACCCCTCCAGGACCACGGTGGTAAGGAACCGAGAGGAACTCCCATCTGAGGGTTCTGGCACAAGGCTGCCTGGACACGCTCAGCTGGAGGATTCAGCCACAGCACACAAGGCACTTCCAAAGCCTAGAGGACACAATGGGGTGGGGTGCCCTGTTGGAGTCCCTCGCATCCACTCTGAGCTTAGGATCCACAAGCTAGACCACTAATAATCAACTGAGATGAGGGAAACACGCTCTCCTCTCGTCCCTGCTCCCACCCCAGTGCCAGAGGGGACCACGCAGGGAAGAGAAAGGGGGTTTGTGTGAGCACGTGGACCTCACAACCAAACCCCACTCTGACCTCTGAGATCTCAGCTCTACACTGTTAAGGGTGGTAAAGCGAGCTTTGAATCTAATATGAGATTAGAATTTTTAAAATAAATAGACCTGAGTCTTAATCATCAAAATAAGGCTAATACTAAAAGTAACTGACAGTCCTGGAATCAGCCTGAGCTGTAATTACAAGAGCTCTCCACTCAGCAGGAAAGGGGGGTACAACGGGCACAGCTGGTGGCAGTTGGGAGGGGAGAAGATGTAAGCATTTCATGTTTATATCCCAACTAGTTAAGACCCTTCATTATTAGTAACTAATGAGAGGATTGACTCAGCTGATCTTTTCTACTTCTCTAATTCTAAGATTACATGATTTATTCATTCATTCAACACGCATTTGAGAAGCACTTAGGCACCGAGTGCTGTGCTGAACTGTGAGGCGACATAAAGGGAAAGGCATCCTCTCCATCCTCTCGGAACTTTCCACTGATGCGGAAGGCAAAGGCTCAACAAAGCCATGGCCACACCGTGCAGGGGTGCAGCCCAGAGGTGTGAGCAAGATCCTTTGGGAGGAAGGGACAAGGGGAGTGGGAGAGACATCAAAAAAAGTGAAAAAAGTCTCATGAGGAAAAGGGCTTTGCTGGTCAAGAATGGAACTGTATACAGGCCCTTGTGTCCTTGTCTTTTGAAGTAAAAAGCTTTTCCTTTAGCCTCCCAGGCCTCCCCTCAGTCTCAAAGTCCTGGCTCAAGAGTTAATGATTAGGAAATCTGAAGATACAGAAACGAAAAAGAGCTGTTAGGCTGAAAAAACAGTAGCAATTTAGACTATAAACCCGTGACATGGCAGAATCACAGAACTCCCAGTTCCCTGAAAGATATCGACAAAGGCCTGACACATGTTCCAAAGTTGTTTTTACAGGAAACAGACCCCCACCAGATGGAACCTGCTAACCATGAGAACATAGACCTGAGACCCATTGAAGCCAGAAGGTTGATAATGCTTGAAAACTTGACCTTGGTGCCAACCAATCTGTGAATCGTGCATGAGTTCATCACACATCCTGCAGCCTCCTCCCTCACACCACCTTGAAAACCCCTTCCCTGAAAGCCATCGGGGAGTTCGGGTGTTTTGAGCATGAGAAGCCCATTCTCCTTGCATGGTGCCCTGCAATAAACGCTGCACTTTCCTTCACCACAACCCAGTGTCAGTAGATTGGCTTCACTGAATGAGGGCACACGGACCCTAGTTTGGTTCGGTAACAAGAAGCGAGGAGGGAATATTCTAGGGGGAAAAGAGTTGGGCTCTGGCAGGGAGGCATGGTTGATGCTCAGGGGAACTGCACAGAGGTTAAGGTGGCTGGAGCAGGAGGGAGCGGGTGTGGGAGATGATCCCACAGACAGTGGAGTGGGAAGGCAGGCAGAGGAGCTTGACTCAGTTCCCAAGGTAACGAGGAGTCATGGGATGTTCAGGGGCAGGGGTGAGGCATGGTCAAAATGTGTTTCAGAAGGATGACTCTGGATCCAGTCTGGGAGCAAGTTGCAGGGGCTGGAATGGGAATGGAGCCAGACCAGACCAGTCCCTGCTTCCAGCATCTCCTGGCTGTCTAGTGCCCCGAGGAAGCGATATCAGGAAGGCATCCTGATCTACCTTTTTTCCTGTCTCCACAAGCTTCAGCAGTAGCATAATTTCCCTTTCTTTGCAGAGATGCTATCCCAGCAGAGTGGCATCCTGCCAAGACGGCCAGCCCGAAGTAGGAGAGACAGTGGGATGAGGTGGGGAGAGAGGCACATGGATTTCACAGCTGTAAGTTCTATCATATTGAATTTCTTCCAGAACATAACACACGGCAATGCTGATGAGGCCCCCCTACACCTAACACAGCCTCTAGATTTGCCAAGCAATGGTGTTGGAATCTTCCATGAGGAATCGTGTCCAGCAGGGCACACAAGAGGTGAGTGCCAACCTTGGAGCTCACGGCAAAACCTTCTGGAGAAAGGGAAAAGCATCACCCTTTGGGGAACCTCCTCTTCTCATAAATCCGTCTCACAGATAACAGGCCAGCACCCTCCATAATGAAAGTGAGAGGTGATATTGTCCTCATGAAAGCTATTGTGACTTGTTCAGAGAGAGAGAGAGAAATCTGAGAACTACTGAATGTGATTCTGCTTTTCAGGTTTAAGCAGTTAAATCATAGAGAGCCCACAGGATGGTAAGAATGTAGATGTAATTCTGGGGCATCTTCACCCTGTGCCCCCAACTCAGTCCTAGGGCAGGAGGACATGGTCCTACACTTTCTGAGAACTCCATGCAGCCCCTCCCTCACTTAGCACAGACCCTACCCTAGCACACTTTCTTTTTCCTTCGTCCTTTTTAACTCTTTTCGTCAATGCTCTTCTGCCCCCTAGACAATTCCTATTCATCTTGTGTGCATGAATTATAAATAATCTTCAGCCACATCTGGTTCTTCCGTGGGTTATGGTACTTAGGCCACAAGGGCAGAAGAGAAGGGGTGTATTCATTTCCCAGAGCTGCCATAACAAATGGCCACAAACTGGATGGTTTAAAACAACAGAAATGTATTCTCTCCCAGCTCTGATATCAAGATGTTGGTAGGGCCATGTTCCCTGTAAAGGAGGGATCTAAGGAAGAGTCTTTCCCTGCCCCTTCCTGGCTTCTGGTGGTTCCTGGCACTCCTTGGCATTCCTGGGCTTATAGCTGCATTACCCCAATCTCTGATTCTGTCTTCATAGGGCCGTCTTCCCTCTGTCTGTGTGTCCTCTCCTCGTATAAGGACACCAGACACTGAATTTCGCGCCCACCCTAATCTTGTATAACCTCATCTTAACTAATTATATCTACAATGACTTTATTTTTAAATAAGGTCACACTCTGAGGTTTCAGGTAGATAGGAATTTCAGGGGACACTATTCAAACCAGTACAAAGGACACAATCCTTAGGATAAATACATTAAAAGAAAATCAGACCATTTGCACTATGAAGATAAAGCTCCTGTTAGAATTTCTCCAGTACCTAATAACGCTGAAATAGACACTCTCCTACCCAACCACGGGTTGTTTTCTGTTAACTTCATGACAAGAAGTGCAGGCTCAGGAAATGCATGGGCAATGGGAGAGAGACCTGGGCTGCTCCATATGGTTGAGGAAACAGGCCCAGGGAGAGGTGAGTGGAGCTGTCCAAGGTGCCTAGAAGCCAGGTGTACTGACTCCAAACTGCGGCTCTCTCCACTTCATCCCACTGCTGTGTGTCTCCACATGGCAAAACTTCTGGACGCTGAGGGGACAGAGCCAATGACTGACCCAAAGAGAATGAGGCAGGCAGGATTTTGGTTTCCCAGAGCTGCGGTTGCCCAAGCCTTAGGGCTCGCATTCTTAGTGGCAGAGCTGAGTGTTGGCCCTAGCCAGGAGACACTACGCAAGGTAGGCTCAGCTACCAGACTGTTCCACCTCCCATCAGGAGCCTGGTAGGGAGTCACACCAATGCACTTGCTTTGGAATGGGGAAGGAGATCTCATGTGGCATTTATCAAATGTTTTCTAGTCAAGATGCACTGGTTCTGATTCTTAATTCTGCCCATTGGCAAAAGGAGGGAAGCCGAGTGGTTTCCAGGGCCTGAGGATGTCAAAGATGCCTTTTCTTACCAGCTCAGGTGAGCCTGGATTTAGACCAGGTCAACGGAGATAATGACAGCTCCAGGGCTCAACTCAGCCCCTACTAGGCGAGCGTCCACATAGTGCCAAAAAGATAGGAGAGAGATAGAGATAGAGACAGAGATAGAAAAAAGAGATGGAAAGAGGAAGGGAGGGCAGGAGAGAGAGAGAGGGACAGGAAGAGAGAAATAGATTTATATGGACTTGAATATGACATTGCCAAGTTTACTCCCATCCGCCATAATCCTAAGACAGATGTACCTGGATTGGCAGGATCTATGTGCGTGGATGGAAATTGGGTCAGGAGCACCACAGGAAGACTGCCTGGTGCCTGGAAAGCACAGTCACTCAGGATGGGTGAGCTGCCCTGAGACTGACTCCTAAAACTGCAATTACCCACCATGAAATCTATAGCAACGCCCACTCCTGTCGACCTCAGTCTCCTTACCTGTGACTGGGATGCTGCCCAGGTGGCTGTGAGGGTCGAATGAGAGCATGTAGTTTTAGAAGGTATTTACACACCCGCCCTGTTCCAGAAAGGATTTGCGGCACCTATGGGATAATGTAGACCCAGCACTTAGCACATTACCTAGCATGTAAGAGGTCCACAGTCCTCCTTAGCCTTCCTTCAAAACCTCAGCAATTCAGTCTAATGCAATGTGGAGAGAATGCAGCAGTCAAAATGAATTAGGCAAATGTAGATATTTTTAGAGAAAAGTAGTCTTAATCAGTGGATCACCTATTCATCCAATAAAAATAGAATAACTTTAGAAACGGGGTAGCAATCTGAAAAAATGTTACGACGTAAGTAAAAAGGCAGTGACAAAATTTTAAAGGGGGGGAAGTGCATTTGCATAATGCTTTACAAAATATGTTGATCTAACAAGACGGAGAAATTTTTACCTCTTCTCTCCAGTCCTCACCAGAATTCTTTTGTTAAGGAAATGCGTTTGTTTGGGTAAATTACTTGGAAAGAAGTGGGCTAAATGTGGGAACTAATCTGAGTGAGAGGAGGGGGAGACCTTTCCTGTGACTCCAGGAAAGGGTGGTCTTGGAGGAGGAGTTCAGAAGGGAAGGGAGAGGAGATGCAGCAGGCACACAGGCAGGAGACCCCCTGTTGTAGGATACGGGAGGCCTTCCCAGGAGCCCCCGCACTTCGGTCAAGCTACTAACTCGTGCACAAGTGACAGTGCAGGGCTTGCTTGGGCACTGAGGGAAGTGGCTGGATTAGTGCCCAGATGGATGCAAAGGAAAATAAAAATCAAGCATAGGAACACAGATCAGGAGCAGAGCAAAGCCAGGGGGCAGTGGGACACAGAAACTCTCCAAAGCTAGGAGAAGAGTCCAAACGCTCCTACACTGAATTGGAGAATCAGGGGGCCTGTGCTGGCGTCTCGGTTACATTTGACTACATGGACAAAGATATAAAGAAAAAAATAAAATGGGTGATATATCATAATGGAAAATTGTGTTTGATTTTTTGAATATTTTCCTAAATTATAAAGTCACATATGGGCCTTGTGGAAATTTTGAAAAATACAGAAAAGCGTAAGGAAGAAAAACCACTGTTAATATTTTGGTGTATGTCGCTCAAGTCTCCTCCCACTCATGTGCCTGCTGGCACCCAGACTTACACATACATGCACACACACACACACTCAGGTGTATTAGGCCGCATACATCGGGTTTTCTGTCCTCCACTTTTTCTACTCAACCACGTAATATCAGCATTTCATGTGGCATTAAATCAGCATTAAACCACATATTAATCAGCATTTCATGTGGCATTAAATTTCTTTCTCTATTTCACTTTTAATGGCTACATAGTATTCCACAACATGGCACATAATTTAACCAAATCTCCCGATTTTAGAATTCACTCTTCTAAATAATGCCCCAATGAACGTCCTGACACATAAACCTTTGCATATATATATATTGGTTATTTCTTCAGGATCCCTTTCTAGAAATATAGTTCCTGGGTCAAAGAAATGGATAATTTAAGGCTTTTGTCACATTTGCCCAAATTGCCTTCCACAGATAAGGTACCTATTTGATAATCACCAAATTTTCATGCCTGAAAATGCCCATTTCCTCCACAGGGTCACTTAGCATTGGGGATAGTAATCTTCTTTCATCTCTGCCAGTTTAATGAGTGAAAATGCCATCTCAGCATTGTTTTAATTTTTGTTTCTTTGATCACCCGTGAGATTGATTATTTGCTCTTTGTATTTCATTTGTTATTAAATGACATACTTACATCCTTTGCCCATTTTTTTTTTCACTTAGTTCCATGAACATATTTTTATTGTCTTAAGAAAGAATATATCTTGTGTGTATATTTAAAAATCAGAGACATCTTGAATTATCAAAGAAAATTTTACAGAACACTGAAACATACCAAAAGTAGGCTAGGGGGAAGTTAAAAGGAAAGCAGCATTTGATCGATGGCTAAATTACACAATGCTGTCACCTCCTTCTTTGCCCATTTTCTTACTGGAGCTTTTTTTCCTTGTGTATGCATCTTTTAATCATTGTCTGCCATATATACTGTCAATATTTCCTTAGTTTATATTATCTTTTGAACTTGTTTATGGAGTTTTTGAAGCATAATAGCTTTATTTTATTTAGTTAAATCTACCAATATTTACCTTTACTGTATGTTTTTAATACTTAGAAAGGTTTTCCCCATTCTGCAATTAAGTAAATATTTTTATCATTTTTTAACCCAAATACGCTTTTTAAAATTTTTCTTGTCTTCACTCTAACTGGAATTGAGTAATCTATATGAGGTAATGATATAAATCCATGTATTTTATGAATAGTCAACCATCCCAACATCATTTATTGACTGATCCATTCTTTTCCACTAATGTGACATGTCACCTCTATCGTGGGTGGTATTTCATGAGCCCTTACATAGCTGAGAAAGTCTTTCTGTTGATTATATTTGACTGGGTATAAAATCTTGAATCACTAATTTTTCTCTCAAAATTCCTTCAAAATTGCTGCTTCATATTCTAAAACTTAGTTTGTTCTCCATGTTTTTCTATCCTCTGCAAAATTTTACACAAAATAGGAGTTCTTTGTTTTATGAAGGTTTAGAAGAATTTACCCACCCACGTAAGACGTCACCATTTTAGAGGTAGTTCTTTGAGATTTTCCCCCAAGTTCTGTCGTACTTATTGTTATAGTGTGTCATATCCATTAAGGTCATTTTTATTTCATTTTATTTTTATCTTTTCTAGAAAATCATTCAGTTTATTCAGAATTTCAAATTCATTAACAAAAAGTTTTACGTAGTATTTTACTTAAATTTCTGGTTTATCAGAGTTTAAATGCCCTTTCTCCTGTTCAATGTTGACTACTTGTGTTTTATCCCTTTCAGTTATTGAGATTGTCAAAGATTGTTTTGTACTCATCTTTTTCCAGAAAAATTAAATCCTAAATTTCTTCACCAATTCTCCTTTTCTTTTCTCATGTATTCATTTCTTCTCTTAAATGTATTCTCTTCTTCTTTCCACTTTCTTTGAGCTAACTCTGTGATCCTCTACCTCACTTCTGAAGTTGAATATCAAGTCCATGTTTTTTTTGCTCTTTCCTACCTAAGGAAATTATTAAAGGCTGTGAATATTCCTTGGGATAAATCTTTGGCAATATTCCATCAGTGTTGATATGCTATGTTCTCATTGTTCGTGCATTCACCAGTCTGTAATTATAGTTTGTTTTAATTTAACGATCTTTGACTAAAGAGCATTTGATATTCTTCCTTATCTCATCCAACATCCTTCTCAGAGCTCAAATTTCCTCCTTTGAGTTTCTGATTCTTTTTCCAGCAGACCATGTCTTCTTAATGTCTGCCAAGGATACAAAATGGTTTCCTGAGTTCTTTCGTGTTTTCTTCTTTATTTCTGGAGGCTAAAGAGATGTACCTGCATCATAGGTCTCTTCTCTTGATCTGCAACCTAAGATTTTTATTGGCTTTTTTTCCCTATTGTTCATCTTCAAGAAAATCTAAACCTGTAAATATCTAAATCCTATACAGGGTATAAGAATTGTCCTGGACCCACTCTCTGTTGTTAGAGATGATGGCTAAACCCCCTCTTCAGTCTTCAGGAGGACAGCCTGAAGGATGCAGCCCACAGCTAAGTTCTCAATTTGCAGCAGTTCTCTAATAGGGTAAGACACATGGAGAAACCATAATTCCCAGCATGCAGTGACATGTGGCTCATCCCTTGTTCCTTTTTCTGTCTTCAGCATCTCATTTGCAGGCCTTGAACTCCACGGCTTGGAATATGGCATAATTAGCGAGTGTGCACACACACACACACACACACACACACACACACACACACACACATTTTCTGTTGAAAATTCTGAATTACTGTTTCGGCTTGAATGCAGACAAAAGGAAGGGGAGGGAAGGGAGAGGGCAGAGGAGATGGAGTGGGGGAAGAGTAACATCCTGGCTGCCTCCCAGTGGAAGGATGGCTGCCCTACTTTCTGATTTTAATGGCCCTGGGGTCTAGAGACAAGGAGGAAGTGCAAAGTCCCTTCTTACTTTTCTTCAAGGGGTCTCAGTTTTCATTAAAAAAAAAAAAAAAGTAAGGCAGGTTTCTCTTAGTTCAAATCCACCTGCTTCAGAGTTAGTGGAAATCTCTCTTTGATTCTATATTAGGCTGGTTACCGCTCTTAGTTTTAGGTGATTCTGTGAGCTTTTTCCTCGAGTTTCCATAGGTATTCAGTGGAGAATGTAAAGAGGCTGTGACAGAGCCTGAGAACCAGATGCCACCTTAATGAGCATTTTTCATTCACGGCTCTAATTTTGCTCGTGCAATAAATTCCAATCTTGCTGCCACCTCAGTCCAGTCCCGTCATTTCTTGCTGGGAGCGTTGGGGATATTGCCTGCCTCCTCTCTGCTTCCAGTCCCATCCCTTGCATTTCATCCTCCACCCCAGTTACCAAGGGTGATCTTCCTAAAGCCAAATCTATTTAGTCCCTTCCTCCTTTCCAGATCTCCAGCTCAGCCATCCAAAGCCTCAAGGAAGTACCTACATGACACAGCAAATGGCATCCAGCTCCTCTGGGGTCATGGGAAGGAATGGGTGAGTGCTTCCTTCTTGGGCCACCTGGCCACAGCCTGCCTGGGAAAATGCAGGACAAAGGAAGTTGGTTCTTCAGCTTCTTGTTTTATCCCCCTGAGAAATGTATTTTCAGGATCAGCTACATAATTTGTGGGCCCCTGTGCAAAATGAAAATGCAGGGCCTCTTGTTGAAAATGTGTTAAGAATTTCAAGATGGCAACAGCACAGCATTAACCCAGGAGTGGGGCCCTTCTGAGTGCGGGGCTTTGTGTGGGTGGCACAGGCCACTCACCCATGATACCAGCCCTGGGTGCTGTGTTTCACATGACTGGAGCTGGAAACACTGGCAGAGATCGTTTAGTCCAACTCTAACCCTTTCACAGTTGGAGAGCTGGGTCTGAAGCTCAGAGAGGGAGTAGATATTGGCCCAAATCCTAGAGCAAGTCAGAGATTGGGTCTCTTGCCTCCAGACTGGAGGATCCCTTTTCTTCCATGCTGCCCCATGAAGCTGTCTATCACTGGTTAAACCACACAGACACGGAGGGAAGGCCTCTGAGCTCTGGTATTGATCTCCCAGCAGAGGCAGAATAGTTTAAGGAGGAAGTGTCCCATATCTGGAGCAAGATTTGAAGCATTTATCCAACAAAAACAAACCCTGCATGTAACTGGGGCAGGTCGACTTTTCTCTCTGGACTTTAGTTTCCTCCTTTGCAACAGGAAGGCATTGAACCAGCTGGTCTGGAAGGCCCTTCCCAGGCCTAAATGATGTGGAAACATCAGGGTGGAAAACAGTCCCATGGGAACCCGAAGGGACCCCCCCCCCTCCCATTCCCAACAAGATGTAGCTGTGGGCTGAGCAGTCCTCGGGTAAAATTAAAGTCCGCTTTCAACCGAATTTGCCAGTTTTTCAGCCAAAAAAAAAAATAATAATAATAAGTATCACAACTACAAGCTGTTCCAAGCCAACCTGCCCTTAAACAGATAATCGGATTTGCATAAATTGAGTGCCGCTGAGGTTTAAATAATTCATCAACATGCCAGGCTCTTTTTTTTTTTTTTTTTTTTTTCTGTGGTACGCGGGCCTCTCACTGCTGTGGCCTCTCCCGCCGCGGAGCACAGGTTCCGGATGCGCAGGCCCAGCGGCCATGGCTCACGGGCCCAGCCGCTCCACGGCATGCGGGATCTTCCCAGACCGGGGCACGAACCCGTGTCCCCTGCATCGGCAGGCGGACCCCCAACCACTGCGCCACCAGGGAAGCCCGGCAGGCTCCTTTTAATAGCCAAACAGAACTGCCAGACTTTGGGAAAGGATGGATGGCAGCCCACGTCCCAAGGATGTGCACTGCACCCTCAGGATGGATGGTAAGGTTTGGAGACAGGAATCTCTGCTTCCTGGTTCTTCGTGGATTCAGATAAGGATGTGCTTTCACTTTCCACAGGACTGATGTGTTCAGCGAAAATGGTTCACAGAGTCAGGGCAGAGGGAAACGCCTGAGCCCATTTGCAAAAACACGAAATATCGTGCGAGATCTCACTTTCCTGCAGACTCAGGGAAATGAGAAGGATAAAGCCGCATGATGAGCTGATGGAAGACAGAAGCAGGGAAGTTGAAGCAAAGAAGATCCAAGTGTTGGGAGACAATTTCACTGCCTTCAGATCTCTGAAGTGTTGTCGTGGCCTAGAGAACAGAATGTTTTTGGAAGGAGATGTCAGGCTATCTGGGGGTGCAGTTTCTAGCTGGCCCTGGATGGCTTAATAGGGAATGAAGAACAGTCGCTCATATTAGCTAGAAGAGGAGGTCGTTTGGCCCTTTGTGATTTGCACAGTGACCTTGTTTTTGTCTGTGCACAGATCGCACAATGAAGGGGTCTTTTTTGTCTCACCTTGTTGGAGTCGAAGAATGACCTTGTCTGGCTCTGGTGTTCCGTGAGGGTGTTTATGTCCAAAAGTTGGGCACACAGCCCAATGGGAGAGCCAGGCCAGCTCCAAAGAGCTTGGAGGCCTAACTGTCAGCAGGTATCAGAGGCTGCTTTCCTCATCTCACAGCCATACAAGAAGATCAGTTTGGTTCTTTTTGTTGGTGGTGGTGGTTCTTTTCTTTTTTCCAAAATATCAGTGTCTTTATTTTTTTTAATTGAAGTATGGTTGACTTACAATGTCGTGCTGATTTCTGCTGTGCAGCAAAATGACTCAGTTATACACATATATGTATTTTTTTAATATTCTGTTCCATTATGGTTTATCCCAGGAGATTGAATATAGTTCCCTGTGCCATACAGTAGGAACCTTGTTGCTTATCCATTCTAAACGCAATAGTTTGCATCTACCAATCCGAAACTCCCAGTCCATCCCTCTCCCTCCCCCCTCCCCCTTGGCAACCACAAGTCTGTTCTCTATGTCTATGAGTCTGTTTCTGTTTTGTAGATATGTTCATCTGTGTCATATTTTAGATTCCACACATAAGTGATATCATATGGCTTTTGTCTTTCTCTTTCTCACTTCACTTAGTATGATAATCCCTAGTTGCATCCATGTTGCTGCAAATGGCATTATTTCATTCTTATTCATGGCTGAGTAGTATTCCATTGCGTATATGTACCACACCTACAAGAAGATCAGTTTTATAGCTGATCTCCCAGGGACCCTGGTTCAGAATATTCGATGCTAACTTCGTTGTCTTCCCCTCAAACGTGTCCCTTCACCTTGATCAGTGGAACCCCCTCCTACATGGGGACCCAGGTGAGATATCTGGACATCATCCTAGCCCCTTAACTCCATCTTCCTACCACATTTAATCCCATCACAAATCCTGTTGATTCTGCCTCGAGATTAAACCCAAGCTCCTAGAAGTCTTTTGTTCTTTCTTGTTTCCCCAAGTCAGTGTCCAGGGAACAGGGGAGGTGATGGGAATGTTGGAAGCAATGACATGGCATCTCCCCCCTTTCCCACTAGTGCCTGGGAATGGTTGGTCTTAGGAGAGAAGCCAAAGGAGGTGCGCTAGTGACAGGCTGTGTGGGACTTAGGACCCAAGCAATGTGGCCGTGTGGCTTTGTGCCACTGTGTATGGCACAGAATCGGGGAAAGAATCTTTCTTCCCCAACTCCACCCAAAGCCACCATGTTCTTTGGCCATCCTCTTGGTGTAGGGTTGCCAGTAGATAAGGGCAGGTGTGCCCAAGGGGGCTGAAATCTCAGGAGGAGCATGGAAAACAGAGACCTTTGTAGTGGGAACCAGAACAGACAAACAAGGGAAGAATTTCCATGAGCATCTACAAGCCAGGGGAGAGACTCACTCTGGAGACGTCAGACCAGCAAAATATGAATACAAATATTAATATGATTCTGTTAGTAGCCATAGGCTGGCAAAAGATGAGACATTTGGGTCTCACAAAGTCTGTGCCCATAGAACTTAGAGGGCCCTAGACTGGTGCTCCTCACACTTTTTGTGGCCAGGGACGAATCGTTGCTGTTGGTTCCCCGTCCATCATGGGCTATTGTGTGGACTGGTGTATGTGACTAAGGCATGGATTGTTCTACCTGCAAATCACCACCCACCTCCAGACACACCCACACCGGTCTGTGCCCTATTCAGCAAGGGAAGACTCTGATCACATACTTGGATGTCCCAGCCATGCCAAATAGCTGCAAAATGTTCTAAACACTTAGTTCTGCCCGTTTTCTTACCACTCCTCCTTGCTAGAGGTGGAGCCAGTGGGTGGGGTAGGGCAGTGTAAATGCTTTCTTCCCAACAGTCACGGACCAGCACCAGTCTGTGGACCATAGTTTGCATAACATCATCTCTGGCCGTCAAAGGTCAAAGCAGGCATTTCAAAGTTACCAAGTCTTATCCCCTCGTCTCAAGAGCATGGCCTTGTGCTAAGCGAAAGTTGACTTAATTAATTTCTCAGATCCATACAGGCCAAGACAGACTTATGAGCTGGGGAAAGTCATCAAGAATGTGAATGTCATGTCGCATCTCCTATCAAAGATGTTGTATGTACTAGTTGCCTATGGCTGCTGTCAGAAATAAACACACACTCGGTGGTTGAAAACAATACAAATGTATTTGCTTTCGGTTCTGGAGGTCAGAAGTCCAAAATGAGCCTCAGGGGCTAAAATCAAGGTGCCTGCAGAGCTGGTTTCTTCTGGAGGCTCCAGGGGAGAATTTTCCCTGCCTCCCTCCAGCTTCTAGAGGTCACAGCACTCCTTGGCTTCTAGCCACATCACTCCAAGTTCTGTTCCAGCATTGCATCACTGTTGCCAGCCTTTGATGTTCTTGCCTTCCCCGTATAAGGAACCTTCTGGCTCCAGTTAGGGCACACCAGATAATGTCCCCAACTCAAAATCTTTAATGTGATCACACCTGCAAACTCCCTTTTACTCTATAAGGTAAGATTCACAGGTCCTGGGGATTAGGGCACGGTCACCTTTGGGCTGGCCATTATTCATCTTACCACAGTAGGAAAAGTACATTTTCTTTGAATTCGTCTTTCCCCCGTCAGACCTGATTCAGTGAAAAGAGGACTGGTTTTAGCCCCTCGTGGGCTTGTGTTCCAAGTCCAACTCAGACACGCCTTTGTTGTGTGAGTTGTGGCATGTCATTTCATCCTTTCTGAGTCTCAATTAGTCCATCTGTAAAATGGGGTCAGCATCGTACCTCCCAGGGTTGCTATGAGGAAGAATATGTATGTGTATTCAAAGGGCAGAGCACCCATAGGGGCTCAGAACACATTACTTTGCTCTTTTCTGGATGTAGTGCTACACCTTCCTTATCTGCCCACCAGGAACACTGGTGACCTGGCGTTTCTTTCTCACTAGTACTCAGGGGATCCACATTATCATGATTTCACACACATCTCCCCTCTGCTTGTCTTTTATCTCCAGGAAATCTCTGCCTGCACCATCCCCCTGGCCATTGCCCATGGCAGCAAAGGCATTTTTCCAGCCTTGGACCAAACAGAGCAGAGATTACGGACGGTACACAGGAGGATGCCCACGGGAAGAGACACAGCCAGATCTGCCTCCCCGCTGTGTACTTTGAGGCCAGACATGAAAGGCCTTTTTAGAGAGATGCAGGGAGTTGTCATTAGAGCCTTTCTTCTCTTGATAATGGCCCTTCCAGAACCAGAAGAAAAAAAAAAATGTTGATGTGCTATTTATTATAATACGTGGGCTGAAGGGTATATATAATCATGAAAATCAACCTTTGACCAAAACTGCTCCTGTAATTGTTTCAGTTTTAACACTGTGTGCTATCTAACATTTTCCTGTGAGTGGTCTCAGAAGAAAATCATAGCATGTTAGGGCAACCCAAAGCCATTGAATCCATTCTCAAAAAAAGCCAATACAGAGCGATTCTACTTGCACACCTTTGATGACAATAGGCTCACTACCTCCTTCCTCTACAGTTCTTTCTTTCAGGCCCTTGAGGGTGATAAATAAGCACACCCTTCTCCCCTCCAATTTTGAATCAATTGTGAAAGAGATTAGTCAGCTGGGGATAATATCAGCTTCAATGTTTATATACGGGGATGGGAGTAGGCAAAGTGGACATGAGGCCAGAATGGGCTTTCTATGACTCCCTCAAGCCTAGGGCCAGCCTCAATGAGAGATGAGTCTGCAGAGCAGCCTCCCACCCACCCAGCAACTTGGGGGACCCTGGCTGCCTCACACCCCACTTGGGCCCAGAGGGTATAGGAATGCCGCCCTATGCTTCTCTGTGAACGAGTGGCATGTGGCCCTTTGCTCCACCCAACAGGCAGGACCAAGATGCAGACTCTCTCATCCTCTCACCATCTCTTCCTAAGGCCTGCAGCCAACCAGAGGCCAAAGCCCAGTGAAAGATTTCTCCTTCAAACTTCTGCGAGTCCTCTGTTCTGTGAGGCAGCAGTAACCTAGGAAGGGAGAACGTGATTCCACCCTAGGTGATTGCTTGAGTCAATCGATTTGATTGCTTTCCTTGCTGGAGCTGAAATCTGTTTCCATTCCAATCCACCCAGTCTTCCCGGTTCTGTGCTCTGTTGCTCTACAGGACAGGTCAAGGACAATACCCACCACCACGCGCTCCGTGGTCCAGTTCAAACCGTGATTCTGCTACTGACTTGGCATGTCTCCTAGGGCAGATTTATCTACTTTTCTAAGTCTCCATCTCCTCATGTATGAAGTGGGGCTGACGGTGGTCCCTCCCTCACAGGGGGTTATGACCATTCACTGAGATAAACCATGGGAATCATTTGGCCTGAAACGTGGTAATAGTTTCATAGTCATTGCTGGCATTATTGCCACACGGAGAAGTTTAAACATCGCATAATATAAGATACAAAAAAGAACTTAGCCCACTAGGTGGAACGACTCCTGGTACCCTCTCTGGGGAAGGCAAGAGGAAATGAGATCCAAACTTCAACCTTCCCTGGACACTTTGTTGAGAGAGGGGTGGAGAACAGAACGCTGGCCTGAACCTACTCACTCCTGCGGAACACGGTCTTTCATCATCTGACATCCTCTCACGCTCTACCCTGGTTCAGCGCTGTGCTGGGCAATGAGCCCACAGAAGGCACTCAGATGCTGCTCTGATCTTTACAGAGCTCGCAGACCTAGCAAAGTCTGCAGCCTGTGGCTGCAGAGTACACCCCTGAGGAAGAGGGTCACTTCCACATGGTGGCCTTGGGAATGCTTCCTGGGGAAGTGGGAATTCAAATTGAGCTTTGAGAGATGGCTACAACTTGATGGGTAGTGTATCAGCTATTTATGCCACAATAAATGCTGTGTAACAAGCAATCCCAAAACTCAGTGGCATCAAACAATAGGCATGGACTTCTGATCACGAGTCCATGCCTAACCTGGTGGTTGTGTTGATCTTGGCTGACACTTTCATGTAGCTCAGTGTTGGCTGGCAGTCAGATGGTCCAGAATGACCGTGGCTGGGACAACCAGGGTAACTCAGCTCTTTTCCATGTGCTTCTCATCCTCCAGCAGGATCATCCAGGAATGGTCTCCAGCGGATCATGGAGGAAGAGAAGAGAGAGCAAGCCACACTGTGCAAGCTTTTTCCAAGACTCAGATTGTGTCACACGCACAGACATCTCATTGGCCATCAGAAATCACATGGCTGAGGCTGGCATCAGAAAGGAGGACGCTTCAGAGTTACAGAGCACAAGGAAAGGAGAAGAACAGAGTTCCTTAATGCAATCAGTCTGCATAGGAGTAGAGAGAAGAGCCAGAGGGAAACCTGAGTGAGCTGTGAGGATGGGGGGAAGAAGGGACTCTTCCTGTCCCATCTGGACCGGAGGACGCCTCCATCACCACAACAGCCGCTGTTTCCTGAGCATCAAGACTGTGCCAGGCACAGGGTCAGATGTTCAACACCGTTATCTCATTTCAAGGCAGACATTCCCATACTACAGATGAGAAATCAAGGCTTGGGTATGGAAAAGCCAGGATTCAAACCCTAGTCTGTCAGACACAAAACCCTAGGTACTTGCCACTACCACCCCTGCCCATTAGGAATCCGTGAGGGAATTAAAGATTGGACCCAGATGGTCAAGACCCAGACGTCTACCCTTGACCCCACCTTTCTGTGAGACCTCACTCGTTCCAGAGCTCGCCTTCCTCACCACCAAGGCCTCCCTGCACTCACTGCCTTCCCTGAGGCGTCCCTATTTGAGCTTAATTAGGTTTGTGCCAAGTTCATGAATTTCCTTAAACTTAATGGGCTCTAAAGAGAAAATAGAGATCTTTCTTGCCAGGTGTTTATTTCCTTCCCACGTTGTCCCCACTGCACTCTGAGACTCATTTCCTCATCCCATCTGGTTAATGGGTGCAGGTGAGATTTAGCAGAGCGCAGTGCACCCTCCCCGGGTGCCCCCAGCCACCCCACCCACAGCAAGCCCAGACGTCCCCTCCTCCCCTGGCAAGAAGATGGGAAAGAGAGAAACGTTACAGACCAGCCTTGTCCCCAGTCGAGCCAAATCCATCCCTCACATCTGGCCTTAAACATTTTTGCAAAGGGCAGGAAGGACGTGACATTTCTTGAGGTCCTACTATGTGCGTGTGTCTGTCCCACACTGCATGTGTCCCCTCATCCCATTCATCGAGCAAATTGACAGAGTACAGATTCTGAAGCCATTTCATCCGTGCAGGCTACTTGCTGGGGATACCTCTGCTCCTCCGTTTTCTCACCCAAAGCTGGGGATGAACACGGCACTCACCTCAAAGGTCACTGTGAGGATTCAATGAGTTAGTACTTGTAAAGTGCTGAGAACAGTCCCTGGCTCATGATAAGGACTCAATAAATGTTTGCCACTCTAATTATAATGATTATTTCTATTATCCTCACCATTCTGTGAAACAGGCACTTGCCTCCTTTAGAGCTAAGAAAACAGATTTGTGGGGATAAAGCGATTTGCCCCAGATATCACCCAACTCTGTAAATCATAAGTAACAATAAGGTGGGAACCTTCTGTGCCAGCCAGTCCCTTCCCTGCCCATCACACCGCTACCCACCCACCCACCCACCACAGACTAGGGGGGCATAAAGAAATCAGTCTTTTAAAGCAGCAAATCCAATCCTCTCCAAGGCAAAGGCAAAAATAGCTCCCAGGAAGGGGAGGGTGGAGGAGGTTACAGCCTCTGTGAGCTCTCCTTTCTCTACTTGTCTCCAGCGAAGCCACTCAGTGTCTGATCCCACCTGTCCTCAGCCTGAGATGAGTAAAATACAACCCTTACCCAGGATCCCCTTCATATGCAGAGGTGGTAGGTGATTCTGCCTGGGGCTCAGGGAAGGCTGGGAGGATAAGGGCCCATTGAATGGGATTTAAAGGATGGGAGAAATTCACCAAGTGCAGAGAGGAAGCCCCAAAGCAGCCAGTGCAAAGGAACAGGAGAGCTTTCCGCTTATCCCCTGAGGGTGGACCGGGATCTGGTTAGTCAGGGGATAAAATGATTAGGGCTGTGGCAATAGCAGAGGACTTTGAAGGGTCTTGAGTGTCAAGAAAAGGCATTTGGGCTTCATCTGAGCACAGCGGGGAAAGCCACTGGGGGCTTTAAGCAGACACGGTGAGATGATCAGAGCTGGGATTTGGAACGCTCCATCCCTGGAGATTGATTTGAAGAGGCAGATATTAAGAGGAAAATTAACTTTGGAGGGCCTAGGTCAGGTGATGGACTGGGCACTACACACGTATCCCACGTATCCGGTGGAGCTTTCCCAGTGATGTTAGAACAGGAGTCTGCCAACTACCCACCGTCTGTGGACCAAATGCCCCCTGCTGCCTGTTTTTGTAAATAACAGTTTTAAATACAGTCACCACCACCGTCCATTTGTTTATGTGTCCTCTATGGTTGCTTTCACTATCATAGCAGGACTGAATGGTTGCAACGAAGATGGGCCCACAAGTCCTAAAATATTCACCATCTGACCCTTGTATAGAAAAAGGCTGTCAGTGTCTGTGTTAGAGGGAATGACTCTCATCCCCATTTTATGTATAAGAAAACCGAGGCTCTGAGAGATGAGGTGCCTTGCCCAAGGTCACATGGCTTGTAAGCAGAAGCAGGGAGGTGGACGAGGAGGCCTGGGACGATCGTTAAGGTAAAACCAGGAAGGTGGCCCCAGGATGCCCGACCCCAAATCCATTGCCGCAGACTTTTAGGCACCCTCCCGTCCCCTCCCGCCCAGCCACCACTGCAGTCAGCGGAGGGGACTCAGGCGCCTCTTTGTCAGCCAGAACCCTTGCTCTGGTCCCCAAACCAGCATCAAATGACTAATTTAAAACCTAATGCTTCTACCATGTCCACCCTGGCTGCCCCTTCTTCGGCTTATCATATCCTATTCAAATCCAAAATAAATTATTTCAGCTCTGCAGCCTTTGGATAAAGAAAAAAATGAAATTAAAAAATAAAAAAGGAAGAAGGCAAAGCTTTGAAGGGACAGCCTGCCTGCCTCCTTCTCCCTCAGCTCCAGGCCTTTTTTCTAAACCTGCACTGATAACCTTGAGGGGACGCTGAGCCCTAGAGGCTGCCGGGACAGAGCCACACTTCCATCCAGACCCCAGACCTTCCGCAGGCGGCCGGACAGAGATGCAAAGGTTTTAGGTACCAGATGGCCCTACATTTCCCATCAGTTTGACAAAGCCTTGTCCCCTAAGATAGACCAGAGCCCCACGTTTTTAGGAAATAAGATTGCGGGGGAAGGGAATGTGCATAACCACCTGATAATCATTAGTTTATTATTTAAGTATGTTTTATCCACCTGCCATAGGTATGCCAGGTGCTGAGCTAGGCAGTTGGCATATGGAGATAAATAGCCAGGGGAAACCCTGTTTGTGCGCCCATCCTAAGCAAACCATCAGACCTACTGCACTTTACAGTTTACAAAACGCTTTCTCCTCCACTCTTACTAGACCCTCCCCAGAATTCTCTGAGGCAAGGTGGGGGTGATGTCATTAAGAACCTCATCTTACAGCTGAGGAAACTGAGGCTTGGAGATGTAACAGAACTTCTCAAATTCTTCCCCCATCAGAGTCCCTGGCAGAATAGTGTAGTGGTTAAAACGCTGGCCACATTGACCTGGGTTTGCTAGCTGTGTGATCTTGAGACAGGTTTCTTAACCTTGCTAAATCTCACCTTACCCATCTCTGAAATGGGAAAAATAAAATCTATCTGTCAGGTCATTATGGGAGTTAAAATGAATAATGAGGAGAATTTAGTGCAATAGCAGACAGAGCAAGTTGTCACTGAAGGCTTGCTTGTCTGCTGTTGACTGCTGCTGTCTCTGGATGATGATGATGAAGGGGTGGGGAGAGGAAAGGGAGGTACAGGGGAAAGAGGAGGAGGGTGGGGGAGGGAGAGAAGGAAGGGGGAGGGAAAGAGGAGAAGGGGAAAAGGGAGGAGGGGAGGGGGACGAGGGGAGGGGAAAGTGGCAGGGGAAGGACAATGATGATGGTCTGGCCCCGCAGCTGACTCCCAATGGCCTCTGCCCACAGCCCTTGCATCCCCTGAAATGAGGTACCCTGGCTGTACCTCAGACTTCCTCCACTGACCAGGACAGATCCTCCCACCTCTCTAGTCTCAGTTTCCCCACCACAAAGGAGGGAGATGCACAAGACAATCTCCAGTCTTTTTTTGTTTGTTTGTTTGCTTTTTGTGTGTGTGTGTGTGTGTGTGGTACGCGGGCCTCTCACTGCTGTGCCCCCCCGCCCCCGCCCCCGTCGCGGAGCACAGGCTCCGGACGTGCAGGCCCAGTGGCCATGGCTCACGGGCCCAGCCGCTCCGCGGCATGTGGGACCTTCCCCGACCGGGGCACGAACCCGTGTCCCCTGCATCGGCAGGCGGACTCTGAACCACGGCGCCACCAGGGAAGCCCAGACAATCTCCAGTCTTTAGTCTCACTTGCTGGGAACTGAAGTCCCGATAACCAGGAGAGGAGAGACCCAGTCCCCAGTGGAGGGGACCGGAGAGAAGGCATGGGCGGGGCAGACGCCTGGTAAATTGAATACCTCAACTGTCTTTAAAGGAGACATGCCCCTCCCAACCCTGGGCAGTTTGGGGATCTCTCTTCTGCCACCGCCTGATTCCAGAGGGGTGGTTGTCAACAGAGGAAGCTGGCAAAAAGGGTCAGCAATGTGCCACGGTCTCCTGAGCACCTCAGAGGGACTCTGTGCGCTCGGCAGATGCCGGGCATCCTTGAGAGGGGGTTTGCTGGAGGAAATCACTGGGTAGGGGCATGTCTCCAGGAGCACCTGGGGCTGTGGGTGTCTTCACCGCCCTGGCTCTTGCCCTCTGTTATCAGATGGGGCGGCCAAGGTGGGGAGGATGCCCAAGACACACCGTGGGTTTTTGTCATCGCAGCCTGTCCGAGGAGGTGTGCAGATGGGAACCATGAGTCCGGGCAGGGCCAGGTGGCCGTGCAGCAGCTGCACGATGAGGTAAGAGGTCAAGTGTGTTAGCGTCTCCACGCCTCAGGCTCCCCAAACTTCTCCCCATGCATAGATTAACCAGCCAATAGTGACTTTTGCATCATTTGATTTCCTGATTCCCTCTAGATCACACTGAAAGCCCAGGGAGGAATCCACCCTCTGCTTTAGTGCTTCTGAGGATAAACACCTTCTACCCCTTGGCCCAGGACAGTCCATCCCCACAGCCCCAGTCCAAGCAAGATAATCCGTGTCTCCTCCTCGTGTCCGAAGCCTCCTGTCGGGGTGCATCCTAGATGCCTCTGTGGCATCTGTAGAGGAAAAGAAAGAAAGCAACTTTGAGCGAGACTGCCTGGCTTGAATCTCATTCTGCCACCCTGAGCTGTCTGACCTTGAACAAGGTCATGGAACTCTCAGAGGCTGGGCCATCATCGCTGTAGCACAGACATTGGAAAGTGTGAAAACCATAGGTTTGTCTGGGGCTGTGGGGACTTTTTTTTTTGTTTGGGGGGTTTGCTTGCTTATCAAGTGCCAAACAGATGCTACAGGCTCACACAGGTCAGCTCGTTTGATCCCATGAGGAAGATCCCTTTGGCCTTGTTTCACAAGAAAGGAATCCTGAGGCCCCGTGGGAAGCAGTGACTTGCCCTGGGTCACTTAGCAACAGAGCGACAGAGCCGAGCTTTGGAAATAGACATGTGCTCGTGGGCACTCTGCTCTGTCTTCACATCGGGCCCGGAAGGGATAGATGATAACCCCCGCCTTGCAAACAGGGACTCTGAAGCTCAGGGAGGTTACAGGCTTGCTCCAGGCCACACAGCTCAATTCCTAAGTAGCCAGGCTGGAGACTGAGCTGCTGTGGCTCACCCCAATGCCAGGGATCTCACCATGAGCCTTGGCCGTCTCTCCTCATCGCCCTCCGATATTTTAAAAGGAAGAAGGAAAGAAAATACTGCACTGGGCTTCCCTGGTGGCGCAGTGGTTGGGAGTCCGCCTGTCGATGCAGGGGACACGGGTTCGTGCCCCGGTCTGGGAAGATCCCACATGCCGCGGAGCGGCTGGGCCTGTGAACCATGGCCACTGAGCCTGCGCGTCCGGAGCCTGTGCTCCGCAACGGGAGAGGCCACAACAGTGAGAGGCCCGCGTACCGCAAAAACAAACAAACAAACAAACAAACAAACTGCACTGAACGTTTAGCTGAGGTGAAGCGGGTGGAAGACACTACCCTGGTATTAAACTATGGATGGAGCCGGGCTTGTGGCCCACCGCTCCCTCTGACATGCTCCAGCCGCCCCACCCGCCTCCGGGCCAGCCCCATAGCTTGTCAGGGAAGGTTTCTCAGGACTTTGGGTGACTGGGTAATGGGCTGATTATGCTGCTGGTGTGACCAAGGAGGGACAGAGGAAGCACCTTGGCTTAACCTCCAAGCCTCTACAAGAAGCTTTCACCTCAGGCCAGAGAACGGCTGGGCCCTCGGGGAGGGAGGGGGGCATCTGTGTGATCTTCTCCCCCCTGGACCCTTCACAATGGGCACTGTCACATAAGGCAGGCAGCCTGGTAGAGGGAAAGGGCCTGAGCTTAGGTTCAGAGAGACCCCCAGCTCCAATTCCAGCTCCAGCACTTGATTAGCTGTGTGACCTTGGGCGAGTTGCTTGCCTTCTCTGAGCCTTGGTTTCCTCTTCTGTAATATAGGAATAAATAAAGGTACCTACAATGTAACGTCCTTACAAGACACAAGAGGTAAGAGACGAGCAGCCCTGGGGACAAATACTTGAGTTCGATTTCAGACATCTTGAGGAGAGGGGGTTAATAGAGATGTCAAGGAGGGAATAAGCAATTAAAAGAAAAGAATGAATAAACTGTAGCTCTGAAGGAAAAAGAGATAGGAGAAAGAGGTGGATTGGTGTCCTCAGCTACCCCTTCTGATGGCCAAGGCTTTGGCCTCTAACTGCTCCAAATGGAAGAAAGGCTCCAGAGGGCGTGGAGGTGAAGTGGGGTGATCCAGGCAGGAAGGAGCCGTGTGCAGGAAAGGAATGGACTTTTCCTAGATGTTTACTCTGAGCCAAGCATTCTGTGAATAGCACCCTGTTCACCCCCCTCAGCAGCCCCAGCAGGCAGGTTTTAGCATCTCCATTTCACAGAGGAGGCAAATGGAGGTCAGAAAAGGGGAATGCCCGGTGGAGAGTCACATCACTAGGTCATAAATCCAGGATCCAAGGCCAAGTCCACCTTGACCGCAAACCTGAGCCTCCTCCACTCTGCCCATGGCCTGCTGGGCCGCCGGGTCAGCCAGCAGCCTTCGGCATCCCAGGCCCGGGGCCTTAGGAACCTGCCGTCAGGCCTGGGAAGGGGTGGTGGGTTGTCAGGGCGGAGCTGAGGCCAAAGGGGTAGGCAAGGAAAGGGGAAGGGGTCTGCCTCCCTCCCAGAGGGAAGGAGCGGGGATACCAAGAGATGTATCCACTGGACGACCATGAGACGGGAGTCAGTGATCGATCCACTTCGCCTCTCTGAGCCTCCCTTCTCTCTCTCTTTTCAGACTCAGGACCCACAAATCCTGCCTCATCAGGATTAAATGAGATGGTGCAAGGAGCTCTGCAGATAGCCTGGCATGCGGAGGTGATCAGCAAACACCAGCTGCCCCATGGGGGTCTGTCCACCTGCCTGGGGGGACCCCACCCCATGGAGCTCAGATCAGAGCATTCATGTCTTTGGGTCATCCACAGGCGTGCATGTGTGTGTGTGTGTGTGTGTGTGTGCAGGTACGCATGAGCACGAGCATTGTTGTGGGCGTGGGGTGTGATTGTCAGGATGTTTGTTGAGGTCAGTGTGTTGTCACTCCCCGGGATGCCTTAGGGAGAAAGAGAAAATGTGTGACAACGACCAGAAAGAGAAGAGGGAAGTGAGAGTGTGACAGGCAGAAAAAGGAAAGGAAAACATCTACAAACTGACTGTTCCTCTCTCTCTCTCTCTCTCTCTCTCTCTCTCTCACACACACACGCACACACACACACACACACCCATGCATGCAACCCTCCCTCATGCAAGCACAGCTCTTAGGGACACTCCTTGGCCTCTCCAAATAGCCACCCTTGCTCCCACCCCAGCATACACACCTGTGACCCCAGATACCATCAGACCCACGCATCACCAATCACCTGTCCATACAGCCAGTCTCCACATCTGTATCCCATCCCTAGGAGCACCTGTCCCACAGCTACAGGAGAATCCTATGCATGCACACACGGCACACAACATACTGTACGCTGTACCAACATGTACGCGTCCCCACCTCTCCCTGCGCTGTAACTGCCCTCTCACTGTCATTCTCTTCCACCACCCACGATGGGGTGCCTACTGGGGGTCGGGAGCTGTGCTGGGCGCTGGGAGGACAGCAGTGGTAGAGCTCACAGTCTACATGTGTGATGATAGGGAACCCTTCTTCTCGGCCCCTGCTGTTTCCCCCCAGGAGTGAGAGTGCAATTAGTGTAACTCCTGCTCTATCACTTTACTCCCTCTGCCCAGGGGACTTGGGGAGACTTAGATCTGATTTGTGAACAGAGCATGCTCAGTTCAGCTCAGCCCTCCTTTTGGGGAACAAGCTTGAACTCCTGGTATACAGGTCCCCTCTGCAATCCCTGCCCTAAATCTTGCCTGGGATGGCTGTCATGTTGGGAGGCCCATCCCCCGTTCAGCCAGCGCTCCCCAACGGAGTGGGTGAGCCTTCCTAAACCTAAGGGTCCATGAACAGAGCCATGAGCTGCCTCAGAGACCCCAATGACATATCCATCCATCCAAACAATTTTCAACCATCCACTACCTTATGTGTACATCTCTTCAGTCTCATTTAAAACGTACTCTGATGTACAAGCTACCCCACCTATTAACACCATGCACTTGATACACATGCCCACCCAACCTCCAAGCACCCAAACCCACACACACTTCTCTCTCTATGCAACCTTCCCCATCTCCATTCCTGGGCGCCTCCACAAGCCCCTCCCCCTTCTCACACCACCTAGGATCTCACTGCCAGTCATCCCTCTGCCAACACGGACAAAGCCAGGTTATGTCAGAAAGCAGTTTTGCCCAGCCCGCCAGATTTTTCGCTCAGCTCACAGATAGATAACTAACAGGGCCATCTTCCCAGCTAGTCGGGAGAGAAATCTGGCGGGCTCAACTGCAGCTGATACGCATTGAAATGGCTGCATCTAGGAGGAAAATCTAAATGAGAGCCGAAGGGAGCCTGGGACACTGGGGGAAATCTCGCTGTAGTAACTGTGTGAGGTGAAGCAAATCAACAGAAAGCTGTACACTCACTCGGGGAGAGAGAGGCAACTCTACTGTAACACGTGTGCTTGGAAACTTATTGGAATCTTCTCACTTTTAATATAATGGCATTAGTGTCACGGTGCCTTATGCATAAACTTCACCCACCACACATAATGAACAGAGAGCTATTTCCCAGCGTGTGTGATGCTTGGATGTGGGTGCAGGGAAGGGCATGTGTTTAATGATCTCCTTTTGAATCTGGGCAGTAGAGTGCAGCCCTGCAGTGCAGAGAGCCTTCTTCATCAGAAGGCAGCACAGACCTAGTTCAAAGCTAGGCTCTGTCACTTACAAACTAAGTGACCTTGGGCAGATTACATAACCCTGGCACATCCACCTCCTCATCCATAAAATAGAAGTAATGATGCCTGTCTCGCAGAGTTGAATGGAGGATTCGATAAGTTCTAGAAAAGCACTTGGCAAGTAATAGACACGCACTTAGCGTCATAAACAGCCTTGGTTTTGAATCTTGCCTCTGACACTTACTAAGTGACCTGAAGTAAGTTACCTACCTTGGTTTCCTCATTGTATCGTGACGTTGGTAATAGTCCTTATCTCGATGAATGCACGCAGAGTGCTTGCAGCAGGGCCCGCAGCCTCCTACAGGCTCATTTTACATGAGTTTCGCCAGCAGCATCTCCACCACAAGCCAAAGGTGCTGAAGTTTATTGAGCATCTTTCCGTGGTGCCTGAGGGACAGAAGAAAAGGGAATGTTACCCAGACTACGATTCTGTGAGCCTCCCTAAAAACCGTATTTCTGACACATGGATGAAAAAAATTGGAATTATTTAACCAAGAGAAGAGGAGACTCAGGTGACTCGCTTACGGTTTACAAATTGCTTACGGTCACCACAGGACAAAGAAAGCAGGTTGGTTCTGTGTGGCCAGAGACGGCAGAACCGGGACTAGGGTGGGAACAGTGAGGCTACCAGGAGCCTCATTTTAGCTCCACTTCAAATGAATCGAGTTAGTTAATAAGGGACAGCCAGAAAGAAAAAAAAAAGGATAAAAAAGTTCTCTCTCAAAGGAAGTAATAAAGCCTTGACAGTTTAATGGAGAAAATAGGGTCCCCTGATTTGAAGGGATACTGTGACCAGCATCAACCCATAACCATGGCTCCCATACCAACATGCCTATTTGCAAAGAGCTTAGCAACTGCTTATTCTCTGGTTTCAAAGTGTAGCCACACAGGATCTGTAGCTTTCCATTAAAAAAGTTTCATCAGAACATCCACTTCATCATATTTTATTTTCCTGGCTGTTAGGAATTCAGCCTTCAACCTTAATGTCACCTCCTCCTCCAGGCATGGGATGGCCTCAGGATCAATGGCCCCTGGTCTCGCATTGAACTTGGGACGCCCAGTATGTATGGACCATGGTGAGGACCATGAAGGTATCTCGGGAAAGTACCTGAGCAGAGGGAACAGCAAGTGCAAAAGCCACAAAGAAGGAACAGCAAAGCCTTTCTTTGCTGCTGGAGCAGCAAGAGATGAGACCAGAGGGAAGGCAAGACGCCAGACCGTGAAGCACCCTGCAAGCCATCAGCAGGGCTATGATTTTACCCCGAGTGTGATGGGAAGCCATGGGCAGGATTCAAGGGGAGGAAGGTCACTCTGGGTGCTGTGTAGAGAATATCCTATAGGGAGTAATGGTGGAAGTGAAGAGACCAGCTTTGCAATGATCCAGGTAGCACATGGCTTTGACTAGGGTGGCAGGGATGGGGTGATGAAATGTGATCAGACTCGCATTCTATTTTAAAATAGAGCCGAGAGGGGTCAAAATTGACCCTAAGGCTGTGGCCCAAGCAACTTGGTGAATGAGGAGAGGAGGAGATTGAGTGTGAGTTTGGGGAGGAAACCAGAGAGGTGGTAGGTGTCTGGGTACCACTGATGTGGCCAGTGAGAAAGCTTTGTGACAGGGCTACTGAAAGGACTGAATAAGAACAAGTGGATTGGGCCATAAAAAAGCATGAAATGTGCCATTTGAGCAACATAGATGGACCTGGAGATTATCATAGTAAGTGAAGTAAGTCAGAGAAAGACAAATACTGTATCAATTATATATGGAGTCTAAAAAAAAAGATAGATGAACTTATTTACAAAACAGAAAATATTTTGTGACTATTTTGTAAATATTTCTTATTTGCAAAACAGAAATAGACTCACAGACATAGAAAACAAACTTGCCAATTCCAAAGGGGATAGTGAGAGTGGGGAAGATAAATTAGGAGTTTGGGATTAACGTACACAGACTACTATATATAAACTAGATAATCAGCAAGGACTTACTGTATAGCACAGGGAACTATATTCAATATCTTGAATTAACCTATAATAGAAATGAATCTGAAAATGATTCTTTTATATATAACTGAATATTTACATATAACTGAATCACTTTGCTGTACACCCGAAACTAACACAACATTGTAAATTAACTATACTTCAATTAAAAAGAAAAGAACAAGTGGATTTGGAGTGTGCTCCCTGGCTGTCTGCTTCAGTTGTTTGCTGAATGCAGTGGAATGCAACTCCTCTTCCCTGCAACCCTCAATCCTCCAGTGAAAGTTCTTCTTCTTCTGTCATGCCACAGCCAGATACGCATTTGCATTGGCCAGGACAGCCAAGAAGAAAGAGCCATCCTCTCCCTGCATGACGGGAAGACTTCTTCCAAAGATGAAGAACCGAAAGCAAATTCAAAAACAAGAATTTGGGAGAGACAAGAAATGTAAGTCAGTGACAGTGATAAAAATGTAAGGTCCTGAGGTATCTGCAGGAATCTTGAGATGGTGGGGCTTCTCCAAAGTATGGAATAAGGATTTGAGGCCAAATTTACCCAGCTCTCAGGAGGCCAAGAAATTCCAATTCACATCTGTGTTAAGAATATGTCTATAAAAGACTACAAAGAATGAAATACCAAACTATTAAGAGATGGCTGGACAATTATGGATATAATTGTTGTTTTTATATAAATCTTGTTTTCTTCCTCACTTTTCTGTAAGTTTCTAAGTTGTCAACAGTGAATATATTTTATAATCCAAAAAAATATTAGAAAAATATATGAAAATCATTAAGTAGGATGCCATACATTTCTGCATTGCTCCCGGTAGAGACTGAATGCGTAAGAGAACAGGACAGCGCCCTCCCTGTTCTAGACAACACATGCCTGCTGACAAGGTTTAAGCTGGGCGGTAACACACCCCAGAGTTGGGCTCACTGTCAACATGAACACCTGAGCACCCCTGACACTTGCTACGTCTTAGCCTTATCTCCCCCTGTCCTAAGCTGGTGCTACTGATGTTTGAGACCTAAGCACGGGGTGGCTACTTATCCCTTCTGTGTTTCATCTCGTGGGATTCCAGCTCAAGTTGTAAGCTGCCGAGACCTTTTCTGAGTCTGAGTCTGTCTCCCAACACATTCACTGACCCTCCAGTATTTTAAACCGAGGTATGCACGCCGTCCACACCTCCTTTTCTTCCTTCGGTCATAATGTCTAACCTTTAACGAGCACATGGGTCAGGCAGCGTTCTAAGAGCTTTACGTGTATGAGCTCATTTTGTCCTCACAGCACCCCTAGGAGACAGGTACTCTCGCCATCCTCATTCGACAGAAGACGAAAAAGGAGGCATCTGGAGGTTAAATATCTTCTCCAGGATCTCAGCAAATAAAATGGCAAAGGCAAGACTTGACTCTGTGCTTGTCAGTGCCAAACTGTCCAGCCCCTCAAGCGGAGACAGAGGGCCTTCTCGGGGCCAGGTTCTCTGACATCAGTACAGACAGAGAGGAAACAGCACCTCCTTTCAGAGAGCCCAGGGGTGCCCTGGTTATATGTAGTCAGTGCTATAGATGCCATGCTGGCTTTCCCACTGTGGGACCTTGGGCAAGTGACCTTCCCACGTTTTTCTACGGTTTCCTCATCTGTAAAAGGAAGCTGAAAATAATGCCTACTTTACGGGGCTGTTGGGAGGATGAAATTCGTTGACACAAGTCAGGCACTTAGCAGAGTGCCTGGCACTTAAGAAGTGCTCAATTCATGCTAACCATTATTATTGTTGTTGTTGTTATTATGGTAGGATATAATGGATTACAAAGGAAGGAGTGCTTAGTTCTTTCTAACAGGTCTTCAGAGAGGGGCTGAGTATTGGAGGAGTGGGAGCTATTGGCTGTAAGTGAGCAGTGAGGAAAGAGCTCAGGCTTTGGAGCAGCCAAGGTCTGGAGGCAGAAGAGTGTGAAACATCTGTACGTCTCCACCCCCTCCCCTTGGGCATTTCACCAGAGTCCACAGCTGACCCAACAAATCGCACTAATCGGTGGCCTCTGGGGTGGAAAGGCAACTGAAGGCTTTTTCTGGTTTTAGCTCTGTTTAGCGCTGGAAGAACGCAAACTTCTGCTTCAAAGAGAAAAGGCATTTGAAAGGCTTATGAAAGGGCTTATGAGCCTTCTTGTACATCAAACACGCCTTACAAAGCAACATTTTGATGAGTTAAGTGCAAATGAATCAGAAACACAAGGATTAAATTTCCCTTGAAATATGCATAGGTTTCAAGATTAAGGGGAAATTGCCTGGCAAAACGTGTTTTGGGTTAAACCCTGCAAAGTCGTTCAAGTTGACTCCCGTCTGCCACTTCCCCTCTCTTATTAGTGCAAATAACAAAAATAATAATAGTATCAACACTACCTGATACACTTTTAGCTCACTCGGAGCCTACGAGAGGCTTTTAGGTAGGTACGTAAAACATTAAATTGTCACGATAGAAATCGAAACCCATGCCCGGAACGTGGATGGCACGGCAGAGACTGGCAACTGTCTGTTAAATCAGCCTTTGCTTGCCTCCTTGCTTCTAGCTGGCTCCCAGGCTGTGTTTCACCCACAGAATATGGGCCAAAGCAGGGTATATCCCTTCTAGGCCTGGCCCGTAAAGAGCCCCATGTATTCCTCTGTTCTCTCTCTTTCTCCAACAGCCAGCTGGACACTGATACTCAAGGTGACCTTGGAGGTCACATGTTGAAGATGGCAGAGTCCTCGGCAATCCCACGGCCAGAGGACTTTATGTGAACACAGTCTAAAACCTCGCTTGTGTGAAGTCGTCAACCTTCAGGACCTCTCGGTACAACAGCTAGACTCACTTGAACGAAGACAGATGAAAGGCCACTTAGTAGAATAAGAAGGACTTTGGATCATGAATCAGGACACATGAGTTCCAATCTCTGCTTCAGACGTGCTGTGTGGGGCTCTGGGGAGGCCTTTCCCACGAGTTCCAATCTCTGCTTCAGACGTGCTGTGTGGGGCTCTGGGGAGGCCTTTCCCACCCTCTCAGTTTCCCTGTTGATCTCAATTTTCCTGCTGATACAAAGAGATTTGAGCAGGTAGTTGCTAAGCTTAGCTGGAAAGTGTAAGATTAAATGATACTACATAACAAATTTCAAATTGAATTCAATTCTAGTTAACAAAGGTTTATTAAACACCTATTATTTCCCAGGCATTGGGCTGCAGAGATAAAATAAGTCCATGCATTTAGAGTATAAGCTTGAAGATAAATGTTTATGATATAAAACAGCAGAAAGTAAATGGATAGCTAGATCGATAACGAATGAAACACAGAGCACAATCAGCTATGCCTGGGGAGAGGGAAAATATAAACGAAAGCCACTAGGAGACAATGACAGTTGAACTAGGCTTGGAGGACAGAAGGCTGACGAGGTGGGGCTCCTATTCCAGACAGATCCAGGGACTTCATAGCTAAAAGGACTCTATTTCACAGACGGAGAAACTAAGGCCCAAAGGAGTTAATTAGACACATAGCTGATTAGTAGCACACTTGAGAGTCACTTACAAGTTTCCCAGAGTCTCAGTGTCGGTCCAGATTTTTTTTTAAGTAAAAGCCTCTAGGATAACAAATTTAAGATTCAAAGGTCTGGGTTAAGGCTGCCCTGGGTTTGGCCCTGCTAAGTCCACACCACCAAATGGCCATCCATTGACAAAACCATCCTCATCATTCTACTGACTTTTCTCAAACTCAAAATCTCCCCATCCATGGAACTTTACAATTTCCCCAGTAAATTTCATATTTAAACAGTTGAACGCATAATTCCACTTCGGCTTTTCCCTTCAGGTCTCACAGCATTGTAATCAACAATGACCTCGTTGAGTCATTGACACAAAGAATAGGCAGGACAAGTCCAAACACAGAGCCTGGAACCTGCCACTAGGGGCCTTCCTACATCTGGGAGAGACCCTTAAAGTGAGCAGGACATCCCCTCAGGGTCATGAGGTAAGAGGAGATGGCTTAGTCTGTTTGGCTGCTATAACAAAATATCACAGAGTGGGTGGCTCATAAACGATAGAAATCTTCCTCACAGTTCTAAAGGCTAGAAGTCTGAGATCAAGGTGCCAGCACAGTCAGGTGAGGACTCTCTTCCGGGTCACAGACTTCTGTCTGGTTGTATTCTTATGTGGCGGAAGGGGCTGGGGTCCATTTTCTAAGGGCACTAATCCTATTAATGCGGGCTCCACCCTCATGACATAACCACCCCCTAATACCATCACATTAGGCATTAGGATTACAATATATGAATTTTAGGGGGACACAAACATTCAGACCATAGCAGGAGGTGTATTTATTTTCTATGGCTGATGTGACAAATTGCTACAAACTTAGCAGCTTAAACAGCACAAATTTATTTGTCCTACAGTTCTGTAGGTTGAAGTCCAGCAATGGGTTGAAATCAAGGTATCGGCGGGGCTGTATTCCCTTCTGGAGATTCTAGGGAGGAATCTATTTCTTTGCTTCTGAAGGCCAGCAGATCCCATCATTGTATCCTTAGTGCCTAGAATAGCACTTAGCACAAAGTAGAAACTCCTCCCAAGCTTCTAGAGGAACCTGCATTCCTTGGCTCGTGGCCCTTTCCACCACATCAAAGCCAACAATGGCAGGTGGAGACCTCACGTTGCATCACTCTGATCTCCTCTGCTGCCTCCCTTTCCAGTTTTGAGGAACTTTGTGATTACAGTAGGCCTACCTGGATAACCCAGAATAATCTTCCTATTTTAAAGTCAGCTGATTAGAGTCCACAATTCTATCTGTGACCTTAATTCCCCTTTGCTGTATAATTTAACATATTCATAGGTTTCAGGAATTAGGTCGTGGGCATCTCTGGGGGGGGCATTACTCTACAAGAGGGACAGTGTCAATTCATTCTTTCATTCTTTATTAAGTGCCTATTGTGTTCCTTTCTCTGTTCTGGGGTCTGAGGATACAGTCAGAAGACAGACTTTTTCCCTGCCTTTGTAGAGCACAGAGTAGGGTGAAAAGGACACTGAAAAGGGCACCAACTAAGAGTGATGGGTGTCACAACAGAGGAAGTATGGGGCTAAGGTTTAGGAAAATATCTCCAAACAGAAGTCATCTGTGTATTTTTGCCTTGCTTCAGACCTTAAACCCAGATTAAGAGCTAGGAAGCATCCCCCAAATAGGCTAGTTTCTCTATCAGACACAGAAAAGAAAGAAACAAGGTTTATTTTTAATGAACCTGCCCTGGCTCTGAATGATCACTGCTTCCTTCTAGTTTGACTTTATTATCACTTTATTTGGACGCTTGTTTGGGTGGAACACCTGCTATACTCCAAAGGCTGCTCTAGGCATTGAGGGTACAGTGATTTGAGAAGATGGGTTCCTGCCCTGAACAATCGTAGAGGCTGGTGGGAGGTGAAGACAGGTGTGCAGCCAACCACAACAGAGTGTGACAGACAATGTCTTTACTCGTCAATGCAGGGTCATGGGTAGCAGGACAGGATGAGCCAGAGTGACGTGGCAGACATTGCAACATATGGACAAGAAACCACAGCCAGGGGTTTATGGGTCAGCAGGAGAGTCGGCTTTGAAATGTTAAGAGGTCCACACTAAAGACAGCCTGAGACCAAAGGCAGAGACTAGATTCCAAGGATCAAACTAGCCCATGGGGTAAAGGTAGAGGGGAGTCAGGAGGTCACTGGGAGTGGGATTCTTGGAGCCTGTCTCTGGAAGGCACTTCTGCACAATAATGAGCATATGATAAGGAGCATGTGATGAGGTTCAACTAAGAAAGGTCTTCTTTGTCCTCCGCAGGTGTGTAAAGTGCTGCCAGGTGTGGGGGAGATGCTGGCCCAGCATCAAGGCAGCCCTCTGGGTTCCGATAAACCTTCTTTTCTGGATCAAATTAGTCTCCCTCTCTTGGGTCTCATTCAGTGGATCACCGGGTTAACTGCCGTGATGTTTATTCCAAGGTGGCAATGGGGCATCAGGATATCACAGGCAGCTGCCATAAAAGCCACCACTGCCCAAGTGGTCCATCTCATTTCTTCATATTGCTACTTTCTAATTCAAAATCTGGGGTGTATGTGAACACTCAGATCATGGGCCTATGACCTTGCTACAAGGGAGAATGGGAATGCAACCATCCAGCAAGCCCGGCATCTGTCACAGCATTCGATCTCTGCTCATAAAGCAAACTCCCAAAACAGAGAAAAGGGAGGCCAACATTCATGGGTTAACATAGCTGGAAACGCCTTTAGCAGCAAGTTACAGAATATCCAATGCTTTTGAGTGATTTAACAATGAGAAAAATGTGCTATCTCACATAACATGATATCCATAAGCAGGTGACTCTAGGGTTTGTCCAGAGGACCAACTACTACAGGGTCAAGAACTTGGACTTTTTCCAACTTTCTGCTTCTCACTGTATTGGCTTGGTCATTAGGCTTGTTCTTTCATGACTGCAATATGGCCTCCACACTCAAGGCATAGGATCATCTAGGATTAGGTCATATACTATGGTTGACTGTATAATTGCTCCAGTTCTTCTCCTCTCCCTGTGTTTATAACTTTGCCATGAGCTTCTGTATTTTTCTTTACCTAAGAGGCAAAGTCTATTTCCCCATCCCTTGGATCCAAGCTGGATCTGTAATTTACTTTGGCCAGTTGAATGTGGCTGACGTGATGACATGTTAGTTCTAAGGAGGCCATGTGTATTTCCACTTCTTAATACTCTGCAATTGCCATTAGAACGTGCCTGAGTTACCCTGATGGAGGATGAGAGCTCAGTCATGCCAGCTGCCATGTGAGTATGCCCAGCTAAGGCCAAAAGAAACCCACAGCTGAACTCAGACTAAATCGACTCTCCCAGACTCATGCTCTAAATAAATGCTTATTGTCTTAAGCCACTGAGTTTTGGGGAGGTTTGTTACACAGCACTATTGCAGTAAGAGATAACTGATACACACCTCCGTGCTGCAAGGGAGGCTAGGAAAGCAATATATGGTATTTTCAGCCTCAATAATAAGAAAGAATAATGGCTACTGGGTAGGCAACCAAAGATGTCTGCCACAGAGGCCAGAGGAATGACAAATATACACAAGGCCAGGGAAAGGTGAAGACAACGCCAGATTCTTCAATGTGATTCTTCAAAAGGGACTGGTCAGTGGGTGAAGGGTTAAGAAGGGAATGGATCCAAGTAGCCAAGTCCTTATGCAGCCAAGATTTATCAGGTCTTTCTGCCTGAGTTGTAATGTTAAATACATCAGGGGCTGTATTATCAGCAAGAGAACTGCAAAATCATGAGATGACTTGCTGTAATACAGAATTCATGAGACTCTGGAAATAGTCTGTATTAAGGCACTTCTCCCAGGTCACTTCAGCAGAGTTTGGACATTCACATTCTAATACATGGTCCATCTTCAAGCTTAGTTCCCACACCTGGTAATCCCCCAAGAGAGCTCACACAACTCACCCGGGACATGATCCACTCCAAACTCCCACAGCAAGAAGTGGAGTTAACTCCCATCCTTGGCTGGGTCTTCCACAGTCCCTTGTATGTGGACTGCATTTTCTATTTCCAAATAACCTTTGTGATCTCTTGGAACACTTACCTCCACCATGGGAAGTTGATACCAACCCTAGTCTTAGATGAAAACACTGAGGGCTGAGAAGTTGTCCTTTGCCCAAGGTCACAAGGAAGATGAGGAGAAAACTCTTACTATGTCTGTCCAGCAGCTCTACCAGGATCTAACTATGACTTTCCCCTTCACTTAATTTAGGTCTCTGTTCAAATGCCACCTCCTTAAGGAGAACTTCTCGAATCACCCTTTCTAAATCACCACCCTTGTATCTTTGCTTACTCTATTTTAGTTTTGTTAATAACTCTTATCGCTATCTGACATGGTATAAGATATTTTTTCTATTAATTTTTAGTAGTTCTCCTCAGTAAGAATGCAAGCTCTCTAAGGGCAAGAACTTTGTTTTGCTTACAGAGATGTTCCTAGTGCCTATGAAAGTGATTGACATATAGTAGGCAGTTAATAAATATTTGTTGAAGAAATGAATGAATGAATGCATGAATGAAAATGATAATCAGGTTTGTCAGTCAGGTCCGTTCCACACCTGTGGAAGCACACAGCTCTCCAGAGTCATCCTAACTCTGACTTCTTGCATCTGTAGAATTTGCTCTATTAATGGAACATCTCCCTTCTGATCATGTTCTATCTTATCTCACACCACCCAGATTCAATGAGAAACTCAAATCCATCCACAGTTGTCACCAGAAACATTTCATGTACACAGAGCATTCTTGGGCATAGTCAACTTTACTGATCATTTGGGGTAAGGGGCTAGAGAAGGAATTTATATCATATGAATGCAAACAACTTTTTAGCAAATATTAGATATCATGGTTTCTAATATATCCTCTGGTCCCACCACCATCAAGGAATTTTCACCAACCACAATCCCCCATCCCTCTCACTACCGCAAGCTCTCTTTCTTTCTCCCCATCCCCTTCCCTTCTCTCCCCTTCCTCCCTTCCCTCTCACCTTTCCTTACTAAGTTAAACAGAACACTTTGGGCATCTCTTTCCAATGCTTTACCTCTTATAGCCCCTATGCCCCAAGAAGGTATTTTTATAAACAAAGACAACATCTTCCCTAAAAGAAATTCGGGTTTCAACTTTTAAGAATTTGCTACACTGGGAAGATTAGAGGAGAAGCAGAGCTGAGGATATAAACACAAAACAAGTTGGAAAGAACTACTCTTCCTGGTACACCTACTACATTCATTATGCTACTTAAGCTTCCCAGACACACATGACATAGACACTATTTTCTCCATTACAGAAATTAGACGGGATTCAAGTAGGATGTAACCTGCCTAAAGTCACCGAATAAGTAACTAATGGAAGAGAATTCAAACTCAGATCTAAGTCCCAATGACAGAACTGCCTGTCTTACCCATTATGTGCCTGGGAATTTAAGTTCATGAAACCATTTCATGATGAGATCAGGAGGGAAAAGAAGAGTCTCCTGGTCTCCCCTCCAAACTTTTGCTCCATTTTAGATTTCCCAGGAACATCTCAAAATCAACCTGCACAAAACTGTCTTCACCCCACCTGATCCTCTCCTGATTTCCGAAAACAGCATTCAAGCCAAGAATCTAGGAGTCTTCTTGGAGTCTCCTACTCCATCCCCTCTCATATCTAATCTCCCTTTAGTCTCCTTAAATATCACTCAGCCCAGCACCAACCCCCTTTTACCCACATCCTCTGCCACAGTCCTGGCCAGCATATATCATCTCTCCCCTGGACAATGGAATCCATCCCCCTTACTCATCCCCCTCTGCCTCCAGTCTACCCTCAACACAAACAGCTGCCAATGGGATCTTTCTAAAACTCACATCTGACTGTGTCACCTTCTTGTGTACAAACCTCCCATGGCTCCCTATCACTATAGGAAAAGGACCAAATTTCTCCATTTGGTCCACACAGTCCTTCAAGATACAGCCCTCTAAATGTTTCCACTGCAGCCTTCATACTCCAGTCGGAGTGAATTACTCACTCCTCTATCATTTCTCCCTTTGCACAAGCAATTCTTTCTGCTGCATGTCCTCTGTCTCAGAGTTCTTACCCTTTCTTCACAGCTCAGTTCAGAAGTTACTTTCCCACTGTCCATGCTTTCTCCATATACCCAAATCCACCTTCTTCTGGACTCCATGGCCACCATGGAGTTGTTCTAACACAGCCCTTATCACACTAAACTATAATACTTGCTTACTTGTACACCAGCACCCTTTGCCATGACCATCTGGAAGGCAGGTACTGAATAACTTTCCTGTCTCCTCAGTGCTTATGTTTTACGGGTTCTCAACATATAGTAAACACTCAGTGAATATTTGTTGAATGAATTATGTAAAATGTCTCCTGCCTCCCTTCCACCACTAACAATGACACACAGAACCACCACCATCCTGTCACCACCACCTGCTTTGTAGTATTTTATTCTCATTCTTGGCCATTTCATGAATCAAGTTTTTCATCTTTCCTTCTTGTGCTTTGAAAACTCTCTATTGATACATATAAGCTAAGCACTATTTCTAGAATTTGAATACTATATAAATCCCCTTTCAAGGAAAATACTTCTCACAGGCCACCCCAGTCCTCCCAGGTCCTCCAACCTGGGTTGCAAAAATATTAAGTTAATAAAATGAAGTCTTACTGCATGAAAATGTCTTGCAATGGTGAATTAGCACTGCTAGAGAAGCTTTGTCTATAAAACTTGTAAAAGGAGAAGGAAATGAAAGCAATGAAACACATTCTCAGAACTCAAGGAGTCCTCAAGAATATTTTTGCAGCCCCCAAAGTCTCATGACCCCATTTTTAGAAACACTGGACTAAACTCTTAGGACATTAAATAACCCATGGCTACCTCATCCAGCTTCCTTGTCACATAGTTGAAGAGAAGACTGAGAGGGGTATGGCTTGCTCAAGGTCACATGGCAATGCAGATCAGAACCTGGGACTCCTGGGTTTGGTTCTTCTGGAATCTACTTTCTCTTCTAGATTATTTTGATAGCTAGTAGGTTGATAGATATCTACCTAATCACACTCTCTCCATACAATTACAACCTTCTTCTATGTCATTTATTGATGGTTGCCCTGATTTATTTGAAAGAAGTAGGTATAAAATCCTCCCCCCTCCAAAAAAACCCCTATTTTTCTAAGAAATTTAATTCCCCAAACTCAGCAAAGTAACAGGTGCCCAAAGCCTTTCAAGAATCAGTAGCCTCGGGGCTTCCCTGGTGGCGCAGTGGTTGAGAGTCCGCCTGCCGATGCAGGGGACACAGGTTCATGCCCCGGTCCGGGAAGATCCCACATGCTGCAGAGCGGCTGGGCCCGTGAGCCATGGCCGCTAAGCCTGAGCATCCGGAGCCTGTGCGCCGCAATGGGAGAGGCCACAACAGTGAGAGGCCCGCATAACGCAAAAAAAAAAAAAAAAAAGGATCAATAGCCTCTTCTTATTTTATTGTTGATGAAAAAATGGCAGACTGGTTAACAAAGAGAGAGAGAGATGTTTCTGTCTACCTCTCTAGCAGATAACAGGTAAACCTCCCACCAAAAGAAGCATACGTTGATATGACCCCCCAACCTAAACCTTTCCTAAGGCCAAACAAATGCCTTCACTCTCCTCATTCCATCATCCATTTATTCCTTTGACAAGTACTAACTGAGAACATATTGTGGCCAAAATCCCTCAGAGTTGGGGAACTGAGTCTCAGAGAGAGAAAGTGGCTTGCCTAAGGTCACAGACCCAGTAAGTGGCACTGCCCAGACACAATTAGTAAAAAATGATTCATTTTATATAAAATCCCTTGGTTTTTTGAAGCAGTTGGCTGTAGGGCAAAGATCCCATGTGAAACTGGTCAATGGATCTGAAGGGAGACATACACTTTAAAATAATAAACAAGAAAATTAGAACACTCCCTAACACCATACACAAAAATAAGCTCAAAATGGATTAAAGACCTAAATGTAAAGGCCAAACAATATAAAACTCTTAGAGGAAAACATAGGCAGAACACTCTATGACATAAATCACAGCAAGATCCTTTTTGACCCACCTCCTAGAGAAATGGAAACAAAAACAAAAATAAACAAATGGGACCTAATGAAACTTAAAAGCTTTTGCACAGCAAAGGAAACCATAAACAATACGAAAAGACAACCCTCAGAATGGGAGAAAATATTTGCAAATGAAGCAACTGACAAAGGACTAATCTCCAAAATGTACAAGCAGCTCATGCAGCTCAACATCAAAAAAACAAACTCAATCCAAAAATGGACAGAAGACCTAAATAGATGTTTCTCCAAAGAAGATATCCAGATTGCCAAAAAACACATGAAAGGATGCTCAACATCACTAATCATTAGAGAAATGCAAATCAAAACTCCAATGAGATATCATCTCACACCAGACAGAATGGCCATCATCAAAAAATCTACAAACAATAAATGCTGGAGAGGGTGTGGAGAAAAGGGAACCCTCTTGCACTGTTGGTGGGAATGTAAATTGATACAGATGCTATGGAGAACAGTATGGAGGTTCCTTAAAAAACTACAAATAGAACTACCATATGACCTAACAATCCCACTACTGGGCATATACCCTGAGAAAACTATCATTCAAAAAGTCATGTGCCACAATGTTCATTGCAGCTCTATTTACAATAGCCAGGACATGGAAGCAACCTAAGTGTCCATCAACAGATGAATGGATAAAGAAGACGTGGCGCATATATACAATGGAATATTACTCAGCCTTAAAATGAAACAAAATTGTGTTATTTGTAGTGAGGTGGATGGACCTAGAGTCTGTCATACAGAGTGAAGTAAGTCAGAAAGAGAAAAACGAATACTGTATGCTAACACATATATATGGAATCTAAAAAAAAGGTTCTGAAGAACCTAGAGGCAGGGGAATAAACACGCAGACGTAGAGAATGGACTTGAGGACACGGGGAGGGGGAAGGGTAAGCTGGGACAAAGTAAGAGAGTGGCATGGTCATATATACACTACCAAATGTAAAATAGATAGCTAGTGGGAAGCAGCCACATAACACAGGGAGATCAGCTCAGTGCTTTGTGACCACCTAGAGGGGTGGGATAGGGAGGGTGGGAGGGAGACACTAGAGGGAGGAGATACGGGGATGTAAGTATATGTATAGCTGATTCACTTTGTTATACAGCAGAAACTAACACAACATTGTAAAGCAATTATACTCCAATAAAGAAGTTTATAAAAAAGCAACTAAAAATTGCCCATAATGGCAAAGCAAAAGGTAACTTTTATTAACATGTTGGTATATGTACTATCAAAGTTATATATAAGACATAATAAAATTGTGATCATACTAAGAAAAATAATAAACAAGAAACCATTTATAAGGAAAGAAAAATTGAAGGGCAGAAAGTAATGAATCACCATTGCAAGTCGGCATAAAAAGAAAAATTAGTTCATAAAAATGCAGTTGTATAAATAATAGGTTATTTCATCATGTAAACATATCCTCAAAATAACTTTATTGAAATGAAAACATCTCTTGCAGCCTGAACTATTCATCACACTAACATATATCTAGAATAGTAACAAATTTATGAAAATGTTATATTCCATAATCTTCCTGATCCCATGCAAATAAATAGCTGTGCTTTGACGGTCTCATTACGAAATGATTAATCACAGCTGCCAAAAGTAGCCAAGAAGCTAATTTTGATTTTTCACATCGTGGGTGGCATTTGGGGGAGTCTCCTGGGACTGTTATCTCTGAGTATCAGACCTTCTGGAATAAAAATCTCACTCCTCTGCTTCCCCCGACCTGGGCCAACCTGAGGAAGAAGCATCACTGTCACTTTTAAGCTTTTTCCAGCTAAAGAAATTCAAGAGCTTCTTATTGGACAGAATAAGTCAGGAGAGAAAGGAAGGAAGCTAATATTCATTTTTGTTATTTTATCCTCACGACACCCCATGAGATGAACTATTATGATTGAACACAGATAAGGAAATTGAGACCCAAATTTCCCCAAATCACCTAGAGACTGGCTTAGCAGTAAGATGACCTACTTGTCAAGGTTTGCCCAAGACTTTCCCAGTTTGAGCATTCAAAGTCCCATGTCCTGGAAACCCCCTCCCATGTTGGCAAACTGGGACAGCTGGTCACTATACCCAGTGACTCCACTGTGGGTTTACCTGATTTCAAAGCCCTGTCCTCTTTGTATTTGTTCATCATCACCTCCCCCAAGAAATCTCAAAGGCCACATTATAGTGGCAAGAATACTTTGGGCTTAGAGACCTGACAGGGCTGAAATCCCAGTTTGGCCTCCAATCCTAGCTCCCTGCCTTTGGGCATGGCTGTTAAATCTCAGGGCTTCTGTTTCTTCAACTTTCAAATAGAGAAGGAGAAACAGGAGGTCAGACTAAATTACCTGTATGCCTTCCTCCAATTCCTACATTCCCTGAGCCTAACTGGGTTCTCCCTGCCCCATATAGACCATTCTGGAGCTAAAGAAATAGAGGCAATAAAACCACTTCCGTCTCTGTTTAAAATCCTGTTCAATTACCTTTATAATTAAAAAAAAGTTTTTTTAACTTTTACTTTAGAAATTCTGTTCCATTTTTCCATTTTTTAAAGAGTTTATTTTGGAAGAGAAGCTAGTTCCTGTAGAGAAAAAAAAAGTTTCTGGCTGAAACTGTGAATTTTGTAACTGCAAGCTCTTTCAAAGGCAGACTGTGAAAGGATGGTTGCTAGGGAGACAATTGTATTTAAATTATCAGCTCACAATAGACCCAGCAAAGATATTGATTGGATGTGAGAGGGTAAAATTATTTTCTTCAAACTGAGGGAAAACTGAGAGTCTGGCTAGAGGGTCACCGTCCCTGAGGTGGAGAGAGACTGGGATTGTACTGTTTTTCTTTGTTTAATTGGAGATGCTAAGAACTGAAGGAAAGATGCTTGCTTTATGTTCTCCGTAATATCCTCTCCGGCAAGATAGCTGAAACAGAGAGAAATGGATACATAGAGAAGGGAAATTTGTCTTGCTCATAAGAAACTAATGGTTCAAAGGGAAGTTTTTCTCACAATCCTGAAAACAACACATATGAGAAACTAGTAATAGGAGAAACACTCATAAAACTTTCTACCTACGAGAGTATTCCAAGCAGTTGCCTACATTAGCACGTTTAAGCCTCACAATAACCCAGTGAGGTTATTATTATTATTTTCATTTTACAGACAAGGAAACAAAAGGATGCAACAAGTTGCTCAAGGTCTCACAAATAATATGAGGTACCACTGGGATTTGAACCCGGGGACCACAATCCACACTGCCACCATTACATCAAGCTGCCTCTCCAATGTTGAGCCCACATTGGCATAAGAACGCTCTTGCCTAAGGACAAGCTCTTGAAAAAGTGTCTTCAATTAAAGGTGGCCAACAGAGATAGAAAAATATGCATGACTCAAGCCTGGAGAGAAAAACCGGAATTTGTTTAAGACATTAACTGATCACATTTAAGGACTAGTGATCAAATGAACACATTTTATCTAGATATTCTAGTCTCTTGCAATCTTATAGGAAAGGAATATCATTTTTATCTACTGTTTGACTTAGGTGTTGTTTGACAGCAAAGGAACAGACTCCCTCCCTGAGATAGCTCAGGCAAGAATGTTTTCATAGGCTCAGAGTAGCTAAGCAGGAATGTACCAGGAACCAAAGGCATCAGTTCCTACAGGCCACGTGCTTCTGCTGCTCCCTGGGCTGTCTCTCAACCAGGTTCCTCTGCTTCCCTTTGCCCAACGTGGCTGGGAGCCACACGTCTTATAAGACTTATCTACTGCCCACGCCTAGTTCTCTTTGTTCAAATTATAGGCCAGCCAATCAGTGGACCAGAAGACCGTAATTATAGTCCAAACACCTGTGAGGTCTTGAGTAGGGATGGGGGAATGGAGGGAAAGATGCCTCATGTCTGCCTTTTAGTGGACTGTTATTTAATGTTTATGTTCAAGTGTGTTACTACCTGTTTCTGTCCCTGTAATAGTAGTGAGTTAAACCAAGATATCTGCAACACTCACCTTGGATTTCATTTGTATACTTTGTCATCAATTATTTCACATTAGTTCAAGTTCTTACTGGCAATAAACACACGAAAAAAGGCACAAAAATAAAAAGGGGTACTGATTACCCTCAACCATCAATAAAGATCAAGTGAGTCAACAAAAACTGCCTCAAGAAATAGAAAACTGAATCTATTACTTAAAGTTTCATAGATAATGAACAGAAGAACCCATTGCTTAGGGTCACAAGATATGGGAGACAATTTAAATGTCCATAAAAGGAGAATGGTTAAATAAACTAACATCCATAGGATAAAATGGCGACCAGCCATAAAAAAGAATATGGTAAATCCAAAGATACTGAGATGGACCACTGTCTGGGGTGTAATACGTGAAAAACTAAAAGTGCACAACAGTATGTTGTAGAGAAAAGAAAGACTTTATGAAAATGTGTTGCCTAAACAGAGAGTGCCTCTGACGGGTGCAGAAGAAGCAGGTAACAGTGGTGCTTCCGGAGACTTTGCAAGTGGGGGTCAGGGATAGGAAGAAGGCAACATTTTGCACGGCTTCAATTATTTTTTTAAAAATTTTTATCGGAGTATAGTTGATTTACCACTATAATAGTTGTGTTACTTTCAGGTTTACAGCAAAGTGAATCAGTTTCGCATATACATATATCCACTCTTGTTTTTAGATTCTTTTCCCATGTAGTTCATTACAGAGCATTGAGTAGAGTTCCCTGTGCTCTATATTCAGTAGGTTCTTATTAGTTATCTATTTTATGTATGGTAGTGTGTATATGTCAGTCCCAATCTCCCAATTTATCCCTCCCCCTTCCCTTATCCCCTGGTAACCATAAGTTTGTTTTCTACATCTGTGGCTCTACTTCTGTTTTGTAAATATGTTCACTGGTACCCTTTTTTTAGATTCCACATATAAGCTATATCATATGATGTTTGTCTTTCTGTGTCTGACTTACTTCACTCAGTATGACAATCTCTAGTGTTCAATTATTTTTATCATTAACATGCACTATCTCTTAAAAATGGATTTTCCTTTATAGATGATAGATATTCATGTATGCTAGATACATACATACATATATGTATGCTTTATACACATGCACAGATGGATATAGATATAGATATATAGAGACACAGATGTAGATACAGATATGTCCCAGGTGTTCCTGGAATGTCCCTTTCCTTCGTAGATCCCTCAGGAAGGAGGAGCATCTCTAGGACCCCCTCTCGCCTCCAGTGTTCTGTTCAGAGCTTCTGTCTGGTTGTGGGAAACTTCTTGTGATTTATAAGAAGCTTCTCCATCTATTTGATCCTCATAACAACCCTTTGAGAGGAGAAACTTGGGTATCCTTCTCTCCATTTTGCAGGTGGGGAACCATATGGATTTTGATGCAGCCTTAAGCCTGGAGAGTCTAGGTCTTCCAAATCCCAGCCTTGTGCTCCTTCCACTGGACCAGTCTACCTGTTGAGAAGGATCTTCTTTTTATTCACCGCTGGAGGCTCAGCCACCACCTACCTCCTCCTTAAAGCCCTTCCAGATCCCTCCCAGCCCTCTCACAGCCCCCAGTCCCACCCCTGTGCTCTGGAGCCCCTACCCCAGCGTTTAACTAGATGTGTGACAATGGTGTTGACTTACTCCTCTGATCTGCCCTCCCCTCCCACATCCCCCTCCAAAGTGAGCCCCTCAGGCAATCACTTCTCACCGCCCTCTCTACCCTGTGCCCGGCACCATGCCTGGCACCTAACAAAGACTCGGTAAATATTGGTCAAATAAATGATACGGGGAATGACCATTCCAGAGCCTGGTGGCTTCATATGATTTGAGTTATTGCATATTTTTCCCTATCTAGAAAGAAAAGCTCCCAGACGACCCCTCAGCTGTGTTCAGACGTTGTAAATAATTGATCATAAAGATGAAACACACAGGCTGGACAGAGACCCGGGAACCTGTCAATATCAGGGGACTAAATCTCCGCTCTCAGCTGCGGGTGCCTGAGCTGGCTTCCCAAGGCCATTAAACTATCCCTGTGGCTCAGGCATTAGTTGGAATGGCGTTTGTGTTTGTTTGTTATCATTTCTTAGTAAAACTAATTAAGGAACTAATTGATTGTTTTGTTGTTCTACTAATTAACTCCATGTGGTGCCCATTTCCATGGAGATAGACTGTGAGTTATGGGAAGGACTGTGATTTAGCATGTCGTTTCTAGGTTTGGGGACAATTCCTGAGAATTAAGTATCCTTTCCAATCCCATTTCCCTTCATTGCCTCAGCCATGTTCTTGGCCTCCCTGGCTCCTGGACGGTGGGGAGATGGGGACTGCCAAGACCAGCCAGGAAAAGCCCTGGGAAAAATAAAAAGCTTCAGGGCTGGAGCAGGTAGCAGAAAAAGCCCTGGGCTTAGATAATTATTATTATTATTATTTCAGAAGTTTCCACTTCAAGCCCCTACTATGTACCTAGAACCATGCTGAACAGTGTACATACATTACCCCCAAATCCTGTCAATTACCAATGCCTGCTGTAGTTGTCCCATTTTACAGAAAAAGAGACTGAGTTTACAGAGTCATTTGCACAAGGTTATCCAGCTAATTCGTGTGTTCATTCAGTCAACAAATATTTATTCAGCACCTTCTATGGATATTCTAGCCTCCGAAAACAGCTCTGAATCAGATTTGATCCTTCCCCTCATGGGATTTCTTTTCTAGAAGCAGACAGATAATAAATAAGAAAAAATATTATTTTGGATAATTGCAAAGGCAGTAAAGAAAATAAATCCAGGTGGTGAGAGAGAGCAATGGGGGTGCTATTTTCAATCAGTTGGTTAGGAAAGACTTCTGTGAACAGATGAAAACTGAGCTGGAATCTGGAGGGTAAGAAGGAACCAGCCATGTGAATATCTCAGGTGAGGACCTTCTGAGCAAAGAGAACAGCAAGTAGAAAGCTGAGGCAGGAAGGAGAGCTCGCTGTGTGCCAGAAACCAGAGGAAGTCCAGGATGAGGGGGACAGGGGAGAAGATAAAGAGAGGTGAGGTCAGCCAGGGAGCAAAGCCAGGCATGAGGCCCTTAGATGAGAATCTAGATTCTCTGTTATGTGGAGGATTCAGTCTCCTTGACACTAGACTCATGTTCTTCTCCTAGCCCTGGGCTGCCCTTAGGTACAAGCCAGGAGATCCCATGGACACAGGCAGGGCACTCACCAAACATGGTCCCGAGAGGGTCCTTTGAGACTGTCTTGCTAAGTGGCTTCTGACTTGTGATCCTCAGATTCTCAAGAATCAAAGGCATTAGTCTCAGGGTGTCTGGCCCAGGAAGAAGAGAGCTCTTTACCTAAAGTCAGGCCCCAAAGCTTAGGTCAACCTTCATGAAGGTCTAGGTCGTAGTGCAGGTTAGTGTTCAGTAAACAGTCACTCTCTTCCCCCTCCCTGCCAGCTGATGTTGGGCTGGGCATGTGACTTGCATTGGCCAATGGAATGTCAGAAGGTGTGATGCAAGCAGAGCCTTACATATCTTGGTGGACTGGCTGGACCCTTGTGGTCTGGTGATCTGTCATGAGACAGTTTCTCAGATAGCTGTTGTCCTTCAGCTTAGCCCCCAAGGCAAACCCACCATCTGGAGCCAAGCCCAGCCGGCCATAGTTTAGAACAGAGTCACCCAGTGAAACCCAGCCTAGATCCGCTAAACCACAGTTGACCTTCATGAGACAAAGAAAAAATGTTTGTTGTTATAAGCTACTGACATTTAGGGATGTTCATTATACAACATTATTGTAGCAGTCACTCATTAGTAAACCTACTCTGTGCAAGCCCTTGTCTAGATGATGAGATGCAGAAATGGGTAGGGTTAAGGCATTGTGTCTGCCCTTAAGGAGCTGACAGTCTATTAAGACTCATTTTTTTAAGTCATAATTATATTAATTCAGAAACACTGGTACCTTTACATTGATTGACATTCTGAATGGTAGTTGCATAATTACAAATTTTAAAGGGACAAAATTAGAATAATTTAATTACTATAAAGGCTTGTGATATGCTAATAAAGGGAGTTACAGTGAGGTAGAAGAATGCAGCCTTGGAAGGCAGATGTACTGAGTTCAAATCCTGCTTTTGCCACTTAGGAGCTAGATGACTTTGGAAAAAAGAAAGAAAGAGAAAGAAGGAAAGAAAGAAGGAAAGGAGGAAGGAAGGGAGGAAGAAAGAAAAAGAGAGGAGAGAGGGAGGAGGGAGGGTGGTGGGAGGGAGGAGGGGGAGAGGGGAGAGAGAGTGGGAAGGAAGGAAGAAAACTTTCCGTTACTGCGCCATGTTATAAAGATGATAGTGTCAGTTAATGTAACAAAGAATTCCTGTGAGGCTGTTTCAGCCAGGGCGGTGGCAAAGGGCTCTCTAAAAAGTGCCATTTGAGTTGAAATCCAAAAGACGGGGTGGCAACCAGGCAATGCAAAGATTTTGAGACAGAAATGGAGTCAATGGACACATTCATGGACTCAAGTAGACACTTGAATATAAAGGTCCAAAGCTCATTATAGAAGCTCAAGCTTAAAGTATAAAATCAGATGTAAAACTGGATATAAAATCAAGAGTCTTTCAGCATGTAATTGACAGCATTGATGAGATCATCTAGGGAGCAGGTGCAGGTAGAGAAGAGAAGAAGCTGAGGACAGGGCCTGCAGCACAGAAAAGAGTGAGGGGGTGACACATGGCCGGCAGAAGTGGGTGCAAGAGAAGCACACGTTCCAAGAGTTTAGGGAGTGCCGACGTTGATTTCCACAGAGGACTCAGCACAGTGATGCTTGGAGTAGGCCTTGGCTTTGGCAAGCTATAGGTCATTTTTGACCTTGATATGAGCAGGCCCAGCAGAAGGAGGTGGACGATAGGCTGACTGGAGTGGACTGAGGAGGGAACGAGAGCTGAGGGAGTGTCCAGCGCCAACAACTCTTTCCAAGAGCTTTGTTTATAGGGGAGCAGAGAAATGATGCAGAAAGCAGAGGGTGATAAAAAAGGCATGCTTGTATGCCACAGGAACACCCCCGTACAGAGGAATTGGTGATAACAAGACAGGAAGGATGGAGCGGGCTCTTTGCGGGCTCAGAAAGGGGTGGGCACCAGGCTTAGGTGATGGGGTTAACCTTCAGTGCAACAGCAGACAAATCTGAGACAGGATCCCGGCGCTGGGAGGACTTGGTCCTCGCCTGAGAGCCGCTGGTGCCTCCAGGTGAGAGGGGCTACGTCTTCTCCTCTATTTGTGTCCCTCCTTGGGCAGCCACCCTGTGCTGGACTCACTGCTCGTATGGTCCTGGCTTTGATCCTGTGGTAGGCACCCCCTTCTAAGGCACCTTCTCTGAGCCAAGCCCAGTTCGGTGTTGACCTATGCTATTTATAATCTTCTCAGCAACAGTGAGATATTTGTAAGTCTGTTTTAGAGATGACAGGAGATCTGACTTCAATCTGTCTTTGCCATTCACTCTGCCAAGTCAACCCCTTCCTCGCCCCCCAGGCCTCAGTTTTTTTCTTCTATAAAACGATAAGGTGAGGTCAGAATATTCCAGAAGGTCCTAAGGAGACATACTTGCTGTCTCTTGTGCCACTTCAGTTTCCAATAGTCGCTGAGATTTTCTGAGAAGCGGAGGTAGTTCTCCCATCCATCTTCCTCTCCCCAATTCTCAGGTCAGCCTCCAGCTCACCTCAAACACAGCTGCTCGCCCAGGTTTTCCTGAATCCCCTCCCTGCCTTCTCGCCTCCAGCCCGTCTCTAACCTTTCAAATCGTTTGTTTCCTCTGATGTTGTCTGAAGCTCCAGGATAATCACTGCAGGAGAAGCAATCAGCTCAGCCTTCTACAAAGCATTGAGACAGACAGGCAAACTGGGGTATGAGGCTGTCAATTTCCGGGCCTTCCAAATGTTAGAACAATTTTGGTGAATTACAAGCAATAGAGAATCACTTTGGGTGCTCATTAAGTGCGAGGCAGGAACGATGATGCAGGCTTGGGAGCGGAGGCAGAAGCAGGTTTTCCTGGAGCCAACAGCCCACCTTCCAGCATCTTCCAGGGATGGTTTCCTTAACCCTCACACTTCTGGAGAAAGCCCAAGGAGCCCCCAGGGTTTGCAGAATGGAGGTGATTTCTCCAGGCCCTGGACAATTCACTGTGCACTTACAGAGCACCCACTGTCTACGTCGGGTCCCAAGGGTGAGCAAAACACACCAGGCCATTGAGAGAGATGCACAGAAATACCGTAAAAGAGAACAGACGGGGGGAAGGAGGAGAGAGACTGAGTCTGACCAGGGCTCCTGGGTGAGGGCAGCTTTATAGAAGAGGCGGCATTTGAATAGGGTCTTAAAGAATGTGTACCACATTAAAATAGACTCTTACTCCACCATTAACAATAAAAATAATAACAATGGCTAACACATATAATGCTTATATAATACTATTATGTTCAAGCCTTGTAGCTAAGTGTGTTGCACATGTATTAAATTATCTAATAATTCACAATAACCCTTAGATAGATACTGTCATTATCCTCATTTCATAGATGGTGAAATAGAAGTACAGACAGGTTAAATAATAACCTAAAGAATTACAACTAAGCATCCAAGTAGGAATTAAAAAAAAAAAGTGTATAAATGGAATAGTTCTCATAGCTTATTTTTTTCTTCTTTTTTTTGTGGTACGCGGGCCTCTCACTGTTGTGGCCTCTCCCGTTGTGGAGCACAGGCTCCGGATGCGCAAGCTCAGTGGCCATGGCTCACAGGCCCAGCCGCTCCGCAGCATGTGGGATCCTCCCAGACCAGGGCACGAACCCGTGTCCCCTGCATCGGCAGGCGGACTCTCAACCACTGCGCCACCGGGGAAGCCCTCTCATAGCCTTTTCAGGGAAAATGAGAGATGACAGATGAACAGAAGGAGCGTCAGCTATAAAGATCAGAGTTCACTTCCAGGCCCACCAGTCCTGACTCAGGTGGCCTCTCACGCGACTTGAGAGGGTTCCTTAGACTTTCTGAGCTACGCTTCCTTAGAGGAGTTAGCATGGCCCCAGATGCCTAGGAGCAACATCCGGAAAAAGTGGCAGGTGGAAGTCACAGCCAGAAACCTAGATCTGCATTCATTCCGTCACTCACAGCATTCACTGAGCACCTGTTGTGGGCCCCACACCAGGTTAAGTGCTGTGGGGAGAAAGATAAATGAGACCAAATCCTTGGTCTTATGGGAAATGCAGTGTGGTAGGGAATGCTTGCACATATTAATCCCTGTGCTTTCTCCCAGACTCTGAGGCCCCCAAATTCTTTCAATTGGACCCCAGGGGTCTCTCCACTGCCCCCATCCCCTGGCTGCACAGGTAGGTATAAATCATCCTCTGTGGAACGTAAAACAAAAATTTCTGTGAACATTGCCAAAGGCGAAAAGAGTCAGACGTACACCAGCAGAACTAGATTTTCTGATGGCAGCAACCATGTAGAAGACAGAAGAATGAAGAAAGGGAGAGAAGGGACCATGAGGACCAGAGAGGGTGGTGTGGAGATTACTTAGAGGAAGAAAAGGACCTTGTACCTAAGGTGACAGAGGCCACAGGAACACCAACCAACTCAGGAGCACCCGAGGGACCCCACTGGCCCGGGATCAGCCCCATCACTGGTCATCTAGCTCACAGTGACTTTAGTCTGTGCCCTGCAGACTATGCCTCTAATTGGTCCATCTCTTGAAAACCATCCATGGTCCCAAGTATTTGACACTTACAAGGTCCCCAGAGCAGAGGATGGAGGCCTTGGGCATCTCATGGAATGATCATGAACTGAAAGAAAAGTATCAATCTTGGATGAAGGTGGGACTCGAAGAAGCCAGCTTGAAATTGTCTCATTTCACAGTTTGTAGGGGGAGTCAGAGAAATGAAGGCATGGAGATGTGAGTGCTATGATGGAAACTGTTCAGTGTTGCAGGTGACAAAGGAGAATGGGGCCAGTTCTACCACTGGGGCCAGGAAAACCTTCATAGATGAGGTGACCTTCCAACTAAGTCCTGGCCTCAACCACCAAGTCTTGGGGTGAAGAGGGACAGTCATGAAGCCCAGCAGTAGCAAGACCTGGGCTTCACCTGAAGGGCTTGGGTAAGCAGAAGGTACCAAATAGAAACATGACTTGGGATATAAAACAGGACCCCTCAGATCTGGGCCAGAATGGAAGTGGAGGGAGTGGGGCTCAATCCCGGAGCGTGAGGATGGGGCCTCTCTTACCTCATGTCAGGGACAGTCCTAGCCCTTGCGGCAGGACGAAGTCATAGGTGGGGCTCAGATGGCTCCAGTTTGGGAGTAAGACAGGCTCCAGAAGGTGGGCAGCACTTGATACATAAAGATGGATGTAAAATTTTTGCACTTTGATCCCAAAGCCAATGGCCTAAGCCCAAGATGGAAGAAATACAGGGGAAGAGAAGTTTATATGAAAAAGATTTAGAAGTAAGAGATAACTGCAAGTTCTGTAGAAGCCAACTCTAAATTACACCTAGATTTGTTACAGTTGTCTGGAATGCACGACAGTCAGATGTATAGTCAGGATTTCATAGAGGCATCTTTTCAAGCTGGTAGAAGGAACAGGAAACTGAAGGTGCATGGACCAGGGGCTGGATAAAAAGCACCTGGGCTATAAAGTCACCCAAACATGGGCTCAGATCCAGACTGGGACGTTTTAGTTGCTATGCAAACTTGGGTGAGCTATTTTGCTTCTCTAAGCCTTAGTTTCCTCGACTGGAAAGGTCATTTGGAAGATTAGAGAAAACATATAAAGCAACCGATAGAATGCCTGGTATAAAATAGGTGGCTTTAAATATAGTAGCCTTTAATGATGATGAAGGTGATAAAGATGGTGATGATGGTGGTGGTGGTGGTGATGGTGGTGGTCGTGGCAGTGATGATGTTGACAATGATGGTGGTGGTAGTGATGATGGTGATGATGATGGAGGCGGTAGTGTTTGTGATGATGTTGACAGAGATAATGGTGGTAATGATGATGGTAGTGATGATGACAATGATGGTGGTGGTGGTGATGCTAATGGTGATAATGATAATGGTGATGATGGAGGTGGTGTTGACGTTGACAATGATAATGTTGGCAATGGTGGTGATGATGGTGATGGTGGCACTGATGATAAAGGTGTTGATGATGACGATGGTGATGATGGAGTTGTTGTTGGTGGTGATAATGTTGACAATGATGAGGTTGATGGTAGTGATGATGGTGATGGTGGTGATGATGGTGATGGTGGTGGTGGTAGTGGTGACGACAATGGATGATAATGTTGCCCTTTAATTAAGTCAGGATGTGATGACACTTTCTTACCACACCCATAGATCTTGGCTACTCTTAAAACCTTGAGAGATGGAGAATAAGCATCCAGGCGGATAGTGAAAGAAATGTTACAACTCTGAACCTCTGAGAAAAAAATACTTTATTTCATAGCCAGCTGAAGCTGGTACTGGGTGAGGACAATAAAAATGCTGTCATTTGCTGGGCCCTCACTATGGACAGCCAGGTACTAGGTGCTTTCACATTCATCATCCCGTTTCACCCGACAACACTCTGTGAGGGAGGTAGAGAGGTGCTCCTGTGCTAAGGAAAAGTCTGTGCTAAGGCCCTGAAGGGGAGGAGTTAGATGGCTGGAGAGTGAGAGCAAAGAGGAAAGTAGGGCAAGCTGAACAGAGTAAATGAATCAGTTTCTACAAAACTCCTGGAGTGGAGCCTGCACATAGTAAGTGCACAGTAAACTCAGACTCTGTGTCATCATAAAGGACCCTGTAGAAGTCAGGGTTACACCAAGGTGGGAGAGGGGCTGCTGCTGCAGGAGGGAAAGATCTCCCTGTCATGGGAGGCAATGTAAGCAGTGGTCGTCAGACCTTTTAGGTGACGGCAGAAGAGTCAACTGAAGCATAGGATTGGGGCAAAGCTTGGATCGACAAGGTTGGGAAATCACTGCAACCATTCCACCCTACAGGCTGGTGAACTGAGAAGAAAGGGGCTCAGTAGTCATGAAGATATTTGGGGTCCTCCTGAAAGCCTTCCATGTAGGTGCATCCCAGATCCACCTGGCATCTAGCCCTTACCATCTACCTAGGCCAGAAGTCATTTCTTCCAGAAGCACCCAGGCCAACGCTGGGCATAAATGCCCCAGAAAGGCAGCATTTTTCTCTGTGCCTTAATCCCTTTTGAGCTCGTCCCACCCACTTTGTTCTCCCATTTTAATGATTCCATTCTCTCCACTGCCCCCCTCAACAGCCACTGTGGATCAGCCCCCATGGCAGGGAACCCTTTAATTGGCAGCCACGTTGCCAACACTCAGCTGTGCGGTTGGAGAGACATTTAGTGTTGTTTGCTCTGTGTGGGGGGAACAGGGAGCTTCCTTAAAACCAAGTAGCTCTGGTCTCTTGTTCAACACAATTTGAAGGTGATAAATTGGACCTGATTTTTTTGCTCATTTTATCCCCTGCCGGTTCTTCTGATAAGTGGTCACCGCTGAGGTGGCTGGAGGAGACAGAATGGCTTTCACCAGCAGCTCCCGCCTTCCGCCCACCTCCCTCCATCCCTCCCTTCCTCCTACCACCTCCCTCCATCCTTCCCTGCCCTCCCTTACAAGGTCAACTCTGGCGGGGTGCCTGATGGACCCAGGGTAGCATCTCTGAGGATCCAGGCACCAGGGCTGCTGAGTTTTTCAAAGGAAGATCTAGAAGGAAGGGGGCTGGGTGCATCCATTCCCTGGAGCATGGCTGTGGGGACTGAGGAAGGGACCCAGAAGCTCGGGCTCTGGAAATTCTCTCCCTCATGCCCTCACTCTCTTCTCATGAAATTCATTCATTCCACAAGCATTTATTGAGCACCTACTATGTGCCAGGGCACTGTACCAAAGACACAAAAGTGAACAAAACTGATAAAAAAAAAATTCCTGCCCTGAACACTCTATGACATAAATCACAGCAAGATCCTTTTTGATCCACCTCCTAGAGAAATGGAAATAAAAACAAAAATAAACAAATGGGACCTAATGAAACTTAAAAGCTTTTGCACAGCAAAAGAAACCATAAACAAGATGAAAAGACAACCCTCAGTATGAGAGAAAATATTTGCAAATGAAGCAACTGACAAAGGATTAATCTCCAAAATTTACAAGCAGCTCATGCAGCTCAATAACAAAAAAACAAACAACCCAATCCAAAAATGGGGGAAAACCTAAATAGACATTTCTCCAAAGAAGATATCCAGATTGCCAACAAACACATGAAAGGATGCTCAACATCACTAATCATTAGAGAAATGCAAATCAAAACTCCAATGAGATACCATCTCATACCAGTCAGCATGGCCATCATCAAAAAATCTACAAACAATAAATGCTGGGAGGGTGTGGAGAAAAGGGAACCCTCCTGCACTGTTGGTGGGAATGTAAATTGATACAGCCGCTTTGGAGAACAGTATGGAGGTTCCTTAAAAAACTAAAAATAGAACTACCATATGACCTAGCAATCCCACTACTGGGCATATATCCAGAGAAAACCGTAATTCAAAAAGTCATGTACCACAATATTCATTGCAGCATTATTTACAATAGCCAGGTCATGGAAGCAACCTAAGTGTCCATCGACAGATGAATGGATAAAGAAGATGTGGCACATATATACAATGGAATATTACTCAGCCATAAAAAGAAATGAAATTGAGTTATTTGTAGTGAGGTGGATGGACCTAGAGTCTGTCATACAGAGTGAAGTAAGTCAGAAAGAAAAGAACAAATACCATATGCTAACACATATATATGGAATCTGAAAAAAAAAATGTTTTGATGAACCTAGGGCCAGGACAGGAATAAAGACACAGACATAGAGAATGGACCTGAGGACACGGAGAGGGGGAAGGGTAAGCTGGGACAAAGTGAGAGAGTGGCATGGACATGGGAGTGTGTCCTGGGGCAAGTGTATACACTACCAAATGTAAAATAGATAGCTAGTGGGAAGCAGCCGCATCGCACAGGGAGATCAGCTCGGTGCTTTGTGACCACCTAGAGGGGTGGGATAGGGAGGGTGGGAGGGAGACGCAAGAGGGAAGAGATATGGGGATACATGTATACGTATAGCTGATTCACTTTGTTATACAGCAGCAACTAACACAATATTGTAAAGCAATTATACTCCAATAATGATGTTAAAAAACTAAACTAAACTAAAATAATTTGCAAACATTTAAAAGCAAAATATATATCAATAAAAATTAAAAAAAATATTCCTGCCCTGGTAGATAAGAGGGGAGGCACAGGCAATAAATAATATTTGTAATAAATCAGGAAATTATATATATGTACAGAGGTTGAGTGTTATGGAAAAAAAAAAACAAACCCTAAGCAGTGGAGGGAAAGGATGATGGAGTCTGTGGGTGGGAGAGGGGAGATTGCAATTTCCAGTAAGGAAACAGTGACATCAGAGCAAAGCAGTAATGTATTCACTCATTCTCCGAATTGCTCATTCACTCACTCCTACCTCCATTTGGGCCTTCATTCTTTCAGTCACAAATTCAATCACTCATTCCCCCATTCACTGCTTCCCCTATTCACTAAGTCACTGAGTCATGAACTCCCTCATGCAGCAGTGTCTCAGGCACTGAACGCTTGTCATTTCCATCCACAAACCTGCCTCACTCCCTCTCTTCTGGACCTGTGCATCGATCGTTCTCAGAACCTGAAACGTCACTTTCATGCATCTCTACCCACAGCACCAGGGTTAGTGTCACCCCTTCCAGGAAGCATCCCTGCCTTGCACTCTTGGTCAAGGGCTCCTGTTCAGGGTTTCTGCACTCCTTCTGTTTCTCTCTCATCATTCCAGCAGTCACTGTCCCCATCCATATTCAAGACCACAATCTCCTTGAATTTGGGGATAGTGTCTTATCCCTTCCCCTGGCAGCATACTTGGCGCAGAATAGGTACTCAGTTAAGACTTGAAAAGTCAATCAGTTGTCAGGAACAGTCTGGGCAGAGAATCCTTGACAAACAAGGGACACACTCCCAGGAAGGGGAGGAGTGCCCCTGTGCCGGCACCAGGGGCCACCAGCCCTGAGTGAGCTCCGCACTCCCCAGGAGACAGGCATTTTTAACTTCACTTCACAGATGAGGACATGAAAGCACAGAGTTTAAATGCCTGGTCCAGCCTCCAAGGGGGAATAGATGGCATGGCTGGAATTCCCCCCAAGTCTGTCTGACCCCCGAAAAGCTGCTCTTGCCACACCTCTCAGCTGCCTCCCTTGAGACAAGTAAAACCCATCTGGCCAACTTGAGGCTGAACATGGAGCCCTCGGGCCACACTCAGTGGGTCCTGGACCCTCACCTTAGCTCTGGGCTGCTGGCTGGTATAAGACGGTTTTCCCGATTCTGCATTTGAGTGGGGTCAGACCTCCCCAAGACCATGGAGCCCTGGTCTTGGACCTTTTAACCGGTAATTACTCTGTAGCCACAGCATGGACTCATCCATTAACCTGAGGCCAAAGTGTGCCCTGCTAATCAGCCGGCTCTGATTCCATCAAGCAGCTGGGCTGATTGCGGACCTTAATCACGGAGGGATGGACACAGTCAGAGTGGCCAGCCCTCCTCCAAGCCTAAAGGGGAGAGAAAGTTTTATGATAGAGGGGCTGACATTTGGTAGCCTCTACAAAGAAAGCTGAGAGTCAAGGAAATTAAGAAATTTTCCAAGGTCAGACAGCTGATAAGTGGCAAAGATAAGACTCCAAGGTACATCTTTCTGGCTTCAAAAATTCCTGTGCCCTTTAAACCATCCCCAGTTATCAAACTTTCAGCCTGGCTGATTTCCTTGTAGTAGGGATCACAAAGCCACTGATATGTAGGTTGAGACTAATGTGAGATGCCCATCCCGGCCACATTTGCATTTGAAGAGAACCGTGATTAACCTGAAGAGGAGACTCAGTAATAGTGGAATTTCAGGCACGGTGGTAGATGACTGGGGAGCTCTATCAGCCAGAGGGACTCTTCAGGTCTCTCTGGGTCCCGACTTATAATAATCCCCATCCTCCCCCATTTAATCACGTTGGCTGTGAAAGAATAGCAAGGAAAGCTTGAGACCCCATGGATATTTTTGCCAAATTCTTTGGAGAATGAAAATAAGAGGCATGAATATCCTGGGAACAAGGGTAAGGGATGCCCATCTTGGAGTAAAATGGCCCAGTCTTGGGAAGAAGACTTCAGCCTTGAATAGAAGAAGAAACAGACGGTCTAGAGAGAGGCAGAGCACCTGGCGGCCAACATGAGATACGTCATGCTATTCCATTGCTCACAGCGAGATGCTGGCCAGGGAACCAAAGGTGGGTGAAAGGACAAATGCCAAGGACTCCAGCCAGGTGATCCCAGCAGCTTGTCTATGACCAAGAGGATCCCTTACTTCCCCCCACAATTCCCCATATGTAATCCATACACCTGCCCGCTGGGTTCTCCACTCCAGCGTCGCCACAGTTGTCCACGCCACCGTCCTCTCTTGCCTAGACTAGCAAGAGAGCCTCCCAAAT